>NC_056557.1:29638818-29662868 GCF_013358625.1 Macadamia integrifolia | reverse complement strand
GCAAGGGCTCATCTGTGAATGAATCCCCTACAAGGATGGGAGAGAGACGTTAGGCTTTTACACCACGCAAAAAAGAGTAGTTCAGCTTTTGTCCATTTGTTTTTGATTTTTTTTTTTTTTCTAAAATAGGGAGACAAACGTTTGGGTTTTAATTTACACTGTGCGCAAGAGAAATAGAGGATATGGAGAAAATTCAATTCTGGATATAATGCTAAATAAATGTCGAAAGTAGATGAAAATCCAATACTGAATCAATAGACCATTTAATTACACTAAATGCAACCCAAGAGAGCCGTTTGGCTTCTATCCCTTCATTTTTTGAATTTTTTTTTCTCATGCTGAATAAATGTTGAAAATATATGTCAATCAAATATTGAATCAATAGGCCATTTAATTACACTAAATGCAGCCTAAGAGAGCCGTTCGGCTTCTGTCCCTTAGTTTTTGGAAATTTTTTTTTTCCTAATGTCAAAGGGTTTTTTGGTCATTTTGAAAAAAAAAATTTTTTTTTTTTTGTCATTTCAGAAAGTATACATGCTGAATAAATGTCAAAAATAGATGTCAATCAAATGCTAATCAAATACTGAATCAAAAGACCATTTAATTACACTAAATGCAGCCCAAGAGAGCCATTCGGCTTCCAAGGCTTTGTTTTTTGAATTGTTTTTATCATGCTAAATAAATTTCAATCAAATGCTAATCAAATACTGAATCAAAAGACCATTTAACTACACTAAATGCAACCCAAGAGAGCCATTCGGCTTCTGTCCCTTAGTTTTTAGAAATTTTTTTTTCTTGATGTCAAAAGGTTTTTTAGTCATTTTAAAGTTTTTTATGTAGATGCCAATGGTTTTTTTGTCTTTTTAAAAAATTATACCAAAGAAGTGAAGTACTTATTTTTAATAGTAGTAGTAGTAGTAGTAGTAGTAGTAGTAGTAGTAGTAGTAGTAGTATATATATAGAGAGAGAGAGAGAGGGCGAACAAAGAATGCTGCCCACCAGTGTGTCTCTACATGTAGACACAGTGGGTGCAAAAAGACCGTGTTGTCCCACACATTGGCGTGTACCTATGCTTGTGGGGTAACGGTATATTGTCCCCATATATATATATATATGTGTGTGTGTGTGTGTGTGCGCACGCTTGTGTGTTTGTGCAGCATCAAGATACTCACTAGCATCTGGGCTTCCCAAACAGGCATCCGATGGTTGGGAGGGCCAGGTCATGTGTTGGGGTCCATGTCATGTGTTGGGGTCCATGTCCGGGTCTTCCCAGCAGTCGGATGCCTCTCTGGGTAGCCCAACTGCAGGAGAGGATGTGTTTGTGTGTGTATTTGGGGGGGGGGGGGAACATGTAGAATCAGGATTCAAATCCTCTCCAGTCCACTGGAGGCCCAATGCTCATCCAATGGTTGGGAGGATCTTGGAGTGTGTGCCCATATGTTGGGTTGCGTGCCCAGGTCCTCCAAGCCATTGGATGCACACTGACCTCTAGTGGCATTGGAGAGAATCTGTTTCCATAGAACTAGGGTTGTCAAACAATGTGTTTTCAATTATTTGATCCGATTCTAGTTTGGTCTACAATTTGATAATGTGAAACCAAAACTGCAACTGAATAAGAATAAGCTGAAATCATAATCTTTTTCATCCGATTTCGATTTTACTGGTTCACAACCAGTTTACATGCAATTTATAATGTCAGTTTTGAAAAAAAAAATTGTAAATTCAATTTGTAATGTATTGCATTAAAAAATATCAAAGAGGAGTAGGAAGTAGGAAATAGGAAGTAGGGAGATGGGAGATGGGAGATGGAAGAGGGAGAGGGAGAGATAGTAGAAGATTTAACTCCGTGGGACTCAAAGAGTTGAACTAGAAGTAGAAGGGTTTTTTTTTTTCCTTTTAAAAAGTAGAAGTAGAACTTGAAAGTTGGGGCAAGAATAGTGACAGCTGTGGTATTGGTTAGAACTCTGTCCAGCCCAGCCCAACATTAACCTGATGATTATTGTTCTAAGTGAATAGGTTTCCCTCAAAATCATTATCTCTAAGGCCTACAAGTTGCAGGGAATCCACAAAATCTACAACAACTCTAATATCCAAAAGACTACCTCCAGCTTTTTCAGAGGGATCAAAAAGAATGATTAAATCCCCTCCAATGATCCAAGGGAGATGCTTTAGGGGGCGTTTGGTTCGAATTATCCATTGGATCAAATTCCAGGGATTCAGGTTCTCATTTAAATTAAACCGTTTGGTTCATATTTTACAGCACCTGATCCGGAGTCAGCATGTTCAACTGAATCACCCATTTACACTAAAACCCAGGACTCAAGTGGATTAACCTGAATAGGTAAATACGGAATCGAGTCAAGGGATTCCAGGGTTCATATAAAAGGTAGAGAATCAAAGTGAATTAACTTTTATCGGGTTTTTCCCTCACTTTGCCCTCATTCGCTAAAAGCCGATTGACACTCTCCGGTGAAAGTGAAAACGCGAGGTGAGATTTCCTCCTCCTTCTTCTTCTTCTTCATCTTCTTCTGCTTCTTAGTTGTGTTTTCTTTTGTCACACATTTACCCGCTTTACATGGAAGACGATTGTAGCCAATAGCCATCTGAAAACCAATGCTGTATTCAAGGTGCGTTTGATCCTCTTTATGTGTTTTCTTCTTCTTGTTCTTCGTCTGTGTTTTACTCATATTATTGAGCTTAGGTTTCTAATTTTTATGTTGTTACCTTCATATCTAGGGTTTGCCTCTTAGGTTTCTATTTCACTGTGTAAGGTTTACATAATTGGCTTAGACGATCAGCTGCCGAGGGTAGTGCAAAATCCATCTGAAGTCTATGGTATGGTCCGTTATCCTCTTCAATCGAAGATCTAAAACCCTAATTTGGGGATTTGAAGTTTCAGATATAGCATAACAGTTATTTTCCCCCTTTGCTTCTACTCCTCTCTCGGATAACTTGTTTTTGTTGTATGCAGGTTTCTTTGCTCTCGATTTGCCCTATTCCTCTGAGACGGACACTTTGCCATTGAAGTGTCTAACCAATTCCCTCCAAAACAGAAGGAAGATTCAAGACTCCACAAGACCAGCAAGCTCTCTGTAGTAGCTAAAGGAGGTTCTGCATCAAATAGGTCATTTCCTTTTTTGTTTAATGATTTTTTTGACTTTTATCCTTTAAATTTGTACTAATCACAGCCATTTATATTATGTTTGTGTGGGATTTGGAAGTTTATCAATTCTATTTCCTTTCATTGTCTGTCGTTGTTGATATTGATAGGTTTTCAGCATTTGGGTTTTGCATGATAGTTGTTTAGGTTCCATGTTTTAGATTCCTTGTTAATGGATTGATTCATGAAGTAACCGTGGCAGGTATTTTTATTCCAATATATATATTTCTACAAATAGAAATAGTTTGTGTATAAATTCATGAAATGTCTTCCTATTTTGTCAACACTTTTAAGAGATGTGTCTTTTAAAAAATAACGGATTTTACAGCTTCCCATGATGTTGTTGCATAGTTCAGACAACCAGAATAGGTTTTTTTTTTTTTTCTCTGTTCACCAATAAAGGGAATAGTCATTAGAAAGAGAAGATGGCATTTGAAGAAGACATCAGCACCTTGTGGACATCTGCTCCATTAAAATGTCCATAATCTATGGGTCTCTGCTGTAGTAGCGGCAGCAGTGGCAGTTAAAATAGAACATCTGTGTGGTGCTACTGGAAGATTCGCCTGAGCCTAAGATCAGCATAGTTGTTTTCATTATTATGGCCCATCCTTTAGATACCCAAACTAAAGTCAAAAGCTCCCGTTTAGTAGATTGTGTCTCTCTTTAAATGTACAACTATGTTTTGAGTTGCATCAGCTGTTCTGAGGTATGTCAGTGATCAGGTTTGAAGTATCAATGCATATCTTTCATGTTATTGAATATCTACCCATTTAATAGAGAGGGAAAAACAAATGAGATTATTGGTTGTACTGGTAATCTGGTGCTTTATTTTCTGAATGATGCCATCCATACATTGGTGTCTTACTCCTAGCCAGGAGCTTCAAAGTACTGTTGCTTTTACCCTTTTCTTCTTCATTCAGTTATCCCTCATTTATTGCCTTTTTTCATAGAAACCTTAATTATTTTTGGAGTAAAGAGACAATGGCCACTGTTAGTGTTAGATTGATCTGGGGGATTCAATCTATACTGATTGTTAAATGGGCTGGGATAGGCATGTCCATGCTTCATCCATTTGTAATTAAGCAGGTTCATGGTTTGGGCAATTGGATGGGTTTGGGTCCTTTGGGATGGGTTTAAGGGGGTGCACTAGCCTATTGGATCTGGAGCCTATGCTTGAGTTCTGCCCATTGATAATAAGATTACTGAGCCAAAATTCTGTCTTGAATTCTCATCAAACCCATTTAACTTTAGACAATCACTTTCTAACATGAAATCTTGTCATGGTTGTCAAATAAGTTGAAAAATCGCATGGATTTGGTGTTGCTTTGTCTGTCCTCAATATTGATAGTGATTTGTGAATCAAAATTTGAGAATTTACATTTCAGTAGATTTTCTGTTGCTATTCTTTTCCTATTGATGCTCTGTTTGTAATGAAATTATTCATTGAATGTTACTTGAATGAACAACAACATGTGACTGAATATTGGATCTTTCTATCCCATTATCACTTTTATGATTGGTAAACACTGGAAGTTTACTAATCATGGGTTTGAGTGCCTGTATTAAAAAATTATAAAATAACATTTTAATTAATCATGATCAGTAATTTATTATTTATTTAATTTGAATGTAGATTTATTTTTACAATGGAGTTTGATGATGGCTACAAGAGGCGAAGGAAAATCATAATTTTTGCTGCAATTGCTGTTGTTATAGCAGTAGACCAAAAATATCAGAACAAAGAGCCATGCCGTTGTGAACCCCTACGCGGCATTATTGAGACAGAGAGAATTGTCGGTCACAGTGATAAAACCTGTCGAGAACAAATAAGGTTAAGCAAGAGGGCTTTTTTCAGTTTAAGTCATTTGATTAGGGAGAATGATCTATTGAGGGATAGCAGATTTGTGCAAGTGAATGAACAACTAGTTATGTTTCTATAGACAGTAGGACACAATGTTAAAAACCACATCATTGCACACAAGTTTGGATATTCTGGTGAGACTGTAAGTCGGTACTTTAACCTTGTATTGGGTGCAATCATTAAATTATATCCGATACTATTGAAACCTCCAAGTGTCGCAGCACATCATCGAATAATAAGTAATGAAGGAAGATTTTATCCTTATTTGAAGGAAGATTTTATCCTTATTTCAAGGACTGCATCGGAGCCATAGATGGATCCCATATCCCTGCGTGGGTGCATCTAAGCGACCATTCGAGGTTCCGTGATAGGAAGGGTGATATTTCCCAAAATATTCTTGCTGCCTGTGACTTTGACATGAAATATACTTATATTCTTTCTGGTTGGGAAGGGTCAGTATTAGATGCTCGAATCTTAGACAATGCATTGCACAGAGACGATGACAAGAAATTGGTGGTGCCATGAGGTAAATATTATCTCGTTGATGCTGGGTATGCTAACCAAGCGGGGTTCTTATGGCCATATCGAAACGTTCGATATCATCTGAAAGAGTGGAGAAATTGTGATCAGTCACCAAGTGATAAAAAGAAATTGTTTAACCTGAGACATTCACAATTAAGAAACATGATTGGACGTTCATTTGGCCTCCTGAAGTCAAGATTCAAGATCTTGAAAAATCAACCAGAATATCCTTTCAAAACACAAGCAAGAATTGTGTTGGCATGTGTGCTGTTGTACAACCACATTCTTACACAAAATAATATTGAAGAAGAAGAGCGATGGCTTGATGAAGAGGATGAAAAGGGTGAAGAAGATAGTACTAATACCCAATCTACCCCTCACCAAGTAAATGATGATGTTGAAGACGATAGTTCTGATGGAGAGGATCATGTGCAGGAGAATGGTGATTGGGATCTATTTTGAGAACAAATTGCTGACCAAAAGTAGGTTGATTGGGTGGCACAGATTGAGTATTTATGAACTGAAATATTTGCTATTGATTGAGTATCTATTTGGAATGTATTTCTGATGTGGACAATTTTAATTTTTTTGCATGGTTTGGGATAACTGTATAACTTAAACATACTTGGCTTAAAATTTTGTGTTGTGGGATGCATGTATGTGGACTATTAACTGAATTGCAATGTTAGGTTTATGGATTTCCCAATTAGTAATTGTTATTATTACTTGATTTAAACTTATGTGTTGTGGGATGCATGTATGTGGACTATTAACTAAATTGCAATGTTAGGTTTATGGATTTCCCAATTAGTAATTGTTATTATTACTTGGTTTAAATTATGTGTTGTGGGATGCATGTATGTGGACTATTAACTAAATTGCAATGTTAGGTTTATGGATTTTTCAATTAGTTATAGTTATTATTACTTGGTATTTATGAAATATACTCACATTGTATTGTATTATGGTGTATTTTGTTAGTTTTGATGTGATGGAACCAACAGGAGATTCTAATAGTAGGTCACGGGACATTGCTTCATGGCCTAGTGCTGTTTCTCATTACATGTTGGAGTGTGTATTGAAGTAGTACAAGAGTAGCAAGAGTGGAGATAATGGACTGAAAAAAGAACAGTTCATTGAAATTGCCAACCAACTGAAAGAGAAATTATTCACTAGTTACGACCTTGAACAACTGAGAAACCACTTCCAAATTTGGAAGCAAAGGCTTAGAGCATTGGGTGACCTAAAAAAGCAAAGTGGATTGGGTTGGAATGCATCTGATATGATATTGATGCTCCTCAACACTTCTGGAATGACTATAGGGTATAATGGAATTTTTTAAATTATAATTTCTATATAATTGTGTTTTTTTTTTACTTAAAACATAAGCACATTGACATTGTCTTTTATATTGCTAGAAAAAAGAATAAAAGTATTGGAAGGAACATAGTGTGCTCCCAATTCACCTTGAAGTTGGAGCTTTGTTAAGGAAATAGATGGCAACTGGGAATGATTCAACAGTCCCCTCTGAAGCTGCCACTGAAGTTATGATGGACGTGACTGGTACTCAGGTTGAGGGAATAGAGAACAATGATGGTGTTGACTATGAACCTATTGAACCTGAAGAAAGTGTTCCTTCCACTCCCATTGGTAGTACCAGTCGTTCTTGATGAAGATCTCGTGGGTCTGTCAACAGTGGTAGAGAAAAGAGGAAGAAGGGTGCAGCTGAA
Source organism: Macadamia integrifolia (assembly GCF_013358625.1). Taxonomy (NCBI): domain Eukaryota; kingdom Viridiplantae; phylum Streptophyta; class Magnoliopsida; order Proteales; family Proteaceae; genus Macadamia; species Macadamia integrifolia. Next base: position 29,655,595 of record NC_056557.1, on the reverse strand, counting down.
AAGGTGGTAAGTCCATTGAAATCGATTGCTAACTCAATCGAAAAGATGGTAATGAGTGAATTTTAGTCTGAATTTGGGAGAGCAATTATAGATGCTGTTGATGCCATTCTAGATCTCAATTTCCAACAAAAGTTTAAGGCCAAGGAATATTTCATGGCCAAGAAGAATTCTGCCATTATCTTATTGGAAACAAGAGTAGAAGATAGGCAAAATCTACTTGAGATGTATTTGCCAGAGATTGAGAAGAATTGAGGTGACAAAAGGAAGTGTTTGGACATTCTAAGACAATGGTTTTTTTGAATAGAAAATGCATCTGTTTGGTTGATGTAACTTGATGTTATGTTAAGTCTGTGACAATAGTGACATGTAGTCTTAAGAAATATTAAGACAATGGTTCTTTGTATGTTCCTCTCTGAATGATTTCAAGGTTTAAGTATGGACAACATCATTCTTATTTGTCATAATATTTTGGGTTCTTTGGTATGGTATAAATAGGGAGCGCATAGGTGACCCAGATTACTCCATTGAGAAAATTGGTGAGAGAGAGCATAAATGGCATATATTTAACACTCTTTGTCCTTATAACCTTCCTCATGATAAGTGATGGAGACAGGTGCATGCAACAATTGAAGAACACAGATGAGGTGAATCTTGATCACATTTTTTTTCTTTTATTTCTTTCCTTTCCCACCATTGTATATCAGTTTCAATTCCTGTTTAGGAGGTATAAAATTTGTGCCATTGAAGTCTCTTATTTTTTGTCCATCACACTCAGATGAGGGGCGTACTTAATAGTATTTTCTATGCATATTTCCTCTCTTGAAAATGTTTGTGTTAATTTACAGATGACATCGAATATGTCCGCTTGTGCTATTGCAAAGTGTGATTATTGTGGGAAAGATTGCTCGGTTTTCACTTCTAAGTTAGGGTCACATGTTGGAAGGAAATTTTTTAAATGTTCAATGAATTGCCCCTTCTTCATGTGGGTTGACCATCTTAAGATGTGTGAGTGTGGGAACGATCAGTGTAAGGTCAGAACTGCGAAAACAAGTGCAAATTATGATCGATATTTTTGGTGTTGTCCACAATCAACTGGGGTATGAATTTCTTAAATTTTTTATTTAATTTTATGTTATTTTTTTTTCCAGTTGTTTAAGATTTGAATGTTTATTTCCTTGTATTCTTATAAGATGATTATATTTGCTTTATATGTTGAAAACAAAGGTTGTGGAATGTTCGAATGGATATCAAATTCAAGCCCAAATTATGATACTTACCAGACTCTACCTAGGTCCCTCTGCTCGGAAACCTCAATTTCATCATCTCCTTCCCCTTCATCAGACTATATCAAAGGATACTTGAACGGTGCAATAAAAGAATCGGAGGGTCATATGAGGATGTTGAGAGATGTTCTTGACGCAGTCAAGAAGCTTGATTTAAACAAAAATGTAGGATGAACTTTTTTGGAATTTTTTGGAAAAGAAAAGTCCGAAGCCATTGTAATGATATTGAGTTCATTATCCTTTTTTTTTTTTTTTGGATAGAAAGACTTAATTATCATTTACTAGTACCTGGATGAACTCAGTACTATATTATACCTTTACATGCTTCTTCTCTCATTTGGTCCTAAGGACCTATATTATTTGTATAAGTCATTGGAGACTATTGTTTCTACCCACTTTGAAGCATATCTATCTCCATAAACCAAATCATGCGCTGGTTTAGGTAATTTTCAGATTTGAAGTATATGATACACGATACCCATTTTGATTACATAAACTACAATACAATCATGCCTTATAATTTTCTTCTTTTTGTCCTCTTCAATTTACAAAAAAAATAAAAAATAAAAAATAAAAAAAATAAATTCCTGTACTACACTATTAGACTTAATAGTTCACGAGTTCCACTCTTTTTTTTTTTCACATATTACCATAAAAAATAAAAAGAAAAAAATTAAAAATAAAGTACATGTGTGGAACAAATTTTAGTTTTTGGTTTTGTTTTTGGGAATTTTTTTTTTCCAACTGAACATGGGTTTAAAGACTCAAAGGTAACCAAACAGTTTTACACTTAGAATCAATGGCCAGAATTAGGGTAACCAAATAGTTTTCACTCAGAATCAAGTGACAGAATCAGGATAACCAAACAATTTTTCACTTAGAATCAAGTGACAGAATCAGGGTAACCAAATAGTTTTTTTACCAAAAGGAAATTATTCCAAAGAAACTCATTCATATGAGTTAGATCCAGAATCCAGAATCCCTGGAATCTGGTCCGATGGATAATTCGAACCAAACGCCCCCTTAGAAAGTCGGTTCAAAATTATTTGTGTTTAGTTTGTCTCGAATTATTCACTTGTTTTCGATCCGAATGAAAATTTTCTGAGATCTGTGATGGAAGCAGAGGGGTTGGGCCAGTACGCCCTCGTGGTATAGTTCCATCGAATTGACCGTGGCCCGATGGCTTGACCCGCGACTTGGAGTATTAATGTACTATCGACTTGTTGAGCAAATCATTGTAATTTGGTGTTTTATTTGAGCTAGGGTTTCAGGGCGAGTTTTCTTGCCGCTACTTGGGTGTAATCTCTTTTCTTCATAGTGAAACATCTTCTTCTTCGCCCGAAGACATAGCACACCACATCGGTGTGTGAACCTTGTTAAATCTCTATTTTTTGTGTGGACTTGTCTTGATTTTTTTTTTCGTATTTCTTAGGGTTTTTTATAACAATTTGTTTTCTTTAGAGGATCAAATTCAAAATATCTTCATCCATGGGCTGAATCATTCACTGTTGAATCATTTGTTTTCTTTATAGGTTCTATTTGATTGTAAGAAAAATTAAAGGGAAGGCAAGTGAAAATTATATAAATATTTTAAAATTTTATATTTTTAGTCTAAGAAATTTAAATTTAAAGAAAAATGTAATTTGATAACAATAATAATAACAATAACTCAGTCTTATCCAAATTAAATGAGGTTGACAATATTGATCATTGCCTTCCAAACATATCTATTCGAGGTCATATTGGGGATAAGAACTAAACTACGTAAGTCTTTCAATTCCTTACTACTTCTCCTTTGATCATTTTAGATCATTTTAGCTCTTGCCCCTAGGTTTTTTAGTTTTTTCAATTTGAATTAGATCACTTGTCCTTATTGGTGCATCTCTAGACCTCCGTTAAACATGATCATGCAACCTGAAACAACTTTCTTTGAACTTATAATGAATCGGGATAAGTCCCAACCCAACTCTAATATAATTGATTATTCCTTATTTTATCTTTTAGTTTTCCTGCAAAACCATCTTAACATTCCTATTTGTTTTAGATTTTTTTGTGAATACTGTAAATTAGCACAAGGGTTTTACCTTATATAAGAATTTATAAGAAGACATTCCAAATCCATAGCCATTCAGCTAGAAAGGTTCCTGGCTTAGGTGAAGCTTGCTATTTGCTACCTTTTGCAATATATTAACGAATAAATAGTGCAAAAGTACTAATCGACCTAGACAACTCTTGTTTTCTATTTTGTTCCATCTACATTTTTCGTCTCTCTCCCTCTCCTTCTTAAATGTATCCTTATTGTCTTGGAAAACATCAAACATGTGACAAATTTTAATAGAAAAAAGAAGTCACATTTAGTTGACTTGGGTTAAGCTCAATTTGAAGATGAGACCTATTATTATCACTTCTCTATACTCACCTTATATTTACTCAAAGTTATCTATCAAAAACTTTTCTGATTCCCCATAAAAGCAAAGTTCCACAGTCCCTTCTCCCTTGGTATTTTAAAATTCACATATTACCCTTCATCTAGGTACACCGTCACCCTTGATGGTTGTCCCATCACCCCTGTTCATCCTTCTTGCCCCACTTCCTCTCTGCAACTCCCAGTCACAATCTTGCTCAATTCATCAGACATCCACCCTAAAGATGACGACACTGACGATTGCAACAATGGTAGTTGTAGAATGTATGTCACGAGGAGAAAGAGTAGTGGAGGAAATTGAGAATCACCAAACCCTATTGTGCATTTGGGATCCTCTGAAAACTGGGTGTTTACTGGAGTATCTCATCTTCTAGGCTTCCTTCTTCTTTTCTGTGCCTGCCCATCTTTTTTTTCTTTCTCTCTCTCTCTCTGCTTAGAGAAGACTGAAGAGTGGAGTGTGAGTCCATAGGGCCATGGGGGAAACAGAGAATTATCAGGACATAACGTAATACGCAGGGAAGGGAAGGCAAGGAAAAGGCATTGCCACATCATGAGCTATGGCGTTCTCTATTAGAATATGAAAATTTTTTTTGGCATTTGAAAAATATCAAATTATTAAATAATATGATATTTTAACATAAATGAAAAGACACAGTTTTCCTTCACCCTCTTCCTTGACCGAGGGTTTTGGATGCTGTCAATAAGGTAACATGGAACAATGGAGGTATTATTGACTTGGTACTGCTATATGGGTTAGTACAAATTATGACCCTTGATGATGTACTTTTCCTCCGCCCAAGAGGGCAAGAAAACCTTTGCCCGAATGAATTCGCTAATCATGATCAGATATCTACCCTCGTTTCCCCCAAACTCGGTTGCCATGATGGCTTAGGAATCGAAGTTCAATCCAAGATGCAATATTTTAGAATCCATGTTCAAAAATTAATGAGGTAAAGCCTAAGCTATGGTTTTACTTGATTTACACATAATTTCTATTATGTGACAGGTTGAATGGAGCTCATTTATAGATTGATAGACCCTCACCCTAAGATCCCTTAGTCCTTCAAATTTCATTCTTAGTTGAATTTTGAAAAATAACAAAACAAAAAATTCTGAACTTTGGTGAGATTATATATATCAACATATACAGTTGAACAAGTCTATGGTCAACCTCTTATAGTGGATTGGACAAACACAAAATAGGAAAAGCTAAGATCCCAAATATTCCGAAGATTTAAATCTCCATTCTCCAACAAAGTATGGAGTGATATTCTGAAGAAATTCCACTTCCGTGAGACCAGTCAGCTCAAATTGGAACCTTGAGGTGCAGTCGGCCACTTCTCATTCCAAGGGGAACTCAATTCATAGTACCATCTTGAAGTTATCCTTTTGCGGTACGTTTTTATCACTCATGACATAGAAGGAATCAGTAGTTGGATGGAGGTAAAAAAAAATTGTCCCACGAGTACATAGTTCAGCTCAGGATGTAAACGTATAGTTGAAAATTTGAATTTCATTCATATTTATATCCGTTTAGAGGCATCCGTATCCAATCCAAGGGTATCTGGATCCAAATTCAAATTATCCAGAAAATGATTACCTGATTTGAATAGAGATCCAATTAATAAAAAAAGTTAAATAATTAATGATCTTGAGATACTTGAAGATTCGATAGGTTCTAAATAACATGGAAAAGATCTAAGATAACTAAGAAACATGGATTTAGAGTGACTTGTACTTTCTGGGAGGAGAAAGGTCTAAGCTACACAAGCTAGGGATGTAAATGGATAGTCAAAAATCCAAATTTGATTTGCATCTGCATTTGATTAGGTTTCTCCATATACGGAAAGAAATATCCAGATCCATCATCTAATCCGTATTCGATCAGTTTACATCTCTATTTGTCAAGGGATGATTGCAGGGTATTCATTTTGATATTAAAGACATCCAAAAATCTAGAGAGATTAATTTGTAGATCTTGAGACATCATGACTATTATTTTCAAGCAGCCTATGGTTGAATGGTGTTGTTGGGAGCTGCCCGTAGGCCATTGGATAGCTTAAAATTGTGATGGATCGTCTTGGGAAAGCCTTGCTGGCCTTGGATGTGTTGCTAGAGACGATGGTGGCCAAATCATTTTCACTTCATCTGTTGATCATGTCCCTCCAATCTCTATTATTAACCATGAATTGAAATAATTTTCTAATTGATATAGAATTCATAGAGTAAATCACTCTTCAATTGTTACCCTGTGACTTCCTATACACATTACAGACACATACCAGAAAAAAACGCTTCTAACTAGTTGGGCAGAAAGAAAGTTTATGTACAAGGAGGACAGGGTATACAGACTTACATATACCACAGGTTCACAACACTACAAGATTACTTATATATATGTGTGCGTTTATTCAATAACCCACTCTTCTCCTCACGCAGTGTACTTCACAGTTTCATTCACTCTTCTCAACGATGCTTGCTCCTAGTGTCATCGCTGTAAAGCCTGCAGCCAATAATCACCCAAACTCATCAAACAAACTTATATGTCATAATACCATCATCAAAGATATATAAAATATGATCCTGGTCTTCTCATCCAATGGCTTGGACGAGAAGGGATATTAGGATTCAAGTAGAACTCATCCTTAAAAGATAGTCGTTAAAGAGAAGGTGCTCAAATCCTTGTATGCCTCCACATCAGGTTATTTATATTGGGTTTGAGATCGTTGCTTTCGTGTGGCACCCCAACAAGGCGAAGCTTAGATGTAATTAATTACATTTGTTAAATTGGTACGTACCAGTCGTAAACAGTGGGGGTATTATGTTTGGGCTTGTCGAAGAGAGCAACACCGATGCCTTTGATGGCAAGGTTTCTCCCTGGGTTAAACACACTGTTAAGATTTTTATGTGGGCTTAATTGATACCGATTGATCCATTGGGCTTAAGTAATTATAGACCAATTCTGATAAGGAATCTCCTAGCCCAATCCATTGTGGAAATGAATTAGGGTTTTAGGGATTCTATTATAAATAGAAGTTAAAGGTCCCTGCAGCCATCACTTTAACACCTTCATGGTTTTGGAAGCACGAATTTCCCCACAGGAATAGTGTATGTGAGAATATTCCAAGGGTGAAAGGCTACAGAAGATCTTAGCGACGAGGACTCCATTATGTAGTTCTTTGTTACAATCTTCATGGGACTAGTCTTCAAGTATATGGGAGAGAGTTATGTGATCAATACTTATGGGACTTTTAAACTTACACACATGTATTCTTCTACTCCAATTGATTATCATGTATGGGGTAAATCTATATGTTTGTATGTTCTTGATTTTAGGGACTACACCTATGGTTAATCTTTTATGATTGGTTTTTTATTCTTATATTCTAACATCAATGGGGTTATTCATATGATTCTATGGTAAAGAATTCTCAATAATTGGTATCAGAGTCAACCCTTATGGTGTTAGAATCAAGAAAAATCAAAGAAAAAAAAAACTGATTTTGTAGAGGGTTTGGGTCACAAACCATATAAATCATAATTTTACCATCATTTAAAAGTCCCGGATTGAAAAACTTTCTTCACGAAAGTTGTAGAAGACGAGAAGACGGTCACGACAGTTTGTACACATCATCGAAAACCTTCAGAAACATCAACATGCACCTCCAAAAATCGGTTACCGGAGAAGAGAGAATTTTTTTTTTATATGTATATAAAAAAAAAAACTACGATGACGAGTCATCGCCAGGTCAACTTCGTAGGGTTTCCGAGTTAACCCAGAGGTGTAGTGGGTCAATCCATGACAAACCTTGTTTGACTCGGTCAAAAGCTGACCGGGACATTGACCATTCAACCCGAAGGCCCGAATTTTGACCCAGATACCGACTAGAAGACCCCGGGTTTGACCCGAAGACATGAATTTTGACCAGGGACTAATATGTTCGAACCGAATTAGACCGGTTGGTTTGGAAAAATCAGATTGATTTTGATCCATCTTTTCTGTAACTTCAAATGGCTCGTACGGGCAAATGATGAAAAATTTTTCACCCTGGTTTTTTGCGTTGAGTCCAGTTTTTTGTGTTATTTGTTTTGATATATTATGAATCTAGTTTTGGTCAACTTTTATAGCCTATTTTGTATAAGTTACACGTATAGGTGTTTTATGATTCTTCATAATTTTTCTATTAATTGGAAGAAATAAAAGAAAATCAACTCATGCTTATCAGAATATGAACTTGTTTATTATTGGTAATAATAGTTCATACTTTTGCTTATGAATATTTTTTTTATTCATACTTAAACAATTCCACTTTTAGTTGTCAGAATGAATTTGTAGTAGACTATTGCAGTAAGATTGAATGAAATTCACAAAAGTGGTAAAGTTCAACCTTATTGTGATAGAATACAAATCAAAGATCTTCTTTGTTTGAAAAGACAGAGTATAATGGTTGGTAGCAAGGTTGTTAATGTCCACTTAAATGTGACATTATCAAAGAGAAGTTAAAGTTAAAGCAAGTGAAAAACAGAACAGGGATTTCTTAACCTAGAAGATACTGTCATCCAAAAATGGCTGTATTTTTTCAAAAGTTAGAAGAAGTCTCACAGTAATAGCAGAAACTTGAGTGGGCCAATATGTTTCAGACCCAAAGGTCAGGAATGTAGTTCCAATTGACACTCTTGAAGTAATTGATAATTGAACATTGTAATGTTTATTTTGTTAATAGTTACATACTTATTCTTTTACATGTAAATTGATATTTAGTTCATATTTAAATAACCCACAAATTTAAACTGTCAAATGTAATTGTTAGCTATTGCAGTGGAATTGATGAAATCCACCAAAGTGGTAAAATCTAAGATTACTGCAATAGGTTTGCAACTTAAAGGTATTGTCTTATTTTCAAAAACATAAAAAATTATTGACATAAATTAGGTAATGCTTGCCCAAAGATGACATTATCAAAGATAAACATAAATGCAAGTGTACTCTAAGCAGACCTTAACCTAGAAGTTTCTATTCATCCAAAAGTGACAGTAATTTTGAAGTTGAAGAGCTCCCACAGTCATTGTAGTCTTTGAGTGGACCGGTGCATTCCAGACCCAAAGGTTGAGAATGTAGTTCGGTTGACATTCTGATTACGTTTAATGGTTAATGATGTAATATAGATTTTAATTTTATTGATATTACATGTATTAATTATATATTAAATAGATTATTTTTTCTTGAGTTGAACCATTAAACTGAATGTCTTTCAAAGTGGCTTGAGAATATAGAGGTCTATATATGCATCAAAGACCTAGTTTTATATACTAGAAAAATCAAATCAATAATTTAGTATTATGCTTTTAAATCAAAGATTTTTTTCCTAAAAGGTATTGGACAGTTGATCAATGGCAATAGAGCGGATACGTGTTTCATGACTATGATCATAGGTTATAGGTTTATTTAATGTGCTATTTTTGTATTCCGATTGGATCAATTCGGATTGTTTAGTTTGGATTAGTATCGATTTTGATTAATCCAATACCAAGTTCTCAAATATTGCCATTATTCTTTGAAAACCTATTTATGAACATTAATTGAAAAAAATGTTTGGTTTTCTTTTGTTTTTGGGATTATGTGAACAAGTTTATATGTACGTCACATTTAATGAATTGTGTTCTCTAATAAATAGATTAATTTATGACTGGTCGAACCAAGTGGGATGATAGAATTATGGATCTTAAACTGTTTTATGTGGCTTGACCAGTGGGAGGATAAATTTGACATACTAGGTTTTTAGTGGGAGGATAAATTCCATATATTAAGTTATTAGTGGGAGGATAAATTCAGTGTATTCTATTATTTTTCATGTAAAAGAACTATTTTGAGTTTTGCATTGATTTATTATTATCATGATATAGAAAAATTATTTATAGTTGAAATATATTGTATATTCATATTCATGTCATTTTGTACTTGTATGTTTTGTTTGAAACATCCTATGATGGATAAATATGTTAGAATTAAACTGAGTGTGAGCTTCCGCATATTTTATGCTACACAATACATTTCTAAGAAGCTATGAAAGGATTGGGTAGAATCTATCAAAATGGCACATCCTATTCTTTTATAGTTTTTTCAAGTCCAACAAAGTTTGTGACATTTGCCTGAAGATGATGTCACCTAAGTTAAAAAAAATACATATATGGAAAGAACTGTAACTTAGAGATTTCTAAACTCATATGTGATAAAAGTAATTGAATTTTCATAGTAAATTTAGATTTACAAGAGGACTAGTGCATTCTTAGCCCAAAAGATAGGAATGCAGTTACGGTTATGAATCTTGTGTGTTTTATCTGTTAAATGTATATTTATTGTGTAGTGTATCTACTAGATATACATATTAAATTTTCTAGCCAGGTTATTTTGTGTGTATGTTTCATACCTGAGATTTTTAGGGTTACTTGATCTGGTTTTAGCCCTCAAGGAATCCAAACAGGTGTTGTTACTGATCAAAGTACAACCGAAGGGAAATAGGAATAATTTTGTTACCCTATTAAGTTTATAATGATTTTGAAGTAATTTTTGAATGATTTTATCTTAAATCTTGTTCTCTAAATTATTTATGTACATTTATGCTTCATTTATTTGTGTTGTCTCTAGTTGTGTAAGAAATACATTAAAGTATTCATTTCTGTATATATATTCATCTTAAATGTGAAAAATATGATAAGAATAAGTGAAATCCACCAAAGTAGTACATTCAATTCAATTGTGTGTTTTCCAAGATAAATGTGATGTCACCCAAGTTTGTTGACAAAGTGCTCAAGAGTCATGTCTTCTTACATTGGTGTTATTGAGGTTTTGGTATGTTTGGTTAATGGGAGTTTTATGATCTCATTTAACCAAAGATATCATAGTGGTGACAACTAAAGTTTAAAGACGGTAAAAGTTAAAGTTTAAAGGTAGTGTCTGCTAAGGTTTATTGGCAGTGCTTAGCCAAAATAATTGATGATAAGTCAAGGTAATTGATGGTATTTCGTTAGTATTTGTGATGTATGACAGTATTTAGCCAAAGTATGTGATTTATGACGGTATTTAACCTAAGTCCAAAGAAGTGGTGATTAACCACTGACAGTTTGTCAATGTTTATAATTTATAATGGTATTTAACCTAAATCTGTGGAAGTGACGAATATATATATATATATATGTTTTCAGGCGATTTGAATTGATAGTTTTCCATTGTTTGTAACATTAGATAGTTATATGCCGTATATTGAGGTGTATTTTCTACTATTGTTCAGTAGTAGAGATTATTGATTGAATCAAAGTTTGTTTGAGTGGTGTTCAGTCTTGGGATTATTTGGCTAGGTGTCAATAGAAAAACATCAGTATCAGTATAGTCCAAGTGGGAGATTATTAGGATTTTTATGTGGGCTTAACTGACACTGATTGATCCATTGGGTCCAAGCAATTATAAACTCATTCTGATTAGGAAACTCCTAGTCCAATCCATTATGAAAATGAATTAGGGTTTTAGGGATTTTATTATAAATAGAAGCTAAAGGTCTCTGCAACCGTCACTTTAACACTTTCATGGTTTTGGAAGCACAGACTCCCCCACAAGAATAGTGTATGTGAGAGTATTCCAAGGGTGAAAGGCTGCAGAAGATCTTAGCGGCAGGGACTTCATTGTGTAGTTCTTTGTTACAATCTTTATGGGACCAATCTTTAAGCACTTGGGAGAGAGTTACGTGATCAATACTTATGGGACTTTTAAACTTACACACATGTCTTCTTCTATTCCAATTGATTATCATGTATGGAGTAAATCTATATGTTTGTGTGTTCTTGGTTTTAGGGACTACACTTATGGTTAATCTTTTATGATTGATTTATGATTCTTGTATTCTAACATCAATGGGGTTATTCATATAACTCTATGGTAAAGAATCCCCAACATACACTCCTCCACACGTTCTCCTTTTTAGCAGACAATGGTGTCACCAGTGCTGCTGGAGTTAGGGGTGTCAATTCGTGGCCCGACCCGACTAAATCGAACTGGACTGACCGTTTATAGATCGGCCCGGCCAGGACCGTTTATTAAACGTGTTGGGCTTGAGCCTGGCCCGTTTATAAATGGTCGGTCTCGGTTTTGCTACTTGGACCGTCGGGTGCCCGACCGAGATCGACTGAATAACGCCCGACCGAGACCGGCCTATTGTGCACCGACTTGGCCCACCCTTTAATAATTATAGAATACCTATTTTACCCCTCAAATTAAAGAATAAAAAGTAAAAAGTAAAGACATGTTCACATTTTAAATAATGGTTATATTTGGTATCATTTATTGATTTATTTTCATTTTTTTGGGTTTGCATGAGTGGGCCGGAATATAAGAGCACATTTTAAAGAGGGCTCGTTTAAAAACCGGTTAAAGCCCGTTTAACATTAAACATGTCCATAGCAGGTCCGATTAAAGCCGGATTAAGGTAGCCCGATTATAGCTCGAGGCCGACGGACCGAATATAAAGTGTACCATGCCCTCAATAACTAAACCCGATTAGTTAAATGGGCGGATACGGTGTAGCCTTTGAAAGTCTTCAAGCCTAATTAAGCCCGATCGAAATCGGACCGACCCGACTGGTTGACACCCCTAACTGGAGTCATAGGGCTCTCTGGGATCGACAACAATTTGCTTCCCTCACCTTCCTCATCTACATATATACAAGAATTAACAAGAAGAAGAATAGTAATGTAGCAGAGAAAGTTATAGAAAAAACCTACAAAAGAGATGTAAGAGGGTGAGAGCACATATATACATCTTTTAAGGTTCAAGGGCTTGGCGGTGATCATCCTCATGCCCTGATCAGGATGAGGCCCCGCTAATACCTCGTCCCAGAAATTTTCTACCAAAACCATATTTTCTGATTTTTACACAAACACACACACACACTCTCTCTCCTTTGATCCTTTCTTCTCTCTAGGCTAGAGGTGGGTATGGGGCTTGGCTTGGTTTCAAGCTCTTCTTACTCTGATATAAATAGTGGAGATTTGTGCTTTTATAAATGGGGATTAATTAAGGAACGACGTGGCGGATAAGAATGAGTTTATCCACCAATACCTCGTGACAAGTGCTTCGATGGCGACACCATCCCTTCTTCCTTTTTAATTTATTTTTAGGGATTTCTGGACGCTTACAAGTCGCAGTGAAAACGAGCTTCTTTTGGGTAGAAGCAGACACTATAAATGATAGTCGAAACAAGTAGGAAACACACCACCAAAAAACCCATTTCAAATATGTTGATTTACAGGGTGAATTAGGCAATCAGTTCACGGTTGCATTATTTGTTTTCTAAAATTTGTTTGGTCGTAAGAAAAATGAAAGGAAAGGTAAATTAAAAAATTAAACCTAAAAATTATTTATTTTTTAAATTATTATTCAACATGTTTGTATAAATTATGTAAATTTCTTGTTATATTTAGCAATAATATCTTTTAGGTGTAAATTTTATTTTACATTTTAAATCCAAGGAATTTAAATGTAAAATGCAATTTAATAACAACAACAAAGTGTTTTTGGTTTTTTTGGAACGAAAAGGGTAAAAAATAAAAAAAATGTTAGAAATGCAAAATGATGGAATGACGAAATTTTGTTCCGTCATTTCAATTTTGTTCCAAATACAAACGAAGTGAACAACTAGGGTAATTGTTCTTGAAACAGATTCATCATATACTATTTTTTAGTTTTAAAATGGCATTTTGACACAAACAAAAAAATCTTTTTTTGGTACGAAACGTTGTTTCTGGGACTGAATGACCACCAAATGCAATCCTTATGTTTTGAAAATGTAATAAAAAACGGTTTTGTTGTTAGAAACCTTTTTTTTTTTTTTTCATTTCTGTGCTAAAAACAATTTTTGGAGTTGAAAAAAGCATTTGATGAACTTGTGTTCGAAAATGTTTCAAGCAAACATTGGTGTTTGATAACATTTGTTTTTGGAAATGGATTCTAATGCTACTATAAGTATATATATATATATATATATATATTTTTATATATATTCATTAATTATAAAATTGACATTAACAACTTACAACGCATTCAATAAGAGGCATTAGGGGTGTCAATTTCAAGCCCAAACCAGTAGGTCTTACCGAGCCTAATATGTTTATGGCCCGACCTAGACCGGCCCCGTTAATAAATGTGTCGGGCTCAAACCCGATCAACGACACGTTTATAAACATGTAGTACATGGTGCAACCACCTAGCCTGATGGGTGCCCGATTGACCAACACTTTTATAAGTCCTACTTAAACCAACTCCTTTAAGACTTAGCTCGACCCCTTTGTTATTTATTTATCTATTTTTTTTTCAATACTTTTATTTAGTACTACGACTATTGTGGTATGTACAGTTGAGACAGTAGTGATTGTTATCTGAGCATTCATCCTTTTTAGGCATAGTTTAATTGGTTTGAAATTGCCAAACTTGGGTAGTTCAGGCATAGTTTAATTGATTTGAGTTTTGTGGGTTAAAAATTGAATACTTTAGTAATTTAGCTATTTTGCCCATCTTTGGCTTAATCTATTTTAACTATGAGATCCTTCTTTATTATACCCATCTTTGCCTCATTTTATTGGTATTTCATTCAAGTTCATTTAAAAGACCAATTTTAAAGAGGGCACATTTAAAGTTAAATAGGTCTATAGCTCGATTAAGGTCCGTTTATGATAGCCCGATTAGAGTTCGAGATCGACTGACCCGATTATCAACAATACCATACCCTGCTCTAGCTAAGCCCATTTAGCTAAATGAGCGTTCATGGTATAGCCCTAGAAATTCGGCTGAACAGAATAATTCCAAATTTTATGAAAAATTCTGACCGAATCTGAATAAAAAATAGAAATAAAAAAATTCACGGTTTTTCTAATTTGATTAAAAAAGCACGAAAAAGTCGGACGAACCGACTTAAAAACCGAATAATTCGGTTCACTTAAACCCACCTTTAAAAAAAAATTAAAATCACTGCCACTATCGAACAAAATAAGGTCTTTGATCTCTTTCTTCCCAATTTTATGCCTCCAAGTCTCAAACCCTTCTCCAGCACCTACCAGACCTCACAGGAGAGAGAACATGTCCTTTTTGCTTTGAGATTTGAGACACACACAGTAGAGGAGGGGTTCAAAAGACCGATCCAAGGAAATGGCGATTGGGGGCCAATGCTGTGCTGATAGCGGTGGTGTTCATATTGTTGTCCAGGGCTGCTGTGGCGATTGGGGGCCAATGCTGTGCTGATAGCGGTGGTGTTCATATTGTTGTCCAGGGCTGCTGTTCCAAAATGGTAGAGAGAATCGAATAAAAAAGAAAAAGGAAAAGCGTTGAAAGCGGAAGCTGCGGAACCGGATCTATGCAGCTCACAACTGACGGGTTCTTTGTGTACCTACCCTTAAACTATGTGTTTACGAAAAAAGAAGTCATATCATTGGGCAATTGGCTATTGGACTGAGTAATTACTGGACTTTTTCTAACTTTGAAACATCAAACAAGGACCTAAAACTTTGATTATGATGTTGTTTATACAATACGGACAAGTTCCTTGGACAATGTAAGTGGTGTTGGTACTTGGTAGTGCACCAATAACTTAATGGTACCTTTATATTCTTTTTCTTTCATATATGAGTGGGAAATGACAGTGAGAAACATTGTTAGTTAAAACGGAAATAACAAAACAATGGAAACGTCTGGTATGAATTTTAAATAGATAAAAACGATGAATGGTACGATAGGGTAAAAAAAACAGGGAACGGTAAACGGACGAAAACGAATGGTACTAATATTAAACGTGTCATTTTCAAAAAAACGAAACAAAAAAAATGGTAATATACCCATGTAATTTGAGAGATTATTACCTGTATACATGCATCAAATGTTCCAAAAGTTCTAGGAGTCCCAAGATAAAATAGCCCAATGAGATACAAGAAAATGAGATGTTTCTAACTTTAGCTTCTCATTACTCAATGGGTTATAAGATGAGATTTTTTTCCTATAGATAGTATGGAATTTAAAAACCAAAAACCAAGTACCATATTGTTTTCACTCTTTACTTTTATTAGTAGGTTTTTTTTTAATTAATTAATTTCTTTAATAAAATTCCTATTTTACCCTTAAAAAAGGGATACGCATTTAAAACGGATTCTTTTGCCGTTTTATTTTTTTTTTTTCATATTGTATAATAACATACGAGAAAACCCTTTTTAAACGGTAAAAAAACGCAATCGCATTTTAAACGGCAAAAATACGTAACCATATTTTAAACGCGTTTTAACTAAAAATGGTCTGAAAGAGAGCAATTGGATATCCACGATTGTTAGAAAAGGAACATGGCTTTGTTGATTGAGTGACCCAAGATATGGGCTCCACATAGGCAACGAATAGGGGTGGTGATGGGTCGGGTTTGGATGTGGATTTGGGTTAATTTTGTTTACTATTTTTTTTTTTTCAATACAAGTTTGACTTGATTAATCCTTTTCTCCTCTCCATTTAACAAAAATCATTAATGGAAAATCATTTCTATCAAAAAATAATTAATGAAAAAACCATATGTGTCAAAACATACAAATGATTTCATAACTATTTGAAAATTGGTTTTTTGTGAGAAATAATTTGGTATATAAATGTGCAAAATGGTTTTTGAAAAAATGAATGAAAAGATGTTCCTTTCACCTGATTCTCTTTCTACACTGTAGACTTGGGACTCAATGTGTGCTCATTAAAGTCTATAACTAAAAATCAATTTTTTGTCAAATTATATAAATGGCTCTTGATCTCTTTTTGATTTTTTTTTTTATTTTATCAATTTTTTTTTCAATTATAAACAAACTCCATAAATGATATCAAATGCAATCAAAACTATTTTCATGAATAAAAGTAAAAAAAAAAAATGATACAAAAAAAGGCCTAATGAGCATAGTTAGCAAATTTGGATTCGGGAATTATTCAGGCAGAGAATTATTCGGAATAATTCGGTTGATTAATTTAAGGATTCGGTCAAAAAAACTTATTGGGTTTTTTTTTTTTTTT
>NC_056557.1:29638505-29638798 GCF_013358625.1 Macadamia integrifolia | reverse complement strand
TTTTTTTTAAATACTGTTTAATTGGACCAAATAATTCGGTTTAATTCGGATTCGGTCCGAATTATTCTCATTTTACATTTACTTTTGAAAAAATCGTGAATTTTACCGAATTTTATTTTAAATTTGGATTCGATCAGAATTTTTGATAAAATTCAAAAAAATTCGGTTCGGCCAAATAATTCACGAATTATTCGGCCGAATTGATAACACTGCTAATGAGCATAAAAAACAAAGGATAAGTGTTCAAATAAAAATCCTCTACAACGAGGAGATCGTGCCAAAAAAAAAAAAAA
>NC_056557.1:29549176-29638485 GCF_013358625.1 Macadamia integrifolia | reverse complement strand
GGAACAAAATTAACCAATATAAAAATATAAAAGTAAAAATGCAAATAACATATTTAATCAGGACCGTAGATCAGAAATCCTCATCCATCTTAAAAACATGGGACCCACCACCGTTCCATTCAAACTAGACATAACACTGGAAATCAACTCGTTGGAGAAGGTCAAGCCTGGCATCAATCCTCGTTTCTTGAGCCAGAAGATCGCACAGAAGCTACCGGAGAAGAAGATACCTTCAACACAAGCAAAGGCTGCGAGAACGTGAGTGATGAAGTGTTTCTCGTCGTGGGTTAAGGTGTCGTTCCAGTGACGGAGATCTTGGGAGAGATCGACTTCTTCTGCTGTCCAGAAAGAGGCTTCGGCTTTCTTGTACTTGAGGGTACTGGATTGGGAACATACAGAAACGATCTGCGTTCGGGGCCAAAAGGGGTTCTTCAGGGTAAAGGAGTTTTGTTGGATTGACCATATTAAATTGTGTATGGTGAGTGTTTCCACGTGGTGCCAGGTGGAACAAGGTGGTACAAATTCATTCCAGAAATTTTTATATTTAAAAAAATATATATTTGTAATCACTGCCCACATATGATTATATCATTAACGTCAAATTATTTCATATTTGATTATTAAATTTCATTTTACTTTGTATTCAAAACCCTTTATTATAATATATAAAATAAAAATTAAATATAAAATATTTATTACTAAATATGATTAAAAAAATAAAGTAATTTATACAATTACATAAGATCACATGAAGTAATGATCATAAAAATTTATTTTTTTAAGTATGAAAATTTTACTTCCCTTCCCTTAAAATATCCTTTGCAACCAAACATAACCTAAATAAATAAAGATTTTTGATTATCGATTTACATTCTTACTTATTATCCTACATTGTAACATCGGCGGCAAATGGCTGCCCTTGCAACCCCATGGAACCATCCTCCTACAATGCCTCACAACCACAATCCCTATGTGAAATGTCTGCCCTTGCTGTGATGGAAGATTAACGTCCCTGCAACTCATAAAAATGATTTCTGGCACATGAGAAGATGGGAGAGAGTAATTTTTAGTGGGAGAAAAAGGGGTTTCAAAAACGAGGGATGGTGACATGGTTCTGTCCCCTTCTTTCCTTCCTCACTGCCGAAACTGACTGATAGGGCGACCTTCCTTCTCTGTGGATGCGGTTATGTATAGTTGGAAAAGGGAAGAAATTAAGAGGATCTTTTTCATCATCTCCAGTCCAAGTAAGGAACAAATTCAACATTTGAGTTGGAACAAGTAGAAGTCGAAGCAGTTTTCAATACATAAAAAATGTCTTCAGAATTTTTTGATTTACGTTGTCCCGTGAATTTGGGTTTTGTAGGTTGTTTTCGTACAAAATGCCTTTTTAAAAATTTATTTTTTTGTTAAAACCTATTTTTCTAAGGCTTTCATTTTCGCCATTTAAAATTTTTAATTATCTTATATCTTCTTGAAGGTTTATAATGAGAATGTGGTTTACCAAACTCATAATTGGATGAATAATTTTTTACACATAATTCATCCTAAACTGGTGGTAGTTTTGGAAAGAATTGTTGTAACCAATGGTTAGAATGTGTGCCATCTAACAGATGATAATAATGTATGCTTTTGCAAAGTTTTCAAAAGCATTCTGAAGATCAAAACCCAAAATTTAGAAATGAGATCCGATAGTCATAACCTTGCGGTCTCATGGAAATGTCTTCATGAACTTACTAACATGACCTATACAAAACTACAACCAACTAATAAAAGAGTTGTTGAGATCTTTGAACTTCGTGCTTATGAAATAGAGTTAGAACCTAGGCTCTTAAATTGACATGACTTAAAGATCTTAGAAAACTGGCTTTTGACAGACATCCTGCCAAAACCTCAAGCACCGCCAAGAATTCCCCAAACCTTAGATATCTTGGCTTCTGGAGATACTCTATATCTCAAAAAAAGATTTTCCTTTTCTACACCCGGTGAAGGATCTTCTTCGTCATCTCCTGTCTAAGGAAGGAATTTAATTTTTGAATATCCTCCTTATAATCCTCAACTTTTTAGAAGTTATGATCCCATGCAATCTTCCAAATAATCAGATACCCAAACTGACACCGAATCAAATATGCTTTCTTATCATAAATATAAGTTGGAAGCTACAAAGGAGGGAAAAAAACAACTCATATTGTCATTAGATCAAGAAAATAAACATATTTATGTGAAAGGTATCTTTAAATTCTCAGAGTTTGAAGAATATAGCCTTGATATCCTCATTGACACAGGAACAACACATGTTTGTCAATGGAATGAAATCCCCGAACACTATTAGGGAAGACCCTCTTTTTGCAGCTCATCATCTGCAACCCTTGCGATTTCGCCTTTTCTCTCGCAACCTCTCTCCTATGGTTGCGGATGCCTTTTCTCCCGTAACCTCTCTCCTTTTTTTCTTTCTCCCATGGTCAACCAAACTCGTACCGGGTGGGAGAATTTAGCTTTTTCCTCAACTTTACTTTTCTGTGCTTCACCCATTCACATGTCGGCCACAATCTGACAACTATCTCATCGCAAGAACCCCCCTAAACAAACAGGGCCTAAAATAAACAGAACAAGTTTACCCCCGAAAAAAAAAAATCTCAAAATAATGATGCATTACGATGGCTGACTGTTTAATACAACAAAAATTCTGTCTGGATATAGTTTTCAAAACACGAAATATTCAGTATGGCCAAGATTATCCCTTGGCTACTCACCCACCAGAGCAAAAGGCGTATCTAAATCTGGGGATAGAACCCAACAAAGATAATTCTTTTTCAATCCCAGCACAAGAGGACCATGAATTATGCTTTAGCCTGTTGTCCACAAGGGGTGGAACTAGATATCTACTTCACGAGATCTGGGTTCAACCAGTCACTGCACAGAGAGAGAGAGAGAGAGACCAATTACTTCAGGCTCAAGGCAATGGCAGGAGTAAAAAGCAAGTATAAATTACAGAATCAATTTCTTCAAGACCAAAGCACAATGCAAATTTATTTTTGGCAACTAGATGAAAGAGAATGCCAAGGCAAGCAGTATATAGATCTTACTTGCTGATGTCATCAAGGTGGTCATCAAAATCAACGACATCTCGCCACTTTTCAGACGAGATATAATCCAACAGGACTACATTGGCTGCGGGTTCCTTCATGCTTAATCTAATACTTCCATCCAATCCAGCTTGCTTCCAATTCTTTGATGCATCCCTGATGTAAAGCTGGTCAACCAAAGAATAAACCAGCTTGGTTAGAGACTTGATCCCTTATTTAGACCAATGGATTTAGCACACATAAGATTCTAGTCTTCTGGATGATCAGCATACCTATTAAAGACACAAGAGAAATTAACAAAACAAAGATTTTATTTAAATTTTTTTTTTTTAATACAAAAAAGGTCTTACTGGTAGAAACACTAATGCTCAAAGCCAGTGGGATGGTGATGTAGGCCTTTCATTCCTTGTACTATGAAACTAGCAGAGAAGCCATAGAATGAAAATAAAAAGAAAAAGGTACGAACAAAGAATTCTGAAATAAATGTCACCAAGCATCACAACAAGACAAACTATTTGTATAGAAGTCCTATATTAATATGCAAAAAATTATTCCAGTTAGTCAGAAATTTAGCTCATAGACTTTGTCGAAACACTTTAGACACACACAAGGCTTCAAAATGTTGGATTGGGTTTCCTTCCTTGTGGAGGATGGCCCAAGAAAGCTCACCTTCTTTAGGTGAAACCCATTTCTGTTTGAGGTCCATAAGGAAGGCATTTTTGTCACAAGGGTATTGATGAGAGTTTCTCATTTGCCCTTGTTTTTATAATAAGGCTGAAGTTGAAAAAGGGAAGGTGTGAGAGCCTATCGGAAGAAGAAAAGAAAAGGAAGCAGAAAATTCTGGGTTTGAAAACACTACACAGTCATCTTCAAGAGCTTGATCGAATAGTCATCCGAGGTCCGATTGAGCTGATTTTTTGACAGCAGCATCGTAACACACTGGCCTTCATTTTGTACGGTGTGATAGTTGTTTCTAGTTCTCTAACTCAGTGTTCAAGCAACGTTTTCGTTGCTCCTGTTTTAGTGAAATCTCCTCAATCTCTTCCTTCTCTCTTTAGCAAACAATCTTGCTCTAATACCACTTTAATTGGGAGAAATGCACTAACCGAGAGATGTATCCAATTAACAAAAACATGGAACAAATTTTTCCCCTCTTGGGTGAACCTAATATGAAGCAATCAAGTAGAGTTTGATGGAACAATTTATCAAACACAATTCGTCCAATAATCAAGCTCCCAAGAAAGCAACTAAATGCATAAATCGGTGAACAAATCCATCATAGACACACACACACACACATATCAACACCATCAATTTAACGTGGAAAGCTTCCCCAATAAGAGGAGTAAAAACCACGGAAATCCACTATTTCCAAATAATGGGAATGCACAAGTCTTCTCTAACTAAAATTAGAGGCATATAATCATTCCAAACATCAAGAATAGCATATCTTTCGCATACATCATCAAGAAGATGAATTCCCAAAAGAGAGAAGGAAGAAATTGAAGAGTTCTCACCAAAACAGGGGCAACAAAAACATTGCTGGAACATTGAGTTAAAGAACTCAAAAACAACAATCACACCATACAGAGTGAAGACCAGTGTGTTGCAATGCTGCTGTAAAAAAATCAGCTCAATCGGACCACGGATGACCATCCGATCGAGCTCTTGGAGATGACTGTGCAATGTTTCAAACCAAAAATTTTCTGCTTCTTTTTCTTCTTCCAACAGCCAATCTCACACCTTCTTTTTTTCAACTTCAGCCTTATTATAAAAACAATGCCAAATGAGGAAACCCTCATCAATACCTTTGTGACAAAAATGCCCTCCTAATGGGCCTAAAACAATAAGGGCTTCACCTAAAGGTGAGCTTCCTTGGGCCATCCTCCACAAGGAGGAAAATCCAACCCAACAAAAAGAGATTGGAAAGTCAACCCTGGGGAATGGTTTTACGACTAAAAATGCAAGAGTAAAGTTCAATACAAGGGAGGATAATGCAATCCCGGGTTCTGACACCCTTAATTTCGGATCCCCTTGGACCCGCAAGTGACAAATAATTGAAATTGAATGATCAGTGGCAATTTCATAAATATTCGGAACAGTTTAGGGCCCTTTTTGGAGGAGAAAAATACGGATTGGTACAAATCAGTGAATAAAACTGGGGGGAAAGCAGACCCCTTTGAAACGTTTTTTTTTTGGTTGGGGTGGGGGGTGTTAAAAAACATAAGGTATGCTTTTAATAGAAAATATGAAGAAGAGACATCCTTCCTCACATTAAGGGTAAGGCTCCTATAACTAAAGGAGGTGCAGCTAAGTGCTATCATTGTAATGCGTTCGGACCATTTGCCAAATTCTGTCCGCAATGACGCAAGTACAATTCAGTCATTGTCGCCATTGAATCCAATCCTGAGATGCAAGTTTGTGACACCCAAGAAGATGATAACTGGGCCATTATAATGCAGCCATCGATGATGAGTATAACGCTACCCTAGACGATGAAACTAATGAAGATATCCACGAGGTTAATGTTGTGATTCTGGTCGCAGAAGCTAAGGTGAAGATTGGCATCGCCATTGCATATCCTACACCCTAATGCCTAGTGGACGGTTGACAGCACAAGTCATAGTGGACAGGAGGTGTTGCATAAAGATTGTTTCACAAGCTTTCATTAAGGAAAATGAAGCAATATGCACATCCACAACCATACAAGATCTCACTTCTCAACAACAATACCTTGGAAGTCAACCAATGATGATTTTGCACCGCTGAATTTGGGTGATAATGAGGAGGATGCATGGTATGATATCATACCCATGGTGTTGACGGATGTTTTACTTGGATGGCCATCGATGTAAGACAACAATGTGTCGGTGGAAGGCACCAAGAATCAATGTTTCTTTAAGGGAAAGCCCTTAGTGCTTAATCCACTCAACATACTGATGATGAAGAAGAAACTTAAGAGCTGCCCAATCCAAATGATGACAGATTTACAGTTTGTAGCTAAGAAACAGCCAGCTAAAGATAGTCCACAGAGAAAGCCACGATGAGTACTGTATATAAGCACGAGGTAGCGTGCTGAGAAGAAGCTCCTAGCTCCACCACAACAGGAATTGTTAGAGACCAGCACAGAGATGGGTCTTATCCTAGCACTAGTTAAAGAAATTTTACATGTACTTGAAACTAACTTTCCAAAACCTATACAACAAACCAAGCCTTAACCCAACTTAATGGGGTCAGTTAACTTTCCCAAACCTATAAGGAAGTTGATTACTGATTTGGTAGATTTGGTGTCCGATGATTTGCCCAATGAGCTTCCACCGATGAGACATACACAGCATACATTTGTTCTAGTAGTGGGATCAATTTCTCCGGATCTTCCCACTTATTGTCTATCGTACCGAGCAAGCCAAGCTCAAGAGACAAGTGGAAGACCTATTGAGGAAGAGATTTAAAGTAGAGAGCATGAGTCTGTGTGCTGTACCAGCACTACTCACTCCGAAGAAAGACGGTTCATGGTGCATGTGCATTGATAGCAGAGCCATCAACGTTTCCGATTCCTAGACTTGATGATATGTTAGACATATTGAATCTATGATTTTGATCAAGATTGACTTGAAGAGTAGGCACAATCAAACACGAAACTACCCTAGAGATGAATGGAAGATAGCATTCAAGACTAAGTATGGATTTTACGAATGGAAGGTCATGCCCTTTGGTCTTTTACTTATGCTCCAAGTACCTTTAGGAGTTCAGGTACCTTCATCCTCTGATATACTTACTTATCTTTTAGCAATTGTTACCGATATCAGATCTAAGTCTGTGATTTGATATCCTTCATTAAGGGTCCCTGTGACTACTGTGCTATTGATATTATTGGTGTTTATTTCCTCCACTCAGATTATTGATATCCAACCTACCTGGGATCTTAATTATTGCTTTTGCTTCTTCACTGTGATATGGTTTATTTACGTACCCTAGTTGCTGCTACGAGCCTACGATGTCATATTGCTACTGAACAGGACCTCTTTGTTCTTCTCTCCTGCATTATTTGTCCACATGTATTGCTACACGTGAGGGAGAGAATGGAGATGTTGGGAGTTATGAGATTGTCTTCTTATTGAAGACTATTTGTCTATCTTTTTACCGAAGATTTTTTCAAGTCTTCAAATTGAAGACTTGCTATTGTGGGTTTCTTTTTATTGAAGATTTTTCATTTGCCTTCCTGGATTTCTTCTTATTGAAGATTTCTTATCTGGCCTGGAGTTCTTCTAGTTGAAGAATTCAGGTTTTGGCCCGCATCAATGATTTACTCATCTTCTAGACTTCTAGTACTGCTATAATCTGGGCTTTTACTGTTTCTGTTTTCTAGCATGTGGCTAATATTTTCTGATATTGGATGGTTATTATTTGGGTTTATAGTATCGTGCTATACCGTAGGGGGTACTTCTATCATTATTGATTCTTATTTAATAATACTGCCAAGTACAATTAAGTTGGGAGTGTTTATCGTAATTACACCGGTTATTGTTGGTAACCCCCCCCCCATTTTAGCAAATCTAGTCTACAAGAAACAGCATGTTCAAAGGGAGCGATTGATCCGATGTCAATCTATTAACTGATTGTGTTAAGGAGCTGACTGATTAAGTTGATTGCTAATCAAGTTGACCGAAAAATGACGACCATGTATCAAGGAGTTGATCGATGACTGATCAAGGTTGATCAAGCAGGATGACCGAATACGGTTAGACCGACCAATCAGGCTAATCGTATTACCGACCGATCAGGCTGACTGACTCACGAAGTAAACCAAGGGTGGAGTTCTTATAAACAAAAGTTAGTTTCAGGGAAATTGTAAGTAAACAATTTCAAGTGACTTGAACAGTTATAACTACTCAAGTGGGCTTAATATAAAAGAGACTTCAACCGAAGAGAAAAGACATCTCCAACAGATCAAACAACATGTCTTTCGGACATTTACTTATATATATATATTTTTTTCCAGATTAGTTTTAATTATGTCATTTTTTTCAAATAGATTAGCAAAGACCACGACGGACAAAGCTTCGTAATGATTGTATCAAAGATCACGACGACTCGTGTTTCGTCATAGTTTCTCAGTTTTCATTCATGGCCATGACGGCCCATGTTTCGTCATGGTTCTCATTTTTTCATTCACAGCAACCACTTGCTTTGCCAAGATTGATTGTAATGGATAATGTTTTTTTGGAAAAATTAATTGATCACTTCTAGTATGATTTGCTTTTCTTTTTAAAGTCCTTAGATCTTTTCTAGGCACTGGAAATATCTCATTTTTCCTCGTTAGAAATTTACATAACATTTCAATGAATCCTTGTGATTCTAGCATGCTTGTGCACTTTCCCATTCTGCCATGTATTTGTTGCCAATTTATTGTGACCAACAATTTTCAATGGTTCAAGGAAGAAGAAATGCCCACCAGGGGCAATGTAGATGCTTAATTAGAGGTGATTGTCGATGAAGGTGCTGTGGAGAACTTGTCTAGGTAATCCAGCCCTTGAATAAGGCAATGTAGGCGATTAATTAACCAAGGTTATCACTAGTTACCCCAACTCCCGCGTTTGTACACCTTTAGGAGAGTGATCTTCAGATCGAAGGCATTTTCTAGATAAAGCCAAGGTTTAGTGACCCATTGAAACCCATCGATTGAAACACCACCCATGGTAACTGGAGGTAGAGGTTTTGATGGAATATCCCGCGGGGAGCGACTGGAGGGGAAGCTTCATAAGTACAACCCATTGGAAAGCCAAGACAGGATTGGCATGCGCTCCGAACATCTCCACAGTGGTTGGGATCTCAAATAGAGATGATAAGTGAAAGATGTAAGATTTGAGAATAAAGAGTAAGTTTGAATGTTTTCCATTCCACTTACATTGGGTATGGCCTTGATAATAGTGCCAAGTGTAAACATATGATAAACATGAGAAGAATTTCCAACAGTTTGGGAACTAAACATGTTTGACTTGGCCATGGCTTTACCAAAAGAAACAAAAAGGGGGGGGGGGGGCGAAGCAAAGGTTTGGAATCGGTTCTAACCGTTGTAGATTTCAAGTTCGAAGATGGTTTTTTTGCAACCGAAGACAACTATTCAAGAGTGTACCTCTAGACTAGTACACAGATGAGAAAATTCGGAGAGAGGGAGAGTAACAATAGGGAATAGAAGATATATATATATATATAATGGGTAAAGTGAGAAAAAGTGATGTATCTCTTTTAGATTTTTTTTTTTTTTTTAAATGCAAATCCTCATCTGCACATGGAGATGGTTCTTGAATTGTCTTCGGTTATGGAAAATCCATTATTAACTCAGAAAGATGAGGCATGTTGAGCTTAGAAAGAGAGAAAGGTGAGGCATGTTAACGTAGAAAGAGAGAAAGGTGCTCGGGCTTAATGATCAATGTGCAATATCTGCGAAAACCACAACTATCCATGGTTGTGTGCAGTTGGGAGATCTCGTCGGCTTTCAGAAGACGCTTCAGGAGAACCCATCTCTTCTCAAGGATCAAAATGCTGTCATGACACAGACTCCACTTAAATTTTCTGCTAGTTACAATAATGGTGAGATAGTTAAGTTCCTGCTCAATTGGAGAAGGACAGAAAAGGTCGAGTTGGAGGCCAAAAATATCTATTGGAAAACCCCATTGTACATGGCCGCAAAGAATGGATGCAGTCAAGCAGCAAAATTGTTTCTTAATCATGGTGTTTTGTGGAGGCTAAAGCCAATAATGGAATGACGCCTTTGCACCTTGCAGTATGGTACTCACTCTGTGCTGAGGATTGCCTAACTGTGAAGACAATGCTTGAGTCTACTGTTGATTGTAGTGTTAAGGACAATGATGACATGACTCCTCTAAATCATCTATCACAAGGCCCAG
Source organism: Macadamia integrifolia (assembly GCF_013358625.1). Lineage (NCBI taxonomy): Eukaryota > Viridiplantae > Streptophyta > Magnoliopsida > Proteales > Proteaceae > Macadamia > Macadamia integrifolia. Next base: position 29,628,491 of record NC_056557.1, on the reverse strand, counting down.
GAATGAGGAGTTTGTGGGAACTTCTCCATTATTATGCTGAATCTAGAGTGTGTCACGGGATTAGTAAAGAGATGGCCAAATCTTTACATATTTTTCCTTTTATCGTTTACCATGGAGGTGATGGTTGCCAAGAATGTGAATGGTGCAGAACCATATCTGCAAATATTGGCGTGGCTATGGCAGACACTATGCATGAAATGTCAGGCAGCAACATGAGGACCTCATGGCAAGAGTTTTTTGTAAAACAACCCCGGCAGAATGCAACCCATTTGCGTATGCCAATGGCATTGCTGATCTCTCCTTATCAAATGGTCATTAATAAGAATAAAAATGGTGGAACTGACTCGCAAGGATGAGAAGGTGGAGAGGTTTGCAGCACGGCAAAGAAGGAAAATGGTGTCCTGGTAAGCTTTGAGAAATGTTGATGGGATTTACTTTGTATTTCCCTATTTACATATGCTAGTGAGTGTAGACAACCTGCCTTTCCTCTCTTTTTTTAAATTAGGAATTAAAGGAGCAAATTTGGATACCAGAACACCATATATAACACAAAATTGATCCAACAGTGGCCAGGGTTTTTGCCTTGTTGGTTTCCATAACCAAAATTTGAAGGCCCATGACCCCGAGACAGATTCCAAGAAAGATATATAGGTTGTTAGACCTCATTTCCTGCATTATCAGTTTTTTGCAAATAATAATCGCTAAACGTACGGCTTGTGGTACCGCTTATGGTACTGCTTGTGGTAAGGAGTGGTCTTCCTGCTGTTAACAGCGCTTTTCTTCTCTCTTTTGGAGGTTTCAGGCCGTTCCCCATTTGGGAAGCAACAAGCTTTATTTAGAGAAGGGTAAATAAACAAGGATGAAGGTGGAGATGCTATCTTTACAAAAGTTCTGATGACTGCCCCCACATAATGTGACAAAGCAGAGGTGTCAGTAATGGGGGGCTGGTGGGCCCCGAAAACCAAACTCGGACGACTGTAGGCCCACTTAATAACTTTAGCAACTCAAGTTTAAGAAGGTGGCAATACAGTAAATATATTGATGTTTACAATCGAGTGGCAATCGTGTAAATGTATTGAAGTTCACAAGGGTGGAATGGCACTTTTGTAAATAACCAGAAATTTCTACTAAGGAGTGGCAGAACCATAATTCTAAGAAACCTCCAATTAGAAGTAGCAAAGTAACAAAGATGGGTTGAAGGGTATTCAGGGAATCAAAGTTAAAATAAAGACATTAGGTATTAAAGGGCTAAGGTAGAGGCATTATTGGGAAAAACAGAAAATAATGTTAAACACCACTCACGATTGAAAGGGTCCTCTTCAACATTGGAAATTCCCAAAACCAGCAAGAGTTGCTCTATTCCAGGTGAAAGTTCTCACAGTTTTGGTCTAGGATTGTGCTGAAATTGCAAGTGTAGGATCGCATAGTCCAGCTCTATCAAATCAACCAAAATCAACCCAAAAGATCAAGTATTATGTTCAGATTCAACTCCTGGAATCACAAGGATGGTAGGTGCAGATCTGGTTAGGGTTGTAGCTGCATCTCCCACAGAAGGGATCACTTTCAGGCCAGAAATTCAAGGGTTAGCGTCGCCTCTCAATGATGAACTAACACCCAAAAGTTTATGAAGAAAGAAGATGAGATGAGTGAGATCAATCAATTTCCATGGGTCACCAAAGTCCACCTCAAAACAGGGCAGCAGGAATTATCGTGATACACTCCAGCAAGAAGAGAAAAGAAGAAGCCACAGATTGATGGGGAAGGGGGAGAGAAGAGATTTCATAGGGGGAGAGAGAGAGAGAGAGAGAATCGCACAAAGGGGGGGGGGGGGGGAAGGGGGGACTTTCATGGAGGAGGAGAGGAAGAGAAGGGGAAGAGGAATCCCAGGTAAGAAGAAGAAAGAAGAATTAGAGAGGTAACGTAGGGAAGAGAAGGAGAAATATCCAGCAACTGACTTCAAAAATTAAGGACAGGTTAAGTTACAGGGTTCTGGTAGTGGACCAGCAGTATGCAGACCTAGCAGAGATTTAATCTTCCATTCTTGCGGTAAGATTGACAATAGGTTCCAAGGCTCTTGGGTTTCAGTGGCCCTTTGGTCAGGAACAGCCACGGCAAACTTGGAAAGAAAAGATGACAGATTACTAGGGAAAGAGGTGAGAAACTGCAATTTCTGTCCAGAACAGAGATTGGGAGAGTGGTCGGCTAGAAGTGGGGGATTCTCGCAGAGAAGAAAGAGGGAGAAGGGGGAGAAGAGAGGACAGCCACGCAGGCTTTGGCCACAAGTCATTCAATTCATTCTTCAACCAATGCCCCCATAACTTGGGTTACATGCCTAATTTATAATAAACTAAAATCAAAGCTTCCTAATTAAAGTCTGAGTCTAAAATAAAAATAAAATCTCCTAAAACCTATTAAAACAAAGAAGGACTCAAATTGAAAACTTCTTACCAATCTGGAAACTACCCAAAATTAAAAGATTACAAAATGCTCCCAAATAAAATAAAATCCTAGAGGATTCTAATAACCTTGAACCCAAATTGGATCTGGTTCCTTGTTTGGGCTCTGGAGCGGGTTTGGGTCGATCCATCGAAGCGCTGCTACATCAATCACCCAGGGATTGCACCAATTACGAATCAGATCGTGGATTGTTGATCTTACCAAATTTATAAGCTCATACGGTCAAGAAAGCGAAGGGGAAACATGTCAAGTGCAAGATAGACCGATGATCAATGCAAAGCGTGTATACAATCTCTATGAACTTTGGCAAGCCTGGTGAGACACCAAAAAGCAAACTCGTGATAGTTTGAGAAAGAAGAAATGCCCAACAATAAAAATTATTGGTCACAATAAATTGACACAAATACATGACAGAATGGGAAAATGCGCGGGTGTGCCAGAATCGCAAGGATTCAATGAAATGTAAAATTGACTTCTAACTAGGGAAAGTGAGATATTTCCAATGCCTTGAAAGGGTCCAATGACTTTAAAATAAAAAACAAATCATATTAGAGGAAGAAGAAGAATCAATCAATCAAGGCAAAACAAGTGGCTGCCATGAATGGAAAACTGAGAATCATGACGAAAGACGGGCCGTCATGACCATGAATGAAAACTGAGAAACCATGATGAAACATAGGCCGTTATGATTTCTGATACAATCATAACGAAACTCTGTCCATCATGTATTCGCTAATCTATTTGAAAAAGAAAGATGACATAATTAAGACTAATCTAAACAAAAAATATTGATAAATGTCTGAAAGACAATTATGTTGTTTGATCTGTTAGATATGCCTTTTCTCTTCTATTGAAGTCCCTTTTATATTAAGCCCACTTGAGTAGTTAGAACTGCTCAAGCCACTTGGAATTGTACAATTGTAATTCCCCTTAAACTAACTTTTGTTAAGAACTCCACCCTTGGTTTACTTCGTGCATCAATCAGCCTAATTGGTCGGTAATATGGTTAGCCTGCCATCAGCCTGATTGGTCAATCAGACTGTATTCGGTCATCCTAGTCGATCAACCTGATTGATCATTATGACCGATCAACTCCTCAATACAAGGTCATCATTTTTTCGGTCAATTTGATTACCGGCCAACTTAATCAGTCAGCCCTTAACACAATCCAATCAATAGATCGACGTCGGATTGATCACTCCCTTAGGTACATGCTTTTTCTTGTAGGCCTAATTTGCTAAAATGGGGGCACCAACAGTTACATCTTTATAAATAAAGGTAGTGATATAGTGATGCAGATTCTTCACCAACTAGGCTTGTTTTATCAAGAATAAGTCTAGGGTTGGGTTACATATGTGTTGGGCCTTCAATCCCTGTGGTTTGGAGTGTAATGGGTCACTTTTACAGGCCTAAACTGGGGGTATTATGGTTGCATAAGGGATTAGTATTTGGTTTATTTTATTTTGACTTATTTGGGTTTGGTTCGTTAATGAACCATGTTGGTTCAATTTAAGTTACATTTTTTTCTTAGGAGTCAAGTTATTAGTTGAGTCATATTGTTTGTTTCCTTTTTGAAAGTTTCCTTTTTTAATTTTTAGAGACTATTGTACTAGGAGAATATTTGGTTTTCTTTTATTGGAACCTGCTGTTAGAATATAATTCACATCCCCATTATCACTATATAATGCAAGGGTTCATAGAAGCCAATGATTTGAAGAATTAAATAATGGTTGTTGCTGCTGCTTCTCCTTGCTCAGAACTGCTTTGTGTTCAATCAAAGCTGGTGTAATTGGTGTTTGATCCAACTGACCCACTAAGGTGGGACGCCCAAGGGGTTCTTTCTCTATTATCATCTTCTTTTCTGTTCAAGGTGATCAAGATCTGCAACTTCAATCTCAACCCACTCAGGGTATACAGATCTACAAGTTATAAGAGTTCCAAAGCTGTTTTCCTGTTAGTTTCCTAATCGATTCCCCTACGGTTACACCTGAGACACTTTCAACCACCTGCTTGGGCTGAGATTTTGGTTGATCCATCCACCCACAAGAGCCTCCTTCGATCCAAAAATCAGGTCATTCTGATCTGGGATTGGTGAGATACAAGAAATCTCCTTGCCTTTTGTCCTGTAGTGGCTTTTCAGATCTAAACCTGAAATCAGTGGAGCAGTTATGATATCTACTGTTTCCTGTGATATTTCATCATGTTTACAGATCTGTTTTAAGACTATTTCAGTACCTAATATACCCTTCCATGATTGGTTATTGTCTGATTTCAAAAACGCTAACTTACTGGGATCGATAGACTCAGTTTCCAGATCTGCTTCCTTATTGTAATCTGATCTGATTTCTACTATTGGTACTTTGATGGCTGGTTGGTCTCTGATAAGTATCCTGCAGTTAGGGATTAGGCTTGACTTGTCAACCTAGTTCTACATTAAGCCGGTAGTGTTACTAACTCTTTTCTCTATATCAGATAGCCATTCTCTTCTCTTTTTTTCTTCTTATCCTTTTCTGGTGAACTTTATTTTGCTTTGTTACACAGATGACCATATTACTTTCGTCTAGTCTTATAGCTCACCAACTAAAGAATCAAACTTGGATAGGAAGGGCTACAAATTCACAACAGAATGAACTCAGGAGTCATGGAGTTGACTTGGGAGTCATGTAAGATTTATAATTTACATAAAGTAGAACAATAACAAAAGTTTACAAACTCATATATATATATATATTGATGATAATGCATACAATTATTTTTAATCAAATGTTGTGGGTTCATATTCAAATTCCATTACATTTCATTGAGTTGTTTTAGCCAACTTACTAGGACTAATGAGCCATTTTGAGAGCTTAAGGATTTTAACATTAATGGGCTGAATTAAGAACTTTTGCATGGTGGTCTCATAAGCTCAATATGTCAAATCAGAAAAAATTAAACATTTTATGATTTCCAACTTAAACACAAAATATATAAAAAGTTTTAGCTTCACGTTTTAGATGTTACAGTCTTTTTAAGTATTTCTAATAATGCTAAAATGAGGATTTCTAAGACTCAACTGAGTCATGAGACTTGGTCCAAGTCACAAGATTAACCCAAGTCATATTGATTTAATCGAGTATATGCAAAAAGAGTATAGATACGAATTCTGCTCCTTAGGCTTGGGCTATGATCCAGCCACTCAAGGATTAAAGTATCGGTATCGGTCGCCGTATCGGTCGGTCAAAATTAAGATATGTATTGGAGGGTATCGTATCGTATCGGAGATACGCTAAGATACGCTAAAGATACGCATATAAATAGATAGGGAACACATTTTTATACACTTTTGCATAAAAAAAACAGTTAAAAAAAGTTATAACATGTAGAATGCATAAATACTTAAGTAGAGGGTATCGTATTGATAGACAAATATATTGAGTTGAAAATGTTCAAAATGATGAGGGTATCATATTGATAGACAAATATATTTTTTTGAGAAAAATCAAAATTTTCCATGGAAGTTGTAGAACACTTGTTTTTACATAACATATAAAAAATCTAAACATTTTTAATCATTGAGCATGAGTAGATCTAAGAAATTTGAAATAAATTGAAACCCTCATTTTCTCTTGAAAAAAGTTTGTAAATCCTTATAAATCCAATGATTTCATGTAATAATGATGCACAAAATGTGATTCTAAGTATGATGAACTAGGGGTGTCAATTCGTGGCCTGAACTGACTAAACCGATCGGGACCGACCGTTTATAGACCGGCCCGGCCCGGACCGTCTATTAAACGTGTCGGGCTTGAGCCCGGACCATTTATTAAACGTGTCGGGCTTGAGCCCGGCCCGTTTATAAATGGTCGGTCTTGGTTTTGCCACTTGGACCGTCGGGCACCGGATCGAGACCGACCGTTTAACACTCGATCGAGACCAGCCTATTGTGCACTGGCCTAGCCCGACCTTTTAATGATTGTAGAATACCTATTTTACCCCCCAAATTAGAAAGTAAAAACTAAAAAGTAAAAACATGTTCACATTTTAAATAATGGTTATATTTGGTATCATTTATTAATTTATTGTCATTTTTTTGGGCTTGCATGAGTGGGCCAAAATATAAGAGCACATTTTAAAGAGGGCCCGTTTAAAAATTGGTTAAAACCCATTTAACATTAAACATGTCCGTAGCCCAATTAAGGCCCGACTAAAGCCCGATTAAGGTGGCCCGATTATAGCCCGAGGCCGACCGACCGAATATAAAGTGTACCATGCCCTCAATAACTAAGCCCGATTAGTTAAATGGGCGGACACGGTGTAGCCTTTGAAAGTCTTCAAGCCCGATTAAGCCCGACCGAAACCGAACCGACCCGACCGGTTGACACCCCTATGATGAACCTTAGATTTGTAAAAAAACTTGAAAATCTAAGGTTAAAGTTGAAAAAAGTGAGTAAAGATTCAAGAACTTACTATTTAAAATTTTCAACTTTCAAGTTCAAGGTTCTTCTTGGACTATGTTTTTCTCATTCTTTGAACCATTCACTTCGACAATGTTTCTTTCAATCTACCATTTGAGTCTCCAAAAAGGTGTGTGAATCAAAGGGGAAGAAAGAAGAGAAATATAGAAAACTATTGGTGAGAGTTTGAAGTGTTTGTTTCAAACAACAAAAGGCACATTCACGGAAATTTTCATATTTTCAGTCGATACATACCGATACGGTACCGATACAGTACGATACGGCTCTATACTGCACGATACAGTCGATACATACCGATACGGTACCGATACGTACCGATACTCGGGAATTTCCAGATTTTCAAAAGTTCGTATCGCAGAATATCGTACGTATCGGTACCGATACGATACGGCACGATACGATACGTACGATACGGCGATACGCAAAAGGGGGCCTAAAATTCTATGTAGCGTATTGGTATGTATCGTGCCGATGCCTACCGATACGGATACGTATCGGCCGATACGGCACGATACGCACCGATACTTAAAACCATGCAGCCACTACAACATAAGAAGTAAAAAGGATCTTATTTATATATATATATATATATAAAGAAAAAAAAAAAAAAAAAAAAAGTAAAGAAAGAAAGTTAAATTGATGCAGATACGACCGCATTTAATTGGTTAGACCAGCATGACCGACTTTGGAAGCCAAGAGCCAACAAGAACCATTTCAACCAAAGGTTTTGGTCCAACAAGGGTTAGAAGTGGTATTTCATTATTTTAAGTCTTTAATTCCAAGTAATACCATACCCAGGAGTTAGGAGCCATTATTTCTTTTCTTTTGAGTTAAGTTTCCTTTTATGGTTTGTTTCCTAGTTAAACTAGTTTCTATTTTAGTTTGATGTCTTTATTTTCCCTATATATTAGCTGTAATCGATGGACAAGTTAGAGATTGAATTGAATAGTTAAATGGAGATTTGGTTTTGTGCTCTGTGAGAGTGTGTTCCCTTCTCCCTCCCCCCCTCCCCTTCCACTCTAATCTTCCCCTTCTTCACTAGAGGCCCTCCATCATAAATAGAATAACTCCCTTGTTTTCTACACCAATTGAAGATGGAAAAACCTTCATGGATTCTCCATTGATCTTCTCTCACAGGCATGAAAGCATCCCTATTCTCTGCAACATTTTCCTTCTGTGACAGCAACCTTAGTGCTCCTTCAAAACTGATAATCCATTAGACATAATCAAATTCCAATCACCTTTCCATTTTCCACTCTCCATTATTCAAATCCGCTACCTTGTTCAGCATATTTCTATAATACTGTTGGTGGTGTATTTTGGGTTCATTAGATGATCCCTTACGTGCATAACTGCATGGAATTCTTATCAAAAGGAAAGTGGGTATGAAGTATTGGAGGTTTACCATAAGACTAACTTGCTCGGAGAGGTGCCTTTTGGTTGTGAGAAGGATGAGGGAGTGGGAAGGGTTATTCAACCGATTCTTGTATTTGAAATTGGAGGCTACTATTTAAAGGAGAAAGAAACTCGTGTAAAGGACAATCAACTCAACAAACAAAACCAATATGCAACTCTTCCAGATTTTTATCTCTTACTGTAGATTTAGACTTAGAGTTGAACTCTTCTTTTCCTTTTCCTTTTTTCTTTTTTCTTGTAAGCCTCATCTTTCAACGAGTTTCCTTGTTAATGAAACTCTTAGTTGTAATCGCAAATGCAGTTACAGTCATTCCTTGAAATTCTAGTTCTTTTGTTCTTTGAATTTGGTTTCTTAGTCTTTTAATTTCCCATCAGTCTTTCAAGTCCCTGGAGCAATCGGGGCACGAGAGAACTCATCTCACCAGACTCACCTTGACCGAAGTCAGATTATACATTGAATCCATCAAAAGGGATTTTGGCACGCCTAAGGAAAAGAAAATACGATCAGTAAATCGTTATAGATTAAAAGGGAATTGCGGCCAACATTTTTTGGCACGCCCGGTGGGACATCTCAAATATGGTAGTCCAAACAAAGGGAAATTCTAAAAGTTTTGATGAGCAACATGTACCTAATTCCCTAGAGGTGCATGTTTAAACAAAATCTTTAGCATTTTTTTTTTCTGTAAGTTTTGGAAGGGGGGAAAGAGAGGAGAGAGGAGGGGATCATGTTTCTCTTCCCTTTTTCTATGATCCTTTTAGCGACATGGAGGATTCACCACCAGGTTTTGCTGAAGTAATGTGTCACAATGACTTTAATTTCAACCTCCTTATTCATATGGGCTGGGGGCCAGCGGCCTAAAGGCATCAAGAGTTGAGGACATGAAGTCTTGGAAACAATCAAGTCGGAATTAAGCTCTATTCAGAGAAGTCCAGCTCTTTGGGCCTCTTGTAGGAACCTCAATGAGATGGAAGGCTCAGGTGGGGTTTATTATGAGTTTATCATTTCCCTTGTTTACTTTAATTAATCAGCTTGCTAGTAAGTTAGGAACAAAGGGGCTAAACCCCATGGGGGTAGTCGAGTTGGCAAGGGACCTTCAGAGGTTGTTTAGTGCTCTTCACTGCTTTCAGTGAAAGTTAAATGGTTCTAATTCAACCCTGGTATAACTCAATTCATGTGACTGTAGGGTCAATATGGACCCACGGGAATAGTCAGGCTGAAGGCCTGGACACCCGTCGTTAGCCAAAAAGAAAAAGAAAAAATAAAGGGCTTCATGTTTATGGGGTGGAGAGGGAGTGGATCTGGCGAAAATATTTGGAATGGGTCTGGGCCCTTAGACCAAATCTCATGGGTGGGTTTGTAAGCTTTGCGTCATAAAAAACAAAGAATTATAAACTCCATTCTTGACCATATAGCCGCACTTTGCATCAACTCTTCCAACTTTGGGCCATAAATCGCACATGATTGATGCCACGGGCAATCCACTTTGATATCTAACCCTAAGAATGGATTAGTTCCACATCCATCTAGAAAATATCTCACCACCTTGAAGCTCAGGTTTAGGATGGACACGATCAAATAGTCAATTGCTTTCTTCTAATGTCACAAAAATGAATAGAATGCAAGGTTGTTCCATGACAGATTGTTGGATGTGCAATAATATTGTGTAAGTATTAGACTGGTTCACAAAGGTTCAAGAGTGATTTTAAAACAATCCCCTTGATTTCTTCCTTCTTAATCAGCAGCAGCCTGCCAACCCATTCTAGACACATTGCCATTAGCTAGCATCGTTAATGACTCTTGAATTCTTCCTTCTTTTGTGTGTGTGTGTGTGTGTGTGTGTGTGTGTGTGTGTGTGCATGTGTGTGTTTGGAACCAGTCTCAACTGGGAACCAAACCAGTAACGTGGAGTGCGTTGGATATGACACCTCTACATTAGTTTCTCTCTTTACCTTATGGTTGGTATTGTAATCTTGCAAGCATCTTCATGATGTTGCAATGGACAGCATAGTTGTGAAGGCGACGCCTTGGCATCCAGGCGGTCTGCCTGGTGCAACTAGGCGACAGTCGCCTTATTGCACTGCATGTCGCCTTGTGTTTTGGCACTTATTTATGCCTAGGGCCTAGGCGATAGTTGCCTCATTGCATTGCATGTTGCCTTATGTTTTAGCACTTTTATGCCAAATATCATTTAAATAAACTTAAGATTTATTCATAAATAAGAAAATACCCCCTATTTGAATCCAATAAAAATAATTTAAAAATCAAATTCTAAAATAATAAAAAGTCAACCCCCTAGTCCAAGAACAAAAACTGGATTTTGATTATAGGGGCGATTTTCAACTTTTAAATGCTGGGGGTTTTCTGAATTATGAAAATTTTATAAATCTTATCATGTTAACACATTGCTAAAATCCAATAGGCTAGTAAAATAATATTTTCTTTTGATATCTATAAAATTATTTTCATTTGGGATATTTTAATAGCATTCACGCACTTTAAATAAGTTTGACCAAAACATAACTTTGTTATTAAAACTCAAATTTAAATAATCTTAGACTTGTTGGAAAGTGGGTTTTATGTTATACCTAATACAAAAAAGTCTCATGTAAAAATAAAATATTTGACTAGTTAAACTTATAATAGAACAAAAGCAATTCTCTAAATGTTGATTTTTTTTTTATTTGATGTGGCTAAATATTGATTTTTATTGACTTGATGTGGTTTAATGTTGATTTTTATGTTACAAGGTATATGTAGCTTACTAAATAATGTTAGAAAAAAGGGAAAATAAAAAATAACACTTGGTTGCCTTGTTCGCCTTAAGGCGGGCCCCTTATCACCTGAGCACTTAGGTAGCCCTCCAACGCCTTGATTCTTCTTGGAGCAATGACAACTATGCTGGAGAGGGACTCAACTTATGAAATTGGCAGGATGGATGAGCCAAACAGTGGCCATGTAGACTCTCTCAGCCTCTCATTAATCATCATGGAAACCTTGCTTCTTTAATGAACTACACGTCTCTCGGATGCTGAGATTGTAAACTGAGTTGTCTAAAGGTGATGCATAATTTCAGCAAGAAGAGAAGAAAAGCCTGTTATTTTGGGTTTGGTTCCGTTTTTCGGGTCAACAAGAACCTACAGTTCAATATTGATTCAAGTTGGAATTAATTTGAGGTCCCCAATGGGTTATACGGGTAATGGACCTAGTATTTTCGGGTTTTCAATTGTATTGGGCCAGTTCTATAAGCCCAAAGGCCTACAACAAAATTAGGTGTTTGTTTCTATTTCCTAGTTTACAAAATACTTCCTATTTCTATGTTTTGCTTTAGTTTACGGAAACATTGCATAAGCATGTAAGGGCCTCACAGCCTCCAACGATTTCATGAGTAAAGATAGTTTTTGCCCAGTTGTTCTGTAGTGATTCAGAACTTGGTACTGTGCCAATTCAGTTCCATCCCTGATGTGGTGATTCAGCATGTTGATTGGTGATGATTACAATTGAGGCCTTTTTTGGTGACTCCAAGATTATATCCTTTCTCCTTATCGTTCTTTCTTCTTCTTCTTCTCATATAATTAAGGTCAGTTTTCTGCACTCCTAGTGCCTCTGTGACTAGTAAGTTTTGCACCTTCTCAATTCTATTTTTTTGTTCATGATCCAATATTCTGTCATTGGTCGACTGCCAATTTACCTTTAGTTTTCTTTTCTGTTTTCCATCATTAATTCAAGCCCTGTTTCAGTTTTGTTTCAGACCAAAAGATGCCATTGATTTCTGAGACTCTAGTTTCTGTTCGAGTATGAAACTTCAGTTTCCAGAAATTGTTTTGCAATACTGATTTCTGGTTCTGGTTTCTCAAGCTTCTATTTTCCATTGGTTTCTATTTTCATTGAGTACTAATTCTGTCCATTTCTTCCATTTTCTACAAGTTTCTATTTCTGAACCTAGCCCTTGACCTAAGTTTCAAAGTCTATTCCCCCAAACTCTAGCTCCCTAGGGCGGACTCACTATGGCTTTTCGATAGCAGCAGGAAGGTTGATAACGCATGCCAAGCAATCTCATCCCTTGGCAATCTCACCGGGGGAGTGAAGGAAGGTTGGGCAAGAGAGCATTGTCGCAGGCCATGATTTCATCATTCTTTTGTCTGTGTTACCAGAACTACCTTAGAGACTATCAAATAAAGCCCCTTTACTATCTGATCATGCATATGGTGCTTTGCATACTTACTGGTCATCTGTCTCTGCATAAGTACTACATAGACTTGCTTTAATTTAGAACTTCTTTCTATTGTTGTCACTGTTTTCAGTTCAGTTTCTATTCTTGAGTCTGTTTCTTATTTTCGGAAAGTTTCAAAATCTGGTTTCAAATATGTTTTCTTATTTTCTGATTTACTAAATCTGAGAGTCGCTATTTCTGATATTCTATTAGTGCCAAAGATCAATACTGATTTCAGATCCCCACCCTCTGCAGTCCCGGAATTTTCATTGGGATTCTGAACCATAATCCTTTAGGTACCTAGATTCCCATTAGAGGCTTCAGAAACAATGTTCTGTTAGGAAAAAAATGTGTTGTATAACTTTATTGCTTTGTAAGTTTTATAACTTCTGATGGTTGAGTTTCCTGGGGTCCATGTTGCATGTCATAAGCTGTTCGGGGGACCCTATGGCTGGGATCGTATAGAGAGTTTTCAGGAATGAACTAAATTTTCTAAATAAGAGTTAATGCAAAAGAATTTGCAATTTCAACAGTAACCAAATGTGATAATGTATAGTGTTTGTATATTGCTGTGCTCTTTCTAGAACAGAATGTAAACTGACTGCAAGAAACACCTTGCAAGTGATCATTTAAACTTTCAAATGACTCCACAACAGTACATTCAGATCCAAAAAAATGGCAGTACCCAAAACCCATTAAAGAAATTTATGAAGTAAATATTAAGTCTAAATAGTTACAAACAATAGCACCAAAAAAAACCAGCAGATCCTAGCGATGTCAGCATAAAAAAACCCCATGTATTTAGCGAGAAACAAAGTAACTGATACGGAAGGGAAAACTAGAAATTTAAATAATTAGAACTTACCCGCAAGGCAGGGTTCCGATCTTTTCCCTTGGGGAGGGTTTCAAGCTTTTGGTTATCCAACTGAACAAATAAAAGCAAACAGAATCATTAACTCAAAATGTTCAAACCGGAATCAGTAGAAATTCAGATCAATTAAACTGAGTATCAGTGCACGTCAAGTACAGGAAAACTCCAAAACTAACATAAACAATCATCAAAATTAGCCCACCAGAAGTACTGCAGCCTGTGCAAAGTAACGGCATATATGATCGCCAATCTTCTTCGAAGCATTACCAAGTTCAAAATTGTCATATCTCTCATTTGCATGGTAATAACCCACAATACTTAAACCTTGTGCTCCAAAATGCTCCTCTATCTGACCAATCAAAGCATTCAACACTAATAAATTAGAAACTATAGATCCAATCAAGAATTAGAGAGAGTTTAGAGGAGTGGGTATTGGACATCCAACCTGAGTTAGTGCAATTTCAAGAGTTGGGAGGAGGCCAATCTGAGAGTGAGAAAGAGGGACTGCATCAACAATATCAATGACTTCAACATTCTTGCCAAGAGAACCAACAAGAATGCCATTGACGGCTGATGTCTTGTGCTTTAGGGCATGCAGGATGAGCTTGATGTAAGGCTTCTGTCCAATCTCATACTTTAACTCACTGCCCATGACTGCAATTGGAACTCTAGTTGTAAATTTCGTTCAGTAGCCTTTTCATTTTGGTCCCAAAAGGACATGTTTTGGGTGCAATATTTCAGTGTTTATGTGTATATGGATTTAAGCTATATATAACATTTTAACTTAAAAGTTGCTCCAATGATAAAACATCCATGATCCAATAAATCTCATTATCATAAGTTCAAACCTACCTAAATGAAAAGTAACAAATTCAAATGCAATCATACTACAGTACAAATGAAAAAAAGTTGGGCCAGACTAGAAGAAGCGGTAACTCTCCAATAAGTATTCTAGGCTAGAAGGAAGCAAGGCCAGACTAGAAGAAGCAAAGCCCCCCCTTTATAATTTGACATTTCACTCCATAGATACTGAGAACTAATATAGTTCAGTAGAGAGGAAAAGAAGCAAGAGCCTAGCAAGCTTGGTCATCAAACCACTGCAAAAGCCACAGGTAGAGAGAGCTCAAAGATCTTCCCATCATTCTTTGTTAAGCCAAACATCAGGCATATAAATGACCAGTCTAATCAATAAGCATATTCTATAGCTCCAGTTAATAAAACTAAAACCGATATATAAAAAAAAGAGAGAGAGAGAGAGAGAGAGAGAGAGAGAGAGAGAGTTTCTTAATTCCAGAACAATGCTTATTTTGAACAATATATTACATCTGAAACTTCTTTAAGGTGCAAGGCAACAAAAATTTCCCATCACGTGAAGGAGATCCCACACATTCGAAATACCTGGCTGTTGAGTCGCTTCGAGAACTTCAGTATCTATTCACGATTTGGGACACTGAATATGTTCCTAGAGCAATACTGATGATGCCCAATTCAGCTATTGAGACACTCAAAGAATTACCTGAACTGAAAAGACAATAATGAGAAAAAAAGAAACAGAGACATAGGGAAGATTTCACTTTTATGCATCCACATTTCATCTTTCATGGAAGGCATTTTCTCAAGAAAAGGGGGGAGGGATTTCAAGCTTACTTGTAATTGGGTTGCCTTCTTCCTCGCTATCTTGAGAAAACATAGAGATGGAATAATAACAACCTGTAGAAGAAGTCAAGAACCACAATCACTAATCAAATCCCTTAGAGTATTCAAATTAAGCATATTGGATTCAACCATCCTAATCTGAGTATTGTAGAGCATCACCAACCAAGGATTGTGGATAGTAGCGAGCGAATCGGAATGAGATATTGAGAGAGAAAGGAGATCGGGATAGGGTAGAGCAGCGAGCTAATCGGGAGTGAGAGATTGAGGGCGGAGGGAGATCGAGAGATGGGAGAGAGAATCCGGAGGGGATCTAGGGTAAGGAGGGTATCGAGGGAAGATAAGAGCTATCAAAGATACTCAGGGGTGCGTGGGAGCAGAGAGGGTCGGACAGTCGAGAGAGAGAGAGAGAGAGTGCGAGAGAGACCTTCACCTCGGATCACCGACGGCAGATCGACAATTGTACTGGGCTCTGCGTTCTGCTACAGTTCGCTTCGTATCTCTGGCCGTTGCAACTATTTGTTATGTTCCTTTCGTACGAAAGAGGGTAAATAGGGTTTGTTTCACCTCTGTTATGTTTCGGGGGTAAAGTACGTATTTCTCCCACTTTCAAAAAAAACTCCAAAACCTTAAAATGTCGTCAAAAACGTTTTTTATTCCATTTTTGTTCAAAAAGAGACTCTAAATCTTCACCTCTGTTATGGCCGTTACATAAAGTTGATTCAGCGCCATTTGCTCAAAATCAAAAATGAAAAGCATCACTTTCCAAAAAAGACTCCAAAACCTTAAAATGTTCGGTTTATTTTAAAATATATAAAATTAAATCGGACTTACCATATAGTTTTTTATTTTATTTTTGTTCAAAAGAATAAAAAAACAAAAGAATCCATTTTTTTAGAACGTGACAATGTACAAAGCCTGAATCACCACTAAATGCAATCCTTATGTTCTAAAAATGTTATCAAAAATGTTTTTTGCTGTTAGAAACTTTTTCTTTTTCATTTCTGTGCTAGAAATAATTTTTGGATTTTTTTTTTTTTTTTTGTGAAAAACAATTTTTGGAGTTAAAAAAAGCATTTGATGAACTTGTATTTGAAAATGTTTCAAGCAGACATGGCGCTTAATAACATTTGTTTCTGGAAACGGATTCTAATGCAACTATCATTAATTATAAAATTGACATTAATAACTTACAACGCTTTCAATAAGAGGCATTAGGGGTGTCAATTCCAAGCCCAAATCAGTAGGTCTGATTGAGCCCGATATGTTTATGATCCGACCTAGACCAGCCCCATTAATAAATGTGTCTCTGATCAACGACACGTTTATAAACATGTAGCACATGGTGCAACCACCTAGCCTGACGAGTGCTCGATTGACCAACACTTTTAAAAGCTCGACTTAAACCAACTCTTTTAAGACTTAGCCCGACCCCTTTAATACTACTTGTCATTTTTTCAATACTACTTGTATTTAGTACTAAGGCTATTGTGGTATGTATAGTTGAGAAAATAGTGGTTGTTATTGGAGCACTCATATTTTTTAGACATAGTTTAATTGGTTTGAACTTGTTAAACTTGGGTTGTGTAGACATAGTTTGATTGATTTGAGTTCTGTGGGTTAAAAACTGAATACCTTAACTTAACCACTTGACCACCTTTGGGTTAATCCATTTTAACTATGGGATTTTTCTTTTTTATACCCATCTCTAACTCATTTTATTAGTATTTCCTTCAATCCATTTAAGAGACCAATTTTAAAGAGGACTCATTTAAAGTTAAATTTTTGTTGCCTTGCACCTAAGAAGTTTCATATGTAATATATTGTTCAAAATAAACATTGTTCTAGTATTGAAAAACTCTTTTTTTTTTTTTTCGGTTTTAGTTTTATTAACCATAACAGTTCAGGTATATAGAATATGTTTCTTTTTTTATTTTTCCATAAGTAGGGAGGGAAGTAGGTAACAGCCAGCAGGTTCGAACTTGAGACCTCCTGGTGAACATGGGTTTTTTGCACACCACAATTCACCAACTGTACTAGACGGTTGTTGTTAAAGTATGCAGAATATGATTATTGATTAAATTGGCCATTTGTATGCCTGATGTTTGGCTTAACAAAGAATGGTGGGAAGATCTTTGAGCTCTCTCTAACTGTGGCTTTTGCAATGGTTTGATGACTAAGCTTGCTAGGGACTTGCTTCTTTTCCTCCCTACTGAACTATATTAGTTCTAAGTATCTATGAAGTGAAATGTCAAGTTGTAAAGGGGGCTTTGCTTCTTCTAGTATGGCCTTGATTCCTTCTAGCCTAGAATACTTATTGGAGAGTTACTGCTTCTTCTAGTATGGCCCTACTTTTTTTTAATTTGTAGTACTATAGTATGATTGTATTTGATCGAATTTGTTACTTTCCATTTCGATAGGTTTGAACTTATGATAATGAGATTTATTGGATCATGGATGTTTTATCATTGGAGCAACCTTAAGTTAAAATGTTATATATAATAGTATTGGATAATGTGAACCCATCATGCATTCTTGAGGTTCTCATCTACAAGAACCCATCATGGATAAGAAAATCCATAGAAGAAGAAAATGAAAGTGTTAAAGATCAAATTAGTGAAATTAGTGAAATAGATCCTAGAATATTAATCAATGAAAAAATAAATGACAATGATAGTCTAGCATCTGACATAGAAGAATTACAAAATATAGAGGCTATGAATGAAGGAGGATATGATAATACAAGACCATATGGTCCTAATAACCCAAACATGGCATGGGGAAATAGACCAAGATGGAAACTAGAACCTACAGAGTTAGGACAACTAAAAGATGATCTTAGATATTATAAGCCTAGAGGAAAAAGATTACCGATAGAAGAACCAGTAACATTTGCAGACAAAAAAGAATCTGGAAAGATACTANCATGCTAGGATGTATGATCCAGATAGAATCTATAAGAGGAAGCTGAGATGCTTTATATGTGATAGAGATGATCATTTGGCATCAAAGTGTCCAAGAAGGATAAATGAGGATACAAAAAGATCTTTAGTGGTACAAGATTCAAAATGTTGCTTGATAGATATTGAAGATGATATAAGTGATACAGAATCAATATATAGTATTGTATCAATAGAAATATTTAATCCAAATCTTGAGGATGAAAATGAAGAAGAAGAAATACCAAGTGTAATGCAACAATATTTAGAAAATACATGTGTTTTAACAAATACATGTATAGAAAATGATCATCGATGGAAAAATGGATCAAGATCACATGATATAGCATGTAAAAAGTGTCAAGGATATCCATGGATAACAGTAAGATATCAATGTGAAAAATGCTTTGAAGAGAGATGTAAGCATTGCTTAGATAAATCAGAGGTTGTTCAGAAGATTGATGAGAAGATAGTAAAATTACAGGACAAAATAGTTACTAAAAAGATTGAGATTTTAGAAGACGAAATAACTATATTAAAGGCTCAACTACAAAATAAAGAAGACCATGATCTAATGGTATTGGAAGAACCAAAAATAGAATGGATGGAGATAATTGAAAATGGAGGAATAAAACCAGAAAAATCGACAAGAGGATCTTTAGGTTATGATATTTTTTCACCTATAGAAACAGTTTTATTACCTAATGATATTACAATAATAGACGTCCAAGTAAGATATTCCATTTCAGAAAAATATGGGATAAAACTAGAAACAAGATCTAGTATGGCAGCAAGAGGACTAATGATAATAGGAGGAATATTAGACTCTAATTATGAAGATAATATTCACGTAATAATAAGAAATTTTACTCAAACAACACATACTGTAAAAACAGGACAAAAAATAGCACAGGCTATAATACTACCAAATTATGAACAAGGACCTCGTACAAAAAGAATAGGAGGATTTGGATCAACAGATAATAGACCTAGTAGTAGTAATCAAAATACAGAATATCAGGTGTTAGCCACTATAGAAAAACCAGAAATGGAAACATCCATATTCTGTCAAGTAAAAAACAGTTTAAACAATTTACAAACACTTTGTAGAATAAAAATAAATAAGAAAATAGTCTATTTAAAAGCTATAATAGATATAGGATGTACGAGTTCTATAATAAATCCAAAGTTTTTTGACCAATATGATTTTGAAGAAACTAAGAAGCCAACAATAGCAACATCAGTAGATGGAATAGAAACTGAATATAAATATAAATTAAAACCAGCTTCTATAAGTTTTAAAGATGTATGTGATAAATATTCAACAGATTATCCACTTAATGATGTATACCTAAGGAAATGTCCTTGGGATATGTTATTAGGATTAGGATTTATATTAGCACAATCAGGAGGATTATATGTTAATAAACATAGTATTATAATATTCAAAAATATAACACAAACACCAACCTATCCCCCATATCCAAAACCTAAAAATAATGAAAAAATATTTGAAGAATGTCCCTGTAATATACCAGGACAATGTAAAATAAATAGAGAAGTAAAAAGTAATATTGAGATAACCCAAGAAAATGATAATAATTATGAAGGACTTGAAGAATTTGAGGAAATCAATTTAGAACAAGATCCAACAAACTTTGAAGATGGGATAAATCCATCATCAATTTTAGCAATTTTAGAAAATTCTAATAGTATTAAGAAAGCGATAGAAAGATTAGAAAAAATAGAAATAATCCAAGATAAAAACCCTTTGAGACATTGGGAAAAGGATAAAACTACAATGAGGTTAGAAATCATAAATACAAATTTAAAAATAAATTCAGGAGTACCAAAATATCATCCAATAGATTCAGAACAATTTAAATTACATATTAAAGAATTATTAGAATTAAAATTAATAAGAGAATCTAACAGCCCACATAGATCAGCAGCTATGATAGTTATGAAAGAAAGCGAAAAAAGAAGAGGTAAAAGTAGAATGGTAATAAATTATAAAAGATTAAATGATAATACAATAGATGATGCATATAACTTACCACAAAATAATTTCTTAATTCAATTTATACAAAAAGCCAAAATATTTTCAAAATTTGACCTAAAATCAGGTTTTCATCAGATAGCTATGGAAGAGGAATCTAAAAAATGGACAGCTTTTACAACAACTGAAGGACATTACGAATGGAATGTAATGCCTTTTGGATTGAAAAATGCACCTTCGGTATTTCAAAGAAGGATGGATAATATATTTCTACCATATAGAAATTTTTGTATAGTTTATATAGATGATATACTAGTCTTTTCAAAAACTGAATCAGAACATATAGCACATTTACATAAAATATTTTCAGAATTTTATAAACATGGATTAGTAGTTTCTAAGAAAAAGATGGAAATAGGAAAAGAAGAAATTAAATTTTTAGGACTAGAAGTAGGATTAGGAAAAATAAAATTACAACCTCATATAGCAACTAAGATTTTAGAATTTCCTTCAGAATTAAAAACCACAAAAGAAATAAAAAGCTTTATAGGATTAGTAAACCAAGTGAGAGATTTTATTCCAAACTTAGGAAAAATAATAGGACCTTTATATTCTAAAACAAACCCTAAAGGAGAAAAGAAGTTTAATACACAAGATAGAATATTAATAGATAAAACAAAAAATATTGTACAAAACATACCTCCCTTAAGATACCCATATGAAAATGAATATAAAATAATTGAAACAGATGGATCAAAACTATTTTACCCAATCAGTAAAAGATAAATTATTCCAAAAATTGCCAGGACAGTTAGGAGAAGAGATAAGACAAAAATGGCATCCTATAAATGATAACCCAGACAATGATAATATAGGTATCAGAATACAACATATTATAAAATGCTTAAAAGAAAAATGTATAACTATACAAATCCAACAACAATTTCAAAGAGAACAATATAATTTTTGTAAAGATATTTACGTTCCCCAAATATATGATTTTAATGATTTTATTACTGCCTTTATAAGCTTTTGGATAACTGTTACTTGAGTGTCTCTTATAATCTTGATTTTGAAAATGATATCCTTCCCTTCTCCTTGGCTATACAATGTGTATGCTGGATGTATCACTTTCTTGAACAAGGTGTAGAACCTTTGCTCGAATCAAAATTACTTAAGAATGCATGATGGCCAGTGGATTATGAAAGTTCAAAGATTCTGAAACAACCCCAACCCATATCACTGATTTTCATTATCTTCAACTGAAAAAAAAAAAAAAAATCAACCCTAACCCGTATCAGAATCGTATCAGGTCAGAGGAAGAAATTCTTCCACCTTCTGATTGAACCCCTTATCAAAAGAAAGTGGAAAATCCCCTTAATTGAGGGCTAAAATCATAAAAGGGTTAAAATCCCCTTATTGTTCTTGCAGCAAAAAACCGACAGCACGATTGCAGAGAAGCTAATCTTTCGAATACAAAGTCGAAGATGAACCGCTATCACGGTCGATTGGCCAATTCTGCAAAGTAGGTTCAAAAAACCAGCACCGTTTATAGCTATTCGATCCTTTCCAATGATGCATTTTAGGGTTCAATAGAACTTGGGAAGAACAGGGGCATACCTTGCAGAGGATTGGAGAGCAACGAAGGGTAATGGGAATTGAAGCTTGATCTAGTAGATTTAAAGTCGCAAGAAGGTTTTTGAATGTTGACGAGAGGTATCCTAGAAGTCGATCTTGTAGATTAGTAGAACACCGAGGGTTGCTTTACAACTCTTACCCTTTCATGAGTTGCATAAGTTTCACAAGCTGGGAAGTGATAAGACCTCTTATCGAGTTGGAGAGGCTTCACGAGAGTAACAGATTCACGAGACTTGCAGAGGTCCAAAGTGTGAGATTGCAGAAGAGTTGCAGAGGAGTGCCTCCACTGCTCTTCTTACTTGAGAAGAGCAGCATGAGGTTAGAACTCTTTAGGGGGTGTTTGGTTTGGTAAATCTTTGGGATGACATTCTTTAGAATGATAATTCTTAATTTTTGGAGTTGTTTGGTTCCACTATGATGGCCCTCATAAGTGAGCATCCTACTTCCCATGTATGACCATATTACAAAGGATGTGTTCCAAATCTGAGTTCACCTCAACACTTAAACTCAGATTTGAGCAACCTTTTTACCACCTAGTATAATAGGAGAAAGCGGAAAGACGTTCTCTACGGAAGCCAATATCTCAACCCGCGAGAAACATGCACTAGCCTTAAGGCAACCAAACGATTTTTCAAAAAGAAACATAATTCAGAAGAATGTCTATCAAAAGATTGACATTCATATCCGATACATACACCATTTGATTTACCGAACCAAACACCCCCTTAGGCACTTTTATTGGGCATGGGGGTAAAAAGTTTGCACCACTCATTTCCATTCACTGGTTTTTCCTGGGTGTTTCTAGTACCATACATTTTTATAAATTTCTGTTTATAATTCGTTCTAGGAACAGAAAAACGCAGAAACTCGTTTTTAGGAACGTTGTCAAATGGTGCCTTAGTTCAATATCAATAAACAATTTTGATTTGATTTTGACTACCTTACCATTTATCCGTATTGGACATTCAAGCACCTCTAGAAACTAGGGGTCTGTTTGATAACATTTCAAGAAAAACGTTTCTACCGTTTCTGTGTCCAGAAACAGTAGAAAAGGAACAAAAGGCGTTTGATAAAACTATTTCGTTTCACTTGTTTTCAGAAATAGAAAATGAAATTTCTACCTATTTATGGTTCAAGAAACGATCAAGGTTAAACAAATAGAACTTGTTTCACCGTTTCTGGAAAAGACTCGTGGCCATTCTTTTCACTGGTTACTATCGACTTCTAGATACATGACTATCAAACACCTTTAACTCTATTTCTATTTCTAAAAACGAAAATTTATGTTTCTACCATTTCTTGAAACAGAAACGACAGAAACATTATCAAACGGGCCCTAGGTGTTCACTGGAGCATCTCATCTTCTTCGCTTCCCTTCATCCATATCTCTCTCTCTCTCTCTCTCTCTCTCTAAAAAAGGGAAAGGGCAGGAAGGACAAGGCACCGCCACATTATGATGAGCTATGGTGTTCTCCATTAAAATATACATATTTTTTTAAACATTTGAAAAATACAAAAATTATTTGAGAATATGATATTTCAACATAAATGAAACGATGGAGTTTTCCTTCACCTGCTTCCTTGATCAAGGGTTTTGGATGGTATTAGTAGGGCATCCGTAACAATGAAGATACCATTGACTTTGTATTGTAGGGGTCGGAACATTTAAAACCCTTGGCAGTTTACTTTTCCTCCAACCAATGAGAAATTTTTTCGTCTAAATAAAAGTCACTAATAATGATCAGGTACCTACCACCATTTCCCATACTAGATCAATATGGCTTAGGAATCCAAGTTCAATCCAAGATGCAATATTCTAAATCCGCGCTAAAAAGTAAGGTAAAGCTTAAGCTTTGATTTTACCTGATTTACACATAATTGCTATAATGTGACAGATTAGATGGAACTCAAATTTTATAAATTGATAGTCAACACTCACCCCAAGCTACCTTAGTCATATCAAAGTTCATTCTTAATTGAATTTTTGTCAATACCAATACAATGGAATGAAAAATCCAAGACTATACTGAGATCATAATCAACATATACTCTCAAATAATATGTCCTCAGCCTCTTATAGTGGATTAGACAAATTTGTTTATCTTGGAAGGATTTGAATGTTTAAAGGGTGGGTGGATGGGTGGGTCTGGGCCATAATGAATTAATGCTGCCTCCTCCTGATCCACAACCATGGTTGTCATATTGTAGAATTTGATTGTATCGACCACTTTCGTTGCAATCCAATATTTATCCTCTTACTTTTTTCATTGTTTAGTCCAAATATGTGAACTGTCAACATAAAAATGGAATCACCAATGGGGTTGGTAGCCTAATGGTGAAAAGACCCTCAATCTATCACCGTTCGAGTTGATTGGTTGTGGGTTCGATCATTTGTCTGGACCTCACTCTGCAGGGTAGGTTTTTCTTTTGAGTCTTTATCCGATGAGATCCAATCTTGTATAAGAAAGATATCTGAGGATGTTGATATGCCCGTTTGAAGAGTTTATACCGAGTCATACCATGATTAAATGAGAATAATTAACTTTTATCAAAAATAGTGAAGAGCACTAAACACCCTGAGTGAGTCATCAATTATAATTGATCATCATTATCTGATCATCCATAAAATCCATAACAAGGGGCTGGGATGAATTTAAGTGTACTTTTGCTTTATTTATGGTCATAAGTGCGACCATTACAATAAACAAAGTAGTAGATGGATCCATAACCCATCATCATCTAGGACCAACAAGATTTCATAGGGTAAACTCTTCAATTGTTACTCAGTGACTTCACATACACATTACACACACGAAAAAGAAAGTTTATGTACAAGGACATGTTATAGATACTTATATATACCACAGGTCTACAGCACTACATGACTACTTATATATATATATGTGTGTGTGTGTGTGTGTGTGTGTAATTCAATAATCCACGCACTTCCATAGTTCCATTCACTCTTCTCAACGATGTTTGCTCCTGGTGTCATCGCTGTAAAGCCTGCAACCAATAACCATCCAAACTCATCAAACAAACTTATATATCATAATGCCATAATCAAAGTATAGAAATGCAAACCTAAAAGCGATGAGGAAGATAATGGAAAAAAAAGAACAAACAATGCACATAGATTTGTGAGTTCGGAAAGATTGTCAACGTCCTCGGTTAGATGAGATTCTGCTTCACTATCAATGAAAAATAAAATTATAGCGCTCGTCCTCACACCTCTTAGAGTTGCTTACAGAGAAAGTAAACCTCGTTATAAATATATAGCAAAAAACCCTAATCTAAAAGGTGCAAAATTATACCCAATTAAAAAATTCAAGCGGGGGTTGTGCACCCTACACCCCCGCTATGCAAAGAGGGCCTCCTGCCCTCCTTGGGCTTGCAACCCCCATAGCTTGCTTACCGATAAGCGGGACCGCCGTTCGGTTCTGTCAGGGCGCCTGTGTATTGGTACTTCCTGAATTAAATTATGACAGAATACAAGACATCATACACCAACACAAAGATACATAAAATATGATTGTAGCCAGGAAAGGTGTATTGGTATTCAAGTATAACTCATGCTTAAAAACTAACCATTGAAGAGAGGGTGCTCAAATCCTTATATGCCCTTAACATCGCGTTATTCATATTATAATTGAAATTGTTGCTTCCGTGTAGAACCCAACAAGGCAAAACTTGGAAGTAATTAATTACATTTGTTAAGTTGGTAATTACCAATCGTAAACAGTAGGAGTGTTAGGTTCGGGCTTGTCAAAAAGAGCAGCACCGATGACCTTGGTGGCAAGATTGCTCCTCGGGTTGAAGACACTCCTCCACACGTTCTCTTTTCTAGCTGAAGATGGTGTTGTCGGCGTTGTCAGAGTCGTTGGGCTCTCTGGCATCAACAACGATCTACTTCCCTCTCCTTCCCCATCTATATATATCTATACATATATCTGATACCAGATAACAGGATCAATCTGCTCCAAAATCCAGGAAAATAGGGTTCTCTTGGTTCTGTATGGTGAGAAGAACGAGACCGGTGCGATACCTTACTCCGATTTAGGGAGACGAGAACTAGGATAGGTGCAATACCGTACCTAGAACTAATTTGTGCAAAATTAAAATAAACAAATAAAGAAGCAAGACTATGACCTCAAAATAAGAACAGAAAATAAAAGCTGTTTAACCAGATCTATTTTTCAGAATCAAGAGGCACGACTATAGGCTTTGATCTGAAGATAGAACAAGAAGTGAGCTATATGCAAATGCAGAAAATAATAATGCAATTTGAAAGTTGTTGTAACCCGACAGTCACTGAGAGGGGGGTGAATCAGTGAGTCCAATTTCAATCCCCAAAAACATGTCTGATGTCTGGCCAAGAAAAACCTGATATACCTATCCCTGTTTGCACACAGTCGTATGCACACTCAGCCTCTCATAGGCACTTTTAAGTGTGCACACCCATTCCACATTCCACGCACTTCAATATAAAATACAAACAACAAGCACCCACAACACAAGGTTTTTACGAGGTTCGGCAATTTGCCTACATCCCCGGAGTAGTGCCTGTAAAGGCTTCGTACCTACTCAATACATTACTTTTTGACTGCACCCACACCCAATTTTCTCAAGCCAAAGCTGAGATGGCACTTATAGTGCCGGTACAATGTGTAGCACCCACTACACGGGAGCACCCACTCCTGGTGCTTAGCACCCACTAAGCATTCAATAAATAATACAGTAAATTTGGGCTTATATCAATGCCCTACAGTCAAGCTCTGCCTAGCATATACATCCACAACTAGCTAACATGCTTACAGTTCATCCACAACTAACCTAGCATGTATACATTCATCCACAACTAACCCTAACATACATATATGCATATAATGTAAATCAAAGGTTAGAGAATCTCACAACCGATTTCCAGGGATGACTGGAAACTTGTACTGACAAGTTTGGTGCTTATACCTTCTCTCTCCTTGGCTTCTTGCTCTTTAAAGCAAACGCATTCTTGCTTTCTTCTCTTCCTCCTTGAATTTGAGTTAATGCATCATTAACATACCTCAATCACCTCTTTTACCTCTTTTAATGGCCTAAGAACATTTATCATCAAGTATTCATATTCATTCAAGGACCAACAAAGAGGGGGAAGCTTCTCTTGCCAAAATCGTAGCCTTCTTTCACTCAAACCTCATATTTTTTATTTCCATAGTGTAGGGCTTGAAAAAACGAAGAAGCTGTAACTTGATTCACCCAAATCTGAGTTAAAATGAGGGAGTTATGACCATTTGAAGTTGGAGCAATGAGATAGCCTGAAATGGAATCATAGTCAACTAATGACGTCATGACGTCAACGGTCAGCATGCACTTTTTGTTGTCTATCTATGATTGGTTGCTTTTCTGGATTTTAAGGGAGCTTGTCTCCCACTCACAAAAGAGAAAGGCTTATCGACCGTTGGATCTGAATCCTCCATGATGGCTTTAATCAGATTTCATGAGATCATTAAGATCGGAATCTTTTTTATACTTTCTATATACGCGCGAAACACCACAACATGCCTTGATAAGGTGTAGCGTCAGTGCATCAAGAATTATGCACCTAACCAATCAAATCCTATGCACAAGCATCTATCTCGTCCATGTCAGCGCAAAATCTCAGCAGCCTTTGGATGGGCATCAAGCCTACGTGGTCGAATCTTGACCATCCATTTCACTTCCCTTTACTCCTCTTTATTACAATCAAGCCCCTGCCTCCATATATTTCAGTGCTTAAAGACCCCTTGCAACTCAGGCCTTCAAAATCTTGAAATTACATAAAAGCCCTTAAAATTTCAAAAATAAATTCCGAAAAATCCACCCAACACCGAGAGCAATTGATGGATTTTCGGTTTGGATTTTCGAACCGGCTTTATGGAAACACTTATAAATTTTTCATACGATATCCGATTGAGATGAAATGAAGTGAGTTGGAACCATAACTAGATGCTCTACGACTTTTTAGAAGACTCAATCATCTGATTCATCCATATAAAAAGCTCAAAATGCCCCTAGACTTTTCTAATGACGTATCTTTCTCATACGGAATCAGAAAGTGATAAAATCAGAACCATTGGAAAGATTGTATTTTTTCATATTGTTACATGGAGAACACTTCCTTTAAAAAATTCACCTTCAATGTTGAAACTGCCCTCGACTACCACAAATGTCGTAACTTCTTCATACAGTATCGAAATGCGACAAAATCAAATGCACTGGACTAGATAAATTACAATCTATATTTTTTATGAGGAAACAATCTTCAAAAAATGTCATTTTCATTGTCGAAAATATCCTCGATCGTAAATAGACTAATTTTGTCAGGTTTGACCCAGAAACTCGCACCACATACTAAGGATATATCAAACCATTCCATGCATACCAAGTAGTTCTGTTATCTCATCGGTGACAGTAGACACCATCATGTCATCATTTTCATCCATGTCACCCAAACTGGCCACATCATCATCGCCACGTGGCCGAGTTGCCAACAAAGACAACCATAAAATAACAAAAGTAAACTTTACTAATAATATTTGGAGATCTTTGTTACAAAGGCTTGGGTAGGCTTAGGTTGGAGGATTTGAGAAGAAGAAGGATGTGTTGATCTTAGTGGAAGCTTTGGAGTTTGCTGGTGCTAACCTTTGAGGGCGATCAGTCTTAGAAGGGACGATCAGACTTTGGAGATAGTTGAAGGCCGATAGAGCACTTGGAAATCCAGTGGAGCTTGAAGATCTTGAAGAACTCAGAGGGGCGATCCTTCTGGAGCTTCTCTCTTTTAGTTCTAATGTTTAGGAGAATTTTTACAAGTAATTTGGGAGAAGGGGTTATGTTCCTTTTATAGAGTAAGGAGACATATTTGCATTACATTTAGGTTTGCGGCACATTTGGGTTTCATTTTGACACTATTGAAGATTACATTTTGAACAGTGCTAAATTTCATTTGGTACTGTGCATTTGAATTTGGAACACTATTTGAGGGCACTGTAGATGTCGAAAGTTGAGATTGATTCTGTCCTTTGATTTGGGATCTTCAATCTCAGTCGTTGAGATGGAATCCTTGGTCTTGACCTTTGATTTGGGATTTTCAATCTCAGCCATTGAGATGGAATCCTTGGTCTTGACCTTTGATTTGGGATCTTCAATGATCTCACCTACGGCATTTCATGTGTCAAAGACACTATTTTTTGTATTGGTTTGATCAAGGAGACTGTACCATATTTGATTGAGCCTGTTATTGGCCTGACTGTCCTATAACCTAGGACAGTAGTAGTACCATCTTTCCTCTATGTGGTCGTCTGTGAATAACTGACTAGGTGAGTTTTTGACATCACCGGTCGGCTAGTTTATAACCATCCTAGCAGACGTTAATGACCAAATCAACATTTGGTAGAAGACTTTGATTTTGAGGTGGCCCGACGGGATTTCCGCGAGGTCACAGTCTTGAATTTGCTTGAAGATGATGCTTTAGAGCTGGAGGGCTCATCATCTGGTTCATCTTCATAGGGATTTTGGGCCATTTGTTCACTATGGCAGTGGGCCAGCATGGAGCCTTTGATAGAACTAAGACTGTAGGAAACATCATTGGAGACTTCTAATCGAGCTTAGCAAGATGAGCTAGAAGAGCTTCCTTCTCACTTTTGATGCTAGATTTGGATGAGGCTGAAAGTGTCGGGATTGGTTTAAGGCCCGTAAGACTTTGAATGAGTGCCATTTTTTTGCATTTGGAGAGGTCACAGTTGTCCCACCATTTGACATTAAAAATTCGGTAGAGAACTGGGGCAACCCAGTCAGGGGTCTGGAAATCATATATCTCATATTCCCAGAATAGGATCCATGCCAGGCAACAGTGCAGGAAAAACCGGAGGAGGTCAGGTTGGTGAGGATGTGGTGTAGAGTGTTTGTAAAATAGTTGGTAAGAGTCTTAAATTTGTGGTGGGAGGATGTCAACTATAAGTCCATATCGATCCCACCATCGAGGAAACTAGTGGGGTGTTTAGTTATTGAACTTATAATCAAAACAGAAAAATCAGGAATGGCGGCTAATTCTGTTTTGGAAGCAGAAGGCTTTGTACTATGCCTCTTGGTAATCATAGTAAGTGTAACCAGGAGGGTTATAGGTATTTGAAAAATTTTTTGCAGTGAAATGATGATTTTTCCAATCTTGAAGGCTAAGGATTTTGCAGATGGTTATAATATTGTGAGTAACCAGGGATTTGTCATTTTTATCAAAATTTAGTTTGAATCTAACAGAGTCGGTACCTACGAGGATGTACTCGTAGAATTCTTTTGTCTTTGCAGCAGAAGGGGAATAAAAGTGCCATCCTTGGAAGAAAATTCTTTGAGCTATATTGATGGGTGAATCAATATAGTTGTGAAGAGATTCTTCAAGGTGAAGAGATTTTCCTTAAAGGGTTTCTTATGGTATTGACTTTTAATTTTGGATCCCTGAGCTGTTTGGAGGGGTTTAGCCTGGGTCGTTTTAAGGCTAGAGCTTGCTTTGTTGGTGGCTTGAAGAGGACAAGCGGCTGAGGAAAGAATCACGGTATGGGAGTATGGTTTGTTTGCGGAGGCCAATTGTGACTGGCTTTGTGTAACAATTTGATTGGAGGGGGTGGTAGTGGTGCTGTAGCTGGATTTGGATCGGACAAGGGAGTTTGAGGAGGTGGACTCCTTTAGGGGAGCCATTCTGAGCAGGTTGATTTGTGGAGTTTGGCCCTGTAGGAATTCACGGGTGAGAAATTCAGGGATGGAGTTAGATTTTCCTTTAATATACTCAATTTGAAATTCAAAGATTGAAAGTAAAGCTTGCCATCGGGCAAAGATCTGTTTTGAAGCTAAGTTTGAAACATCATTTTGCAAAACAAACTTAGCAGTGCTGCAATCAACACGTACTAAGAATGGTTTATTTAATAATGCATTTTAAAATTTTTGAATGCAAAGGACAATGGATAAAATTTCCTTTTTAATAGTGCTATAATTCTTTTGAGCAGAATTCCAGATACCAGAGGTAAACTGGACTAATTGTTCTTTGTTTTCATTTGGGAGTTTCTGTTTAAGATCCCACCATATCCAATATCTGAGGCATCAGTTTCTACTATCTTAAAAGCCTCAGGGTTTGGAATAAAAAGGTAGGAAATTTCTTTGATTAATTTTTTAATTGTTTGTACGACAGTAGTTTGGGTTACTGACCAAGGGGTTGGGTTCTTTTTGAGTTGGAGGTATAAGGGTTCGACAATCTTACTAATTTGAGGAAGAAAATCGCGAACATAATTTGGACTGCTTAAAAATCTTTGTAATTGGGTTTTGTCAAGAATTTGGTTAGGGAATTTTTCACCAAAGGAAATGGCACGATCGATAGGGGTTAAGGTGCCTTTTTCGATCAAGTGGCCAAGAAAACGAACTTTGGTAAGGAAAAACTCCATTTTTCTTTTGGAAAGGACAAGGCCATTTGATTTAATAATTTGATAGAAAGTTCTTAAGTGTTTGAAATGTTGTTCTACTGAATTAGAAAAGACCAGAACATCATCAATGTAGACAATTGTAAATTGTCCATGGGAATTGAAGATATCGTTCATAATCTTTTGAAATTCACTAGGAGCATTTTTAAGGCCGAATGGCATAACATTCCATTCATATAGACCGAAAGGAGTTGTAAATGCAATCTTATATCGATCTTTTTCTTGGATATGAATCTGCCAGAATCCAGATTTCATATTGAATTTTGAAAAGATTTTTGCTTGGTAAATTCGTTGTAAAAGGTCCTTTTAGTTGGGAATAGGATATCGAACCCATTGAAGGGCATCGTTCAGAGATTTGTAATTGACAACCAACCTGGGAGTCCCACGTTCAATTTCAGCTGCCTTGTTAACATAAAAGGCTGTACAACTCCAGGGAGAAGTACTAGGCCGAATGAGTTTCTTAGCCAGGAGGTCATTAATTTCTATTTTGCATGTTTCTAATAGCGTTTGGTTCATTTGAGCGGGTCGGGCTTTGGTAGGGATTTGGAGGTTGGAAAAACCTGAAGCATAAGGAAGGGTTACCATATGTTGTTTGCGATGCCAGAAAGCATCAGGAACGTCAGAGCAGAGGTTAAGTTCAAATTTAGAACAAACTTGGTTAACTTGATGAATGGTTTTGGGATTTTTAAGTTGTTCAGAGATTCTTTGATGGAGAAGTTCTGCTTTAAGAAAATTTAATTATTTGGTTTTGTTAATATTTTGGTTAATAGGAGTTTGAGCTTGTAAGAAAGGGAAAATAATTTTCTGACCTTGGAATTTTGTCGTAATACCATCTTGGGTTATTTTGAAAGGTTTGATTTTCTCTAAGAAAGGTTGACCAAGAATTATGATTTGATCGAGATCTTTTGCTAAATTAAAAGTCTGGGGAAGGCATAGGCCACCATTGCATGCATGGGTATTTGATAGTTTATATTAGACATTCAACCTAGACCCATTAGCAGTATTGAGACGTTGGGTCGTTTGTCCATAGAACTGGGTTGGAATAGCACCTTCATTGATGCAATTGAGATGAGCTCCAGAATCAACAAGGGCAATGACTGAAAATTTGAATGAAGCATTAATCACCAGAGTAATATGGATGTACCAATTTTGACAAGTAATGGTAGCCATAAAGCCAGGAGGATTTTCTGGGTTAGTTAAATCTTGAGTTGAAAAAGGATTTGAAAAAGGTTCATTTGGAGTAGGTTCAATATTTGATGTAGAGGCTTGTTGGCTTTGTTATCGACTAAGAAGAGATAATTGGCATTTGATATTTTCATATTGCAAAGTTGTAGTATTTGTTTCCGGAGTTTTGATGTGACTAGAGTGGTCGAAAGTAGATGGTTTTGGTAATTTTTAAATTTTTACATTATTTGTTGGAGATTATAAGGTTGAGGAGTATTTTGTGTAGAAATATTTTGTTTTAAGTGTTCAAGACAGGCTTTCTTTTATTCTGGGTCTGTCAGATTATCAATAAATTCGAAGATATTCGATTGGAGAGATGCTCTAAGCATCCGGACGGATTTGGGAGCACAATCTTCACAACTTAATCCAATAATGCAAGAATCACAAGCACAAGCCTGAAAATTCTCATTATCAGTTGAACTGGAAGTCAAGTGCTCAGATGCTTGGATATGGTTAAGTCTATGAGCTTCTTCATCAGAGGATGAGGAAGAAGTTTCTTGGAATAGGGCAAGGATTTGAGTTTTATCTTGTTCAGATATTTGTAAGGAATTAATTCTTTTGAAAACTCGACAATACTTAGTAATGTAGCCAGGCTTGCCACACTTAAAGCATCATTGAGAGTTCGGGTTTTGCCTAAAATCTTTTTGATTTTTAGTTGCCTTGAAAGGCTTCTTGTATTTGTTATATTTTGGTTTTGAAGAAGATTTTTGATAAAATTCTAGAGTAGTAAATGGTTTGCGAGAAATATACTTCTTTGATTTGTAAAAATCCTTATAATATTTGCGAGAAGATTTATGTTTGTATTTTGTTGGAGGTTTAAGGGGGGCAAAACCGAACTGTTCATAGAAACCTCTTAATTCTCGTTTATAAAATTTATTTTCTTTATTAATTTATTTTCTTAACCTAATATCAGTACAAAGGGCTAAACCTTCTTCATGAATTAAGTTAATAATTTGGTCGTACGTCATTTGGTCATATGGGATAATCCCATCATTTTCTTTGCGAAGTCTTTGTTTGATTTTTTCAGAAAAAAGGGTTGGAAGACCCGTGAAGAACTTCTCTTTCCAACAGGGAAAATTAGCATCAGGTCTAGTAAGGACTTTAGTCAGGAAGGTGTCTTTGTACCATTTGAAGTCATGTAATTTTTTGCATCTAAGGTTTGATAATTGTTCGGCAGTTCTATCTTTGAGACGAGAAGGGTTACCTAAGAAGTAATTGGCTATGCTAAAAATAAGGGTATTAACAGCATCTTCTATGGGTTCACCAATGCCATTAAGAAGGGGGGTCCCATCAGGAGAAGTTTGGGTTGCAGTAAAATTTCTGTTTTTTGACCGTCAGTCAGGACATAATCCCACCAACCTTTGAGTTGGCCAGTAAAGCCGGAAATGAGAAGAGTAGCAACTGCACTGTCTTCAGTATTCTTGATACGATGTGCATTGATGACCATAGTCATTTCTTGTAATTTGTTCACGAGATTATGTTCAGACAGACCATCTATATTCCACTCATAGATGATGCCACTTTGTAGAACTTTGACCAATTTGGTTGATTTGAGGAAAGTTATTTAACTCATTTCTTATATTGGAGGAAGAATCAGAAGAATATCTTAAAAGGGTGGTAATATTTCGGACAACTGATTCAACAGTAGATTGACTTGGCAAAGGTGTTTGTGGAGCTTCTAAAGATGTGAGACGCTGATTTATTTGGTCAAGTAAATATGATTTATTGAGCTCTTTTTGTTATTTTCTTGGGATGTTGTATGGTTTGAAAAGGGGAATTGCAGGTAGAACCGGGGCCGGAGTCAAGGATGAAGAGGCCAACGGTTTTGGTTGGACAAGGCATTCAACTCGGAAGAGTTGATCACCAATGGTTTGAAGACTCAAATTTGTAAAGTTTAATTGTTCGATTTGTTTTCTGTTTGGGTCATCTTGTTCGGCAACTTTGAGTGGAGAAGCGACTATTTTGGTATTTTTAAAGGCATATTTGATATTTTCCATCGGGGGGGTGGATAGCAGTAGTAGGTAGACCGGTGCTAAGGGTCCAAGATTTATGTGTAGCATTTTGAGTAAGGATTTGATTATGCCAAGGGTAATCAATATTGTTATCCTGAGCATAAATATCAAAGTAAGTAAAAAAGGAAAACATTTGTTTTAAGATTTGTCATAAAGTCATATCAATTTGTTTTGATTTGGGCTTGTTGTTCAAGATTAAAAGTTTTAAAGAACCAATCACGTTTTTGTTTATTTTTGGGTCATTCAAAATCGGTTATGAGAAATGGTTTGTCAATTTGATATCCCTTATTAGTTTGAACCATGTAGACACCTGGGTCTCGTTTGGGTGGAGCTACCTCAGATGGTGTCGGAGAATGGGGTTGGTTTTGGTCAGTTTGTTGTTGTCTACACTGGGTAGAATCAGATATAGATGATAATATATCATAAGTACCGTGGACAACACTTTGGGCTGAATTTAATCCAAAAAGGTTTGAAGTTGGGGGTGGAGTCCTAAGAGGAGGAATCCAATGAAAAGAATCAGAGGAGGTTGAAGCATCCGAGCATGACCTACGGGAATTTTGGTAGATGGAAGGAGGTGGTTGTCTATTAAACCTAAGAGTAACTAATCCATCTGAATTTTGGGAAATGGATTGGTTATTGGTGTTTGAAACTTGAGGTGGAATAACAGTCGTTTGCAACTGACATTCAGCAGAGAAAGAGATGTCTTTTCACTGGACTAGTTTTGGGTAAACTATTTGACCCTGAAGGCAATCTGTCTCTAAGTAGAGGGTTTGTCCTTTAGGAGAACATTTGAGAGCTCGGGGTTTGACAGTTTTCATAGCTTTATATTTGATAAGGTGGATGATGAAAATGGAAACAGACCCATGCATCATCTTATACCCATGGGTTTTAAGGTTGATTTTTAAAGAGTGAAGGATATTTGGGTCCTCTAATGCTATAGACATGTTTGAATAAACATTGAAATGAACATATCCATAACAGAGGATTGTTTCAATGGCTCCCAAAAGGAAATCATTGAACTCAAGAAATCTTTGGTCACGAAGGGCTAACAGAAGGGATGTGTTAAGACCCTTACGATGGAGAGGTTTGATGGCAACTTGAACAAGGCCGACATGGACATAGTTGAATTTGTGTTTGAGGTAAAGGTCTTGTAGAGACCTAGGGTCAAAGAGGGTGATCTCTTTAGTTTCTGGGGTGAAGTTAATTGTTTGTTCGATGGTTTTAATTGTTTCAAAAGAAAGCTAATCTTTTTCGTAAAATCTTTTTGTGAAATCTTTGGTATGTCCCATTTTTGAAGTCTTTTATCAAGATCTGTTATTTGTTCATTATAATGGAGCACATTAGAACTTGTGCTTGCCTCACTTGCCAATCTCATTGACATAGAGAGGGATAGACGACTCATGTTTTGAGAAATCTTAAGCTTGGGGTAACCTCCTAGATCTAGTCATTTGAAGGGGTATTTCTAACTTAATTTGGGCACAATTGTGGGCTTACACTCTCTTCTGCCACTCCTCCTAAAATTTCAAAGGCTTATACTTCGTCAAAAATAAAAAATAAGAAATAAAACGGTTACACAAATGAAAAGAGATCTACACAAGAAAATAAACCGAATTCACCGCCACCGTGGCTCTGATACCAGATGACAGAGAAAGTTATATATATATATATATATATACTGTTGTAACCGACAGTCACTGAGAGGGGGGTGAATCAGTGAGTCCAATTTCGATCCCTAAAAACCTGTCCGATGTCTGACTAAGAAAAACCTGATATACCTGTCTCTGTTTACACACAGTCGTATGCACACCCAACCTCTCATAGGCACTTTCAAGTGTGCACACCCATTCCACATTTCACGTATTTCAATATAAAATACAAACAACAAACACCCACAACACAGGGTTTTTACGAGGTTCGACAATTTGCCTACATCCCCGGAGTAGTGCCTATAAAGGCTTCGTACTTACTCAATACACTACTTTTGACTGCACCCACAGTCGGGAGCACCTACACCCAATTTTCTCCAGCCGAAGCTGAGATGGCACTCGCAATGCCGATACAATGTGTAGCACCCACTACACGGAAGCACCCACTCCCAATGCTTAGCACCCACTAAGCACTTAATAAAGAATACAATTAAATTGGGCTTATATTAATGCCCTACAGTCAAGCTTTGCCTAGCATATACATCCACAACTAGCTATCATGCGTACAATTTATCCACAACTAACCTAGCATGTATACATTCATCCACAACTAACTCTAACATACATACATGCATATAATGTAAATCAAAGGTTGGAGAATCTCACAACCGATTGCTTGGGATGACTGAAAACTTGTACTAACAAGTTTGGTGCTTACACCTTCTCTCTCCTTGGCTTCTTGCTCTTCAAAGCAAACACATCCTTGCTTTCTTCTCTTCCTCCTTGGCTTTGAGTTAATGTATCATTAACACACCTCAACCGCCTCTTTTACCTCTTTTAATGGCATAAAAACATTTATCATCAAGTATTCATGTTCATTCAAGGACCAACAAAGAGGGGAAAGCTTCTCTTGTCAAACCTGTAGCCTTTTTTTCATTCAAAACTCAATTTTCTTACTTCTATGGTGTAGGGCTTGAAAAAACAAAGAAGCTGCAACTTGGGTCACCCAAATCCGAGTTAAAATGAGGGAGATATGACCATTTGAAGTTGGAGTAATAAGATAGCCTGAAATGGAATCTTCGTAGGCGTGGCGTAGGCTACACCGGTGGCGCGCGCAACAGGGGCGCAAATCTGGCTGTAGATCTCATCAAGGAGAATCTCTTAATCTAGACCGTCCGATTAAAATAATAGATAGTAAATCTCAACCACAAGATTTGAATAAGATAGTCAACTAATGACGTCATGCTGACGTCAGCGGTCAGCGTGTACTTTTTGATGTCAATCTTTGATTGGTTGCTTGTCAAACTTTATCGACCGTTGAATCCGAATCCTCCATGATGGTTTTAATCAGATCTCATGATATCCTTAAGATCAGAATCTTTTTTTATACCTTCTATGCACGCGTGAAACACCACAAACATACCTTGATAAGGTATAGCGCCAGTGCATCAAAGATTATGCACCTAACCAATCAAATCCTACGCGCAAGCATCTATCTCATCCATGTCAGCACAAAATCTCAGCAGCCTTTGGATGGGCATCAAGCCTACGTGGTCGAATCTGGACCATCCATTTCACTTCTCTTTACTCCACTTTATTACAATCAAGCCCATGCCTCCATATATTTCAGTGCTTAAAGACCCCCTGCAACTCAGACCTTTAAAATATTGAAATTACACAAAAGCCCTTCAAATTTCAAAAATAAATTCCAAAAAATCCACCCAACACCGAGAGTAACTGATGGATTTTCGGTTTGGATTTTCAAACCGGCTTTACGGAAACACTTATAACTTTTTCATACGATCTCTGATCGAAATGAAACGAAGTGCGTTGAAACTGTAACTGGACTCTCTACAACTTTTTAGAAGACTCAATCATCTGATTCATCCATATAAGAAGATCAAAATGCCCCTAGACTTTCCAATGACATATCTTTCTCATACGGAATCGGAACGTGATGAAATCAGAACCGTTGGAAAGATTGGATTTTTGTCGTATTGTTACATGAAGAATACTTCCTTTAAAAAATTCATCTTCAATGCCGAAACTGCCCTTGACTGCCACAAATGCAGTAAGTTCTTCATACGGTATCGGAATGCGACAAAATCAGATGTACTGGATTATATAAATTACAATCTATATTTTTTATGAAGAAATGATCTTCCAAAAATATCATTTTCACTGTCGAAAATGCCTCCGATCGTAAATAGACTAATTTTGCCAGTTTTGACCCAGAAACCCGCACCACATACTAAGGATATATCAAACCATTCCATGCATACCAAGTAGTGCTATTATCTCATCGGTGACACTAGACACTGTCATATCATCATTTTCATCCACGTCACCCAAACTGGCCGTATCATCATCGCCACGTGGCCGAGTTGCCAACAAGGACAACCATAAAACAACATTTACTTATATCGATCTCAATAGTTAAGAAGAATATTAATTATAGCAGAGAAAGTTATATAAAAATCTGTAAAAGAGATGTGAGAGGGTGATCAGTACGTCTTTTAAGGTTCAAGGGCTTGGTGGTGATCTTCCTGATGCCTTGATCAGGGTGAGGCCCAGCCAATACCTCGTCCCATAAATTATCTAGCAAAACCATATTTTCTGATTATTGAGACAAACAACACACTCTCCCTCTCTCTATCTCCTTTGATCCTGTCTTCTCTCTAGAGGTGGGTGTGGGTGTGGGTACTTGGCTTGGCTTCAAGCTCTTGCTCTGCTATAAATAGTGGAGGTTTTGCTTAAAATGACAAGGTTATTTACTCCTTAGATCTAAGGATCAATTTTTTTTAATATTTTATAAATGGGGAATAATTAAGGGGCGATGTGGTGGATAAGAATTAGCATATCTAATGGGGTCACTATCCTTATTTTTATTTTATTTCTAGACTTTTTAATTATGGGACCCTTAGTAGTGGCAATGAAAATGGGCTCCTTTTCTCTAGAAGCATACACTGTAAATGATGGTTGAAACGGGTAAGAAACACCCCATAAAAAAACCCCCACTTCAAATATCTTAATCCACGAGCTGAATAAGGTAGTCGGTTGATATATAGGTGCGTTACTTGTTTTTTATAGGCTCCATTTGGTAGTAAGAAATATTAAAGGAAAGCATGAGAAAATTTTTTTAAATTAAAAAATTTATAGTCATTATCCAATATGATTGTATAAATTATTTAAATTTCTTATTATATTTAGTAGCGATACTTTTTTA
Organism: Macadamia integrifolia; assembly: GCF_013358625.1. Classification (NCBI taxonomy): domain Eukaryota; kingdom Viridiplantae; phylum Streptophyta; class Magnoliopsida; order Proteales; family Proteaceae; genus Macadamia; species Macadamia integrifolia. Next base: position 29,589,245 of record NC_056557.1, on the reverse strand, counting down.
GATGTAGTTATTTTATATTTCAAGTCTAAGGATTTTATTTTTTTTTATTTTTTTGGTAACCAATTCTAACGAATTTGGATGTAAAGCAAAATGTAATTTAATAATATCAATAAAAACAACTTAGCCTTGTCCAAATTAATTGTGGTTGACAGCACGATCCTTGCCTTGCAATCAGATCCATTCGAGGTCATACTTGAGATAAGATTACTATGCATGTCTTTCATCACTACTTATCCTATGCTCATATTAGGCCTTGACCCAGATCGAAATCCTCTGCGGCAAGGAAACTTGGCGGACACTGGCGGAGACCAATTACAATGACAACACGTGTACTTTGACACATGGACGGCTAGATCGCGAGGACTGTTTAGGATGGGCTTTAGCTATTCGGGTTTGAGATTGTTGTAAAACCCTAGTATTTTCCCCCTTTTCATCTTCTCCATCCTTCCTCTCTTCTATTTGAAGAGATTTGCTCACCGATCAGAAGCCGATCCTTTGTGAAAATCCTATTGATCCTTTGTGAAAACTCTAGGAGGACGGACTCATCCTTTCCCCCCCCTGATCTTTTTCTTCTTCCTCCTTCCTCCCTTCTATTCAAACGAAGCTCAGCTTTAGTTAGGAAATCCTATCTTTTTCTTCTCTCTCACTCGAACGAAGATAGCAGATTCTTCGTTGGCATTTTTGTTAATTCCTTTCAAAAACACAAAACAAAAGCAGGGCTTAACATGCTTATATACTTGCAGTCACCACAATAATTTATAGGTATTTCTATTCTCACTCTCTCAATTTGAATCGTATTGGAAAGCTGGCTCATGGTTGTAGGTGGCATCAAACCCAGCCAATGTGCATATAATCACTGATGATCTCAGACAAACTTGGGCAATCATGAGACGTTTTTCTCCTATGGGCTTTGTGAAACTTGGGAAAACATAGGAACACGAAGAGCACAAGGTTAAACAGAGCACAAATAGGTTAGATATAGGAAAATCATCAAGCAAAATGAGCAGACCAACTTCTGCTATCTTCGTTCGAATAGAAGAGAGGAAGGAGGGAGAAGACGAAGAACAGGGGGAAAAGGATGAGCAGACCTAGGGCTTTCCTCCAGGATCAACTTCTGATCGAGTTTGTAAAAATTTCAGATCTGAATAGAAGGTAGCCAAATTGAACATTGCCATGCCTCCTCAAGTGTCATGGACACGTGTCGGTCTTCGAGATAGTCTCTGCCAGTGTACGCCAAGTTTACTTGCCGCAGAGGATTTTGATCCCTTGCCCCCAGGTCTTTTAGTTCCTTTAATTTGAATTTAGATCACTTATCCATACTGGTACATCCCTAAGCCTCTATTGAACTCATCCTTCTTGGTGTATGCCTAAGCCTCTGTTGAACATGGCCATGCCTCCTCAAATGACTTTTTCAGAGCTTATCATGAATCGGTATTACTTCCAACTCAACTCTAATTGATCATTCCTTACTTTATCCTTCTTATTTTTTTTTTTTCGCACATTCATGTCGACATCCTCATCTCTGCTATACATAGCTAATCTATATGATGCGTTTTAACTGCCAACATTCACCCTTGTACATCATAGGTGATCGTAAGGCTGTCCTATAGAAATTTGCTTTAAGCTTTAAAGGAGTACATCTTTCAGACAACACTCTAGATAGACCTCTCCACTTTATTAATCAATAATCATACTTTAATTCTCTGTGAAACATCATCCCTTATATCATATTCTTTATTTATGGTTGACCCCATATGCCTAAAATAATCACTTTGCTTATCTCTCTCTCTTCTCAATTTTCTCCATTTCATCATCCATCGTAGTGTGACTAAAGTTACAATCACATACATAGTCTTTGTTATACTTATCTTAAAACCTCTTCATACCAAGGTTGATCTCCATAACTCCAACCTAGAATTAATCTATATTTTTGTCTTATCAACCAAAACAATATCAGTAGTAAAGAGCATACACCATGGAAATAAATGCTCAAAGTTGATCCTTGATGTAGTCCAATTGTAATTGGCAATTCACTGCTTTGTCCTCCCATGGTTCTCACACTAGCATTACATCCGCATACATATATTTAATTATATTCATGTATTTACTTTTCTAATACATGCCAGATCAACTCTCCAAGGATTTTGTCATAGGCTTTTTTCTAGGTCAATAAAACCCATATGAAGGTCCTTTTTGCAAACCCTAGATCTTTTCATGAGCCTCTTAGTAAGTAAATAGCTTCTGTTATGGATCTAAGTGGCATAAAACTAAATTGGTTCTCTGAGACAGTAATTTCTCTTTTTACGTGAGTTCCAATAACCTTCTTCCACAATTTCATATTATTATTCACTAGTTTAATGCATCTATAGTAATTGTAGTTCTGAATATCATCTTTATTTTTGTAAATTAGAATATAGTGCTTCTTATCCAATCATCTGACATTTTTTTTTGTGCTTAAAACTTGTTACAATGATTGGTTAATCAAGTTACCTAATATAATCCTAAGCTCTTCCATTGTTCTATTGGGATCTCATCAGGTCCTAATAACTTGCCTATTTTCATCTTTCTTAAGGCTTCTTTAATTAACTCCAGTCATTTATATATATATATATATATATGATATATTGATGAGTAGTGCATTCTTCCAAGCCACTCTTACTCGAAATGTCTCCATTTAATAATAGGCTGTAAAAATACTTAGGGAATTACTTAGATCTACTAGATTAGAAAAATATTACAAAAATGACAGTTTTAAACAATCACAATGTACAATATTGAAAAGATTTAACAAATCCTTATGTGAGTAAAAAAACCTGAAGGAAAAACCTAAAATTTCCCAACGTCCATCTCTATTTTTCTTCTCTTTCTTCTTCCTCAGATAAAGGAATAACTCCGTAACCACTCCCTCCTCCCTCCTCCCTACCCTGCAACCCTGCCCTAACCTCCTTCCTGTAAATCAGCCTCACACCACCACTATCACTATCACCCATTCCTCCCTCCCTCCCTCTCCCCCTCTCCCCCTCTCCCGGTCTGTCCCATCTACCCCTCCAATAATACAGAATTAGATTTTAGCAATTGAGTTCGATGCTGTAAATCTAAGTAGAGAACCCAGTGTGGATAACAACAACAATACTTACAAAGATGAGGTTTGTGTTCCATTTGATAATACTACCATTGCAAGTGGGAGAAAAGCTAATGTTTGAATATTAATTACAACTCTACCACTAAAAATTTGAGCCTTCTCTCAACTTAGGCGAAAATTGAGTATTTTGTGGGAATTCTACAATCTTATCATACCGATCTCAGGAGTTATCTACAACATTGGAGCAGCCTCAGAATCTAACGCATGTTCTGATTTCCAAAAGATGCTATTGATGGTAGTAGTTCCTGTTGGTAGTGAAATCTGCTTTGACTGTAATGGTCTCATTCGTTATATGGAAGAATAGGAGTGGGGAGATATTGACTTTGATAGAAAAACTTCTAGAGCTCACAAACACCCCCATTGCATCAGATGTAACCCATCTGCTTTTATACAATGCATCTGCCTTTTCAGCCCAACAGAGGGAGTTTCACAGCATAGGGCTTTTATTAAAAAGTAGAGCATGATGGGGCATGTTTGTTGGAAGGGAGAAGCTAGGGGCCGGGAAAGAGAGTGGGAAAGGGAGGGAGGGGGTGGGTGGTGGTGGTGCATGGCAGGTTTGTGAGGAGGAGGATGCGATGGTGAACGGGGTTTGCAGGGAGGAGGGTGGGGCGAGATTGTAGGGAAGGGAAGAGGGAGTATTAGTAGTGTTCCTTTGTCAGAGGTAGAACCGTAGAAGAAATGAGAGAGGGAGAGAAGGATGTTGGATGCATTTTAGGTTTTTTCCTTGGCTTTTCTTACTTATATGAGGATTTGGTAAATTTTTCAACATTTTACCTTGTGGTGTACAATATAATTTATACTTATCATTTTTGTAAATATATTTTTTATCTGGTGGATCTAAGTAATACCCCCAAAAAAACTTTTCCTATCTTTTCATAATATCTTCATCTCTTACTAGCACTCTATCAACATCACTTTTAATACATTTCACATGGTCGAAATCTCTACTCTTTCTTTTATCTCATTTTAACTATGCTATAGATAGTTTTTTCCCCTTAATTTTTCAGGTTATTAAAGAAGTTCTCATATTTCTTTGCCCTTGCTTCTCCCTTCCTTCGTATTTAGGCTAAATTAAAAACTAGTAAAATTAATATATTAAAAAAAAAAAAAAGAGATGTAAGATACAAACAACAATAATATTCATAACCTTATCCCAACTAAATGGGATCGGCTACATGGATACAAAATAGGAATAAGAATATAAAGAAGCAACATAAGAAAGGTAAAATGAGGTAAAAAGTAGGTAAACAAAGAAATTAAAGCATCATAGTATTGTAACCCGGCAGTCACTAAGAGGGGGGTGAATCAGTGAGTCCAATTCCGATTCCCAAAAATCTGTCTGATATCTGACCAAGAAAAACCTGATATACCTGTCCTTGTTTGCACACAGTAGTATGCACACTCAGCCTCTCATAGGCATTTCCAAGTATGCACACCCATTCCACATTTCACGCACTTCAATATAAAATACAAACAACAAGCACCCACAACACATGATTTTTATGAGGTTCGGCAATTTGCCTACATTCTCGGAGTAGTGCCTGTAAAGGCTTCGTACCTACTCAATACACTACTTTTGACTGCATCCACAGTCGGGAGCACCCACACCCAATTTTTTCAAGCCGAAGTTGAGATGGAACTCGCAGTGCTGGTACAATGTGTAACACCCACTATACGGGAGCACCCACTCCCAATGCTTAGCACCCACTATGAACACAACAAATAATACAATTAAATTGGGCTTATATCAATGCCCTACAGTCAAGCTCTGCCTAGCATATGCATCCACAACTAGCTAGCATGCTTACAGTTCATCCACAACTAACCTAACATGTATACATTCATCCTCAACTAACCCTAATATACATATATGCATATAATGTAAACCAAAGGTTAGAGAATTTCACAACCGATTGCCTGAGATGATTGAAAACTTGTACTGACAAGTTTGGTGCTTACACCTTCTCTCTCATTGGCTTCTTACTCTTCAAAGCAAACACATCCTTGCTTTCTTCTCTTTCTCCTTGGCTTTGAGTTAATGTATTATTAACATAAACCACCTCTTTTACCTCCTTTAATGGCCTAAGAACATTTATCATCAAGTATTCATGTTCATTCAAGGACCAACAAAGAGGGGGAGATTCTCTTGCCAAAACCGTAGCCTTCTTTCACTCAAAACTCATTTTTCTTTCTTCCATAGTGTAGGGCTTGAAAACACAAAGAAGCAGCAACTTGGTTCACCCAAATCCGAGTTAAAATGAGGGAGATATGACCATTTGAAGTTGGAGCAATAAGATAGCCTGAAATAGAATCTTCGTAGGAGTGGCGTAGGCTACACCGGCAGCATGTGCAACAGGGGCTCAAATCTGGCTGTAGATTTCATCAAGGAGAATATCTTAATCTGGACCGTCCGATTAAAATAACTGATAGTAAATCTCAACCACAAGATTCGAATAAAATAGTCAACTAATGATGTCATGATGACATCATCAGTCAGTATGTACTTTTGTTGTCGATCTTTGATTGGTTGCTTTTCCAGATTTTAAGGGAGCTTGTCTCCCACTCACAAAAGTGAAAGGCTTATCGACCATTGGATCCGAATCCTCTATGATGGTTTTAATCAGATCTCATGGTATCCTTAAGATCGAAATCATTTTTATACCTTCTATACATACGCGAAACACCACAATATACCTGGATAAGGTGTAGCACCAATATATCAAGGTTTATGCACCTAACCAATCAAATCCTATACGCAAGCATCTATCTCGTCCATGTCAGCACAAAATCTCAGCAGCCTTTGGATGGGCATCAAGCCTACCTGGTCGAATCTGGACCATTCATTTCACTTCCCTTTACTCCTCTTTATTACAATCAAGCCCCTGCCTCTATATATTTCAGTGCTTAAAGACCCCCTGCAACTCAGACCTTCAAAATCTTGAAATTACATAAAAGCCCTTCAAATTTTAAAAATAAATTATAAAAAATCCACCCAACACTGAGAGCAACTGATAGATTTTCGGTTTGGATTTTGAAACCGGCTTTACGGAAACACTTATAACATTTTCATTCGATATCCGATCGAGATGAAACGAAATGCGTTGGAACTGTAACTGGACACTCTACGACTTTCCAGAAGACTCAATCATCTGACTCATTTATGTAAAAAGATCAAAATGCCCCTAGACCTTTTCAATGACGTATCTTTCTCATACGGAATCGTAATGCGAAGAAATCAGAACCATTGGAAATATTGGATTTTTGTCGTATTGTTACATGAAGAACACTTCCTTTAAAAAACTCATCTTCAATGCCAAAACTACCCTCGACTGTCATAAATGCCGTAACTTCTTCATACGGTATCGGAATGCAACAAAATCAGATGCACTGGACTAGATAAATTACAATCTATATTTTTTATGAGAAATGATCTTCCAAAAATATCATTTTCACTGCCAAAAATGCTCCCGATCATAAATAGACCAATTTTACCAGTTTTGACCTAGAAACCAGCACCATATACTAAGGATGCATCAAACCATTCCATGCATACCAAGGAGTTCTGTTGTCTCATCGGTGACACTAGACACTGTCATGTCATCATTTTCATCCACGTCACCCAGACGGGTCACATCATTATCGTCACGTGGCCGAGTTGCCAATAAAGACAACTATAAAACAAACATAGGAATATCCCCTACAAGGGGTCGGTTACACGGGTCCTTGTCCTCCACAAAATTCTATCATGTGGTTATACTACAATCGAGACCTACCATATACATATCTTTTCTTATCACTTCATCAATAGTCATTTTGGGCTTGCCTCTAACTCTTCTGGCTTTATCCAAATGAATCAGGTCACTCTTCCTCACTGGTGCATACATAGGTCTCAGTTGGACATGGTCATACCACCTCAATTGGCTCTCGCGAAGCTTGTCTTGGATAGGGGTGACTCCTAAATCTCTTCTAATATAATCATTATCTACTATATCTCTGTTGGTCTTGCCGCACAACATTCTCAGCATTCTCATCTCCGCTAAACTTAGTTTAGATGAGAGTTATGTTGCACTATAATATATTGAAAAATTAATATATTTTCATACATTTTCTATGCAAGTAATTTAAGTTTTACTAAAAAAAATTTAAAATATGTAAAAAAAAATTAGACATTTAAAAAAAAGAACTAAATTATTCAAGAATATGATATTATAACATAATTGAAATTCACTAATCATGATCACAATCCTACCTTCGGCCTAACTATTCCCACGGGCCCATACTGACTCCACAGCTGCATGAACCAGGTCATATCGGGGTTGAATGAGAACCATTCAACTTCCATTGAAAGCAATGAAGAATACTAAACATCTCCATTTGAGTGGCCTCAAGGAGGTAAGAGGAGTCGAATTTAGAATCACACGCTTCCTGAAACAAAGGTCCCTTGCTAGCTCAGCTAACCCCTTGGGGTTATCTTAGAAAACCAAGTTGATCCCAAGATGCAATATTCTAAAATCCTTGTTGCAAAATTAAAGGCGCAAATGCTATGATTTTACCTAGTTTGCATATAGTTCCTAGTATGTGATAGATTGGATGGAGCAAAAATGTTGTAGATTGATAGACCCTGAACTCCCTTAATCACATATCGAATTTGAATCTTAATTGTATTTTGTCAAATGGACAAAACATAGTAATGGAAAATTTAGGACTATTGCGATCATATCAACATATAGCATTGAACAAGTCGCTGATCAACCTCAACTATAGTGGGCGGATTGGACATTTTCATTCTTTATTTGACATGTTTAGAGGGTGGTTCTAGGCCTAATAGATTAATGTTGCCCCCTGACACATCAATGGCTGTCATAAACAGTATCATTTCTTCGAATTTTTTGCAAATATTTTTGATAAAATAGATAATCGCATCTCACACCATAACGTCAAATGCATGCTACGAAGGATTGTAGGTAAGAATGGGTGAGACTTGATGATTACCGTTTCTTTTATGCGAAAAATAATTGCCACGTTGCCAATGTCGTGCACTCTCTTGTATACACATGATCTGTTAAGTTTGTTTCGAATTCTTGACCCATTTTGAAAATTGACCCATTTTGACATATTTTGGTGGCGACCTGAATAAAAAGTTTTCTGAGATCTGTGATGGAAGTAGAGGGCTTGGGCCGATCGGATCGATTGTGACCCGATGGGTCGACCGTGACCCGATGGGTCGACCGTGACCCGATGGGTCGACCAGTGACTTGGAGTATATAATGTACTGTTGTCTTGTTGAGAAAGTCATTGTATTTTCGGAGGTTTTTTGAGCTAGGGTTTTAGGGCGAGTTTTCTCACCACTATTTGGGTGTAATCTCTCTTTTGTATAGTGAAACATCTTCTTCTTCGCCCGAGGACGTAGCACACTACATTGGTGTGTGAACCTCGTTAAATCTCTGTGTTGTACGAATCTTTTATCTATTTGTTTTCGTATTTTTTGGTGTTTGATCTAACATGATCTCATATCAATCAAATAGGGAGTTGATCTCACATCAATAACAGAATTGATGTGGATTGATATGATCTTCAGCTTCCTCACATTATAAACTAGTTTATGAATTTCCGTGCACTTTTGCTTTATTAATAGTCATAATAATCCACAATACAATAAACAAAGTAGTAGAGATGGATCCATAACGCATCATCTCTACTACCAACAGGATTTCATAGTAACTCGCTCTTCAATTGTTATCCTGTAACTTCTTACATACACATTACACACAAAAAAAAAAAAAAAGTTTGTGTACAAGGAGGATAGGGTATACATACTTATATATACCACAGGTCTACAGCACTACATGATTACTTATATATAAGTGTGTGTAATTCAATAATCCACTCTTCTCCTCACGCACTTCCATAGTTCCATTCACTCTTCTCAACGATGCTTGCTTCCGGTGTCATCGCTGTAAAGCCTTCACAACCAATAACCACCCAAACTCATCAAACAAATTTATATATCATAATACCATCATCAAAGATATATAAAATATGATCCCAGCCGTTCCATCCAATGGCTTGAAGGGGAAGAATTATTGGGATTCAAGTAACTCATCCTTAAAAGCTAGCCATCAAGAAGAGGGTGCTCAAATCCTTTTATACCTCCACATTAGGTTATTAATATTGAATTTGAGACTGTTGCTTTCGTGTGAAACCCCAACAATGCAAAGCTTGGATGTAATTAATTACATTTGTTAAGTTGGTGCATACCAGTCGTAACAGTAGGTACAAAAATTAAACAAGAAGAAGAAGAATACTAATTATAGAAGAGATATTTATATAAGAACTGTGAAAGAGATGTGAGAGGGTGCATGGATATGTTTTTCTGATTTTTTATACAAACTGCAGAGACAACTCTCACTGTCTCTCCTTTGATCCTTTCTTCTCTCTAGGCCAGGTGGGTGTAGGGGCTTAATTGGCTTGGGTTGAAGCTCTTTCTCTGCTATAAATAGTGGAGGTTTGTGCTTAATTTCTCCTAAATCAAAGGAAATTATGAATTCTTTCTCATTTAAAAAAGGGGATTAATTAAGGGAAGATGTAGCAAATAAGAATTAGCTTATATAATGGGACCATCCAAATCCATTAATAGCTCGTCGTTTCGGGACTGCGTGACAAATGCTTTTGACTCCTACTACTGATGGCGACGGAAACTTTTTTTTTTTTCCCATAACTGGACTATTAAATTGCAGGAGCCTTACAAGTCGTAATGAATATGGGCTCTTTTGCTCTAGAAGCAAAAATGATGGTCAAAATTAAAGGGGTAGGAAACACTTCAAATATCTCGATCCACGGGATGAATTATTATTATTATTATTATTTTGGTAAAGGAGGTGAATTAGTTCATAGTTGCATTATTTGATTTTTTATTTTATTTTATTTTTTAATAGGACCTGTTTGGCTGTAAGGAAAATTGAAGAAAAGGTAAGGGAAAATTTTATGATTATTATTTAACATGATTGTGTAAACGATTTAAATTTCTTACTATATTTAGTAATGATACTTTTTAGATGTAATATTTATGAGAAAAAGAAAGCTATCTGCCTATGTGTGTCTATACCTAGATATACACAGACGCTAAAAGATAAATAAAAAAGAAACAATGCAACATTGGTCTCTGCATTGAAGATGCCTCCGCAGCCTCCCATTGGTCTGTTCACTGCCCAAGTGGGTAGCATTCTCTTGCCCAATTTTATTTTATATTTCAATCTAAGGAATTTGGATGTAAAGAAAAATACAATTTAATAATAACAAAAACAACAATAACTTAGCCTAATCCCAACTAATTGGGGTTGACAACATGGATCCTTGCCCTCCAATCAGATCTATTTGAGGTCCCTTGGGATAAGACTTAAACTATGTATGTCTTTCCTCACTACTTCTCCTATAGTCATTTTAGGCCTTGTCCTTAGGTCTTTTAGTCTTCCATTTAAATTATATCACTCGTCCTTAATTATTGGCATGGTGCATCCTTAGGCCTCCGTTAAACATGGTCATGGTCATGTCACCTCAAATGACTTTCTCACAATTTATCTTGAATTGGGGCAACTCCCAACTCAACTCTAACATAATCATTCCTTACTTTATCCTTCATTGTTTTTCCACACATCAATTTCTACATCCTCACTTCTGCTATACATAGATTATTTATGACGCTTCTTAACTACACAACATTTCGCCCCATATATCATAGTCAGTAGTACGACTGTCTTATGAAATTTTCTTTAAGCTTTAAAGAAATACATCGGTCACACAACACTTCGGACAATCTCTCCATTTCATCCGTACTACTTTAGTTCTCTGGGAAACATCATCCTCTATATCACCTTCTTTATTTATGATTGTCCCAAGATACCTAAAATAGTTACTTTACAATATCTTTTTTTGGCAAGTAGAAGTGTTATTGACGCAGTTGAAAGTGCATTGGGTTAGATATTGCTCTAACACTAACAAACCCTCGATCCATAAAGTAAATGAAACCCAAGTTCCAAAGAGAAAGAAGAGAAAACTGAATCCTTTGATTCAAAGTGGAAGTTAACTTACAAGGAAGGGTACAATTGTATAAAAATAAAAAATTAGGGTAAAACCGTAAAATAACAGGAAAATAGAAAAAAACCTAATTTACACGACTAAACTTTGCAGGCTCTGTTGACCCCCAAAATGGATGAATTGGATGAATCCACTGCCAGACCCATAAACAACGTTTCTAAATGCTTGTAGAGCAATGCTTGCCTTTCTTAAATGGGGTTACAACTCTCGCAACTTTGACTGAGTCAAAAGTTATGGTCCCAACTGACTCACTTGAAAAGGCTGAATTTTGGCTGGGGAAATTCAGTAATCAATATTTTTGGCTAGACCGTCTGGTCTTCTGATGGTCCAAATGATCCAAGAAATCATCTGAGATCTTCTTTATATCAATTACTCCAGACAAAGGCATCCAAATTTTGAAGATCTAGAAGCCAGGGAGAGGAAAGCGGCCAAGTTGTCTTACATGCCAAAGACATGGTCTTCCGGTCTAGCGAATGCGCAAAAACATTTCCATCTCTAGAACAATGATGATAATTACATGATGTGAATTTATCCACTAAGATTTGAATATCACAAATAATGCCCAAAATTGATACTGGTGTCTGAGAGCTTAGGTTCAGAATAGTGGTGATGAGGGCCATATTATTTGACTCAACATCAATCCAAGAGATAACTTCGGCAAGGGTCGTGAACAGACCACCATAAACATGGCTTCCCCCATGATAACTTAAGAGAATGAGGTAGGTTCATAATAAGAAACAACAGGAGATTTGAGAGAGTTACAAATAACCACACATAGTCTACCTGAAGATAACTGAGAAGGGAGGGTAGCATCATAGCTGAGTTTACTTCCATAGCCGGGGGGGGGGGGATGCCATTGATGCTTGTGTTGTGGGAGGAATAGCAGTTGGGTGGGGTGAATGGCATCTGCTCAAGGACCAGAATTCTTCGAAAGCAAGATAAGCAACACCCCCCACCTGAAAACCTGCCTGACATTAGAAATAAGTTTAATTTGTTACCAAGAATCGCTGTTTTATCAGTTGACTAGAAGTATAAATCAAGAAGCTCTTATTTCCAAACTTTATGTTGGTGATCTATAAGTTTAACAACTTGGAGATGGAGCAATTAACAAGTAGAGAAAATTGGATCTTGAACTTGTGGGTGTATGAAAACCAATTGGATTCCCAAATATTTATGCTTTCGTTGGTACCGATAACCACAATAAACAATTCATAAGGATTTTCAGTCTTCAAGCATACTACACCATGCCCATGAGGGAGAGTTTTCGAGGCTTGCATGCATAAAATTAGACTTCGATCACCTTCACAAGTTTGGCCCATAGAGAATCTGGATTTTTTCATAGACGCCAAGCCACTTTGGAAGTAGGAGGAACGGGTCCCTGAAGCCGAGGCCACCATACTCCTTGGATCAGCAGTAGCTTGTCTAAGGAATCCAGTGCATTTTCCTTTCACCTTCGTATTGGCCCTAAAAAATTTAAGATTGCTTCCCGTAATATATCATGGTGGGAGCTTGGGAGACAAAAGTGAGAGGATGCATAGCTTGACATTGAGGCAGTTACCGACTTGATAAGAACTTCTCACCTAGCTAGTGAATGAAGATTTCATTCCAACCCTGAACTCTTTTACAAGTACCATTGATAGGCCTCTTAAGATCGCGACTATAGAAACTCCTATTTCCTTCAAAAGACCCAAATATTTGGAGTGACCATCTCCAGATGGAACCTTATTAATGCGACAAATTCTGACCAGCAAGGATTTGTAGTTGCCTCGGACTTTCTAGAGAACTTGCAAGCAAAAAGTGAGCAGAGCACCAGGTCAGTCAAATGCTAAAAACCCTCCGATGCTTAAGTCAAAAAGTAGTATCAGGTAATCCCCAGATAAATCTTTTTCAATTAAAATTTCTCCTTTTTTACTTGTTTTTACCTTGTATTTATAGGTGCCCATACGGGGCTGCTTGTGGAGTTAACTCATCCGAGGTTAGAGTCCTAAGTAGTGGTGACTTTGTGATTCCTACGGATATCCCGATTCCCAAAGAAATCTTGTGGAATAATCCAGAATCTGGGGTGGCCCTAGGAATTTTCCCTTATGTCGTGGGTGTTTAAGGTCCTTCAGTGTGGGTTGTTCCGAGTTTAGGGCGAATTTCATTGTACAATGGGAGCCAGAGACATGTGCCGTTGAATGCAGGAACCAAGCATTGACTTGTTCATGAACAAGTCATATGTGAGCCTAGTGGGTTCGTGATCGAGCCAAATGATCCACGAAGGTATGGCCGAGGCAACTGCTTGGTCGGGATTGTGGCCGAGGCTAACACCTGGTGGGGATCTGGCCGAGCCAACTGCTCGGCCTAGTCTGTGGTCGAGGCAAATGCTCGATCTGGTCTGGGGCCGAGGTGAATGCTCAACGAAGATATGTCCGAGACAAATAGTCGGCGAGTATAGGCCTGTGCCTACTGCTCGGGCAGAGATGTGCCGAGCTATGGTCATATTTAGTCTCATCACTTATATATATTTGAGAAAACCACATTTTGAATCTTACAGGGGTATTCAGGTAGAAAACAAGGCTGGACTTTAGCAAGTGGATTTCTTGGCCACCGCTATCTTTAAGATATGAGATCTCTTATAATTTAACTTCCAAGAACAAGAGGCAATCATCAGCAAATTACAAGGGGTCAACAATTAATTTAAGGCAAAACCATTCAATAGGAAATTGTTACTGAATTACGACTATTCCCAAATCAAACCAATATATATATATATAAACATGTTTAATAATAATTATGGGCAAAAGAACCTTGTCAATCTGGCATAGGAAATGCTAGACGTGGATGCCAATGAGAGCACAAACGGGAGCATCTTTAGCACACATAGGGGTGGAGGTAGCTCGATCATTTCACACCTACTGTGTCTGGGAATTTGCTACGTTAGACCAGCAGGTTCTTTTTCCCAATAATTATATATTAGAAAAATATTTTCTATGGGGGAGTGTGGCCCCTGTGCTAGACACATAGGGAGAAATGACTGGCCTACTGGCAAAAGCATTCGGTACATGGCATTCTACTTCCCTTATTATTATTATTTTTTAAATAGCTAAGAATTAACAAAGAGCTTTATTAGTAAAAGGACTAAAACAATACAAGACTAGGGCAAACGCCAACTGATGAGACAAAATATGTCCCTTTCCTCAGCACGGCTGAAGCGTGTATGCAAACCTGAACAGGACTGACCCACTACCTCGGCCCTCCATCAGGCCGTGGTGACACCTCGGCCCTCCATCAGGCCGTGGTGACACCTCGGCCCTCCATCAGGCCGTGGTGACACCTCGGCCATCCATCAGCCCGTGCTTCCACCTTGGCCCTCCATTCGGCCGTGCTGCCACCTTGGCCCTCCATCAGGCCGTGCTTCCACCTCGGCCCTCTATCAGGCCGTGCTGCCGCCTCGGCCCTCCAACAGGCCGTGCTGCCACCTTGGCCCTCCATCAAGCCATGCTACCACCTAGGCCCTCCATCAGGCCGTGTTGTCGCCTCGGCCTTCCAGCAGGCCGTGTTGCCACCTTAGCCCTCAATCAGGCCGTGCTGCCACCTCGGCCCTCCATCAGGACGTACTTCCATCTCGACCCTCCATTAGGTCGTGCTACCAGTCACCTCGGCTCGACCAACCTATCACCTTGGCTCGGCACAATTAAGTAATGCACCTGGAAACGTGCACACATCCATTCTTACATTCAAGGGATGTGATCCCTGATCATGGGGGCAGGACTCTATCCACTACACGTCATCAGAGGTGTCCACCCCTCTCACGACTTGCACCTCCGAGATCAATGGAGAATATTCCTAGAATATGCCCTAGAACCCGAAATATTCCTAGAATCATAGTGCCACTCTCCTCAAGGACTCTACGCCTAAATTGGACTCTTCACAAACGCCCCTCCTTCTCTCTCCATCAACAGCCTATAAATACCAAGGTAAGGCTCCATCATAAGAGGGCGATCAATCACTTTTTTTACTAGAAAAACTCTTTTGAGCATCTGCTCTGGAAAGATTTGACTTAGGCATCGGAGAATCCTCCGTCGGGTTTTCCCGACTCTCCCCTGTCATATTTTCTGTGCAAGTCGGCCAAAGCACTAGGAACTGCAGGGAAGATCATCCGATCCGTCCGTGGGAACAGTTACAAAAGGCACCTTGGACCAATGCAATTAAGGAGTGAGAAGGTCGTTTCTTCTACGACAACACTAGTAAGATCCACCTACGAGTTACCACTTAGACGTCCCCATTCACCACCAATGGTAGAGCAGGAGAATGTCCCAGTAGAGACCCCTCCACAAGGACCCTAGCAAATCAGGCCTGATGCACAAGTTGCCCAGGGAGAGAGGGATCAACGTGAGTAGAACCCTCAGCTATCTCGCCATGTCCCATCATCCCGGGTAACTCACCCAAACATGGAAGAGCAGATGCAGAGCCTGCAGCTACAGGTGTTAGTGACAAACGCACTGGTGTGGGACTTCATACATCAGTTCAGCTCGGCACTTCCAGTGTCACGGACTAGTTCAGCTCAGCCACCTAAGCCTGTTCCGAGCAGACAACTCAACGATGAATCTCCTGACAACAGTGTCATCCCTCAATCAACAGCAAGGAGGGGGTCGGCCAGAACGTCACACACTATCCACTCGGTACCACCCCTCTCTCCTACCGAGGGGTGCAGGCAAGGTCCCGTTCCTGCCTAGAATGGAAAAGTTCACTGTTTCGTGCGTCACTGGAGTCTAGAGACACATGATGCCCATAGATCCCCACCCCGGGTAGGAAGACGCCAGCTATCACCTCAAAGACTCACTAGAGGCACTTGTCCGCACAGAGAAGAATGGCAAGATCAACCCCATGAGGGTCAGACCTCGCCTATCAGGCCGACCAGTGGTGCACCACGGTAAGGCCAGGATCTGCCTAGTGGTCACCAAGGCCGAGGAAGAAGCCCCAGAAGAGGTGAAAGGGCACGACGATCCCCAAATCACCGAGTCGAGGTGAGAAGGGATGACCTAGAGAGCCGCATCCAGTGCCTCACTAAGCAAGTAGAAGGAATGCAGAGGCAAAGGCACCCGACCGACATAACTGTAACTTCGGCCCATAATGCACCATTTGACGAACTGATAGACACCGAGCTACCTCAAAATTTTGTGATACCCGTCTTCAATGGATATGACGGCACCACAGATCCCTATGATCATCTACTATACTGTAGCTCGGCCATGACGATTCATGGTAGATCAGACGCCATTCTCTACCGAGCCTTCGCAGCCTCATTAAAAAGAGATGCACTGGTATGGATGTCAAACTTGCGGCCACGGTCCATCTGCAGCTATAAAGAGTTGACAAGAGCGTTCCTCACACGTTTCCAAGCAAGTATGAAGCAGAAGCAAACTACACAAAACGTGATGAATATGAGGCAGGGAGTGAGAGAGACTATAAGAGAGTTCCATGCCCGATTCACCAAGGCGACATTGGAGGTAAAAAACCTACCGGAAAGAGTGGCGTATAGCACGTTGTGCAACGGGGTAATGAACCCTGATCTGGTCCAGTCTCTGGCCCTTGACTTGCCAGAAACAATGCCCGAGCTATTAAGACGATGCAATCAATACACTAACATAGGGGAAATCCTAGCCGCCAGAGGGATAGGTGATCAGTCGGAGAAGGAGAAGAAAAGGACTCTGAGGCCTAGGGACGATTCCCTTAAGCTGAAGAAGAATAGAACAGATCGGCCACTTGACACTGATGAACCCAAGCAATATGAACTTGATCGTTCCTGAACAAACCTACTCTTAGAGATCCAAGATCAGAAGTATTTTCGCTGGCCCAGGCCAATGACGGCTAAACCAGAGGAGAGGAACCCCAACCGGTACTGTCGATACCACCGAGACCATGGGCATGACACTGAAGACTGCAATTCTATGAAAAGGGAAATTGATGAGTTCATTAAGGCTGGATACCTTAACAAGTATTTGAAGTAGAAATATGGAGGAAACTGGCCTGAGCCGAGGAGAGATGATGCAAGGCTGAGCCGAGATAGGACTGAGCCACCGAAGGAACCAATCACTGACCGAGCTAATGCGTATGATAACCAGCCAGTGGGTCCAACCATTCTAACAATCATGGGTGGACCCACGGCGGAATCAGTCAGAAAAGCTAAAGCACATGCGCCGTTCTTATGCATCACGGAACATCCTATCAAAGCCCTCAGAACGGATCCACCCATTTCATTATCTGACAGAGATCTGGAAGAGTTGAACTGGCCTCACAACGATGCTGTTGTGGTTTAATTAGTGGTGGCCAACCACCCCTTCCACAGGGTCCTAGTGAACACAGGAGCCTCCGTTGACCTCATGTCCTATGAAGCCTTCACAAAACTAGGGTTTGGCACTGGGACCCTAAAGCCAGCTCTAGGACCCTTGTACGAATTTTTAGGCATACCAGCAGAGCTGGAAGGAGTTGTAGACTTGCCCATAACCATCGGACAAGGAGCTCAGACAACCACTACCATGGTCTCTTTTATGGTCGCCAAGATTGCTTCACCCTATAATGCAATCCTTGGTCGACCTAGTCTTAATGACCTTAGGGCGATTGTGTCCACTAAGCATATGAAAGTCAAATTCCCCGTCAGTAATGGAGTTGGTGAATGCAAGTCCAGCATCTCGGGAATGCTATGGAAACTTCATAAAATCTGTCAAGAAACTATGCTCAGGCCTAGCATGTATAGTAGAAATTATTGATTGCCGAGATGAAAGCCTTTTGACCCGAGCCGAGCCAGTAGAACAACTACTTACTGTCCCAATCACTGAGGCCAGTAAACAGTTTTATCAGTAGAGTGCATTGAAATCCCATCGATTGGGTGTTAGTCTTATGGATTTTATATTGTCAGCACCTTAGCTTCCATATCTCAGTTATTCAATTTTATTCACGGAGCAGATTAGATTCTATTTCGAAGTAATGTATTTGTCCCAAGTACATACTACACATCAATATACTATGAAGCTTCTCCCAAATATATAGCTTTTCTAAGGAAACAAAGACCTTAACAACTAATGCATAAAGACAGGCTACAACTTGGCAGCATGTAGGACCGAGCTATAGCTCGGCATCATCTAAGACTAAGGTATAACCTCGGCAGCATCTAAGATAGTGCTCAAGCTCGGCACTATCAAGACCAGAACCTAGTTCGACACCTCAAGCCCTTATGCGCTAAGGCATGCAAGCCCGAGCCCAGCTCGGCATGCACTAAGGCATGCAGACCGAGCACGGCTAGGCACCTTAAGCCCTTACACACTAAGGCATGTAAGCCCAAGCACAACTCGACACCTCAAGCCCTTACGCATTAAGGCACGCAAGCCAATGCACGGCTCAACATTTTAAGACCTTACGCATTAATTCATGTAAGCCTAAGCCCCGGCTTGGTGCTTCAAGACCTTACACATTAAGGTATGTAAGCCCGAGCACTGCTCGGCACCTCAAGACCTTACGTAATAAAGCATGCAAGCCCCAGCCCCGACTTGGCACCACAAAAGACCTTAACGTAAGGCACATCAAAAGATCGAGCCCCAGCTCAGCACCCCTATGGCTAGTCCCAGGCTTGGCACCTCAAGAGCTCATAAGCTAGACATGGAAGATCAATTCCGAGCTTAGATAGAGAATGGAGCCACACTCAGACAGCTGTACTGGTCCTTATTCTTCCAAAAGTTACTCATTTCGAGCTGGCTCAAAGTACAAGAAAATAAAGAAAGAAGCACAAGAATGCTGAGAGATGACATCAAAACAAATTTTTCATTCATCAAAAATGGGAAAAAATCCCTCCAGCTCGGTCTGGTGTTACCTTTCCAGCTCACCAACCCTAGCTGCGAGCTCCTCCTCCTTGCGAGCACCCTAAGTCTCTGACAACTCATCTTAGAGAGCATTATTCTCCTTCATCAAGTTGTTGTTGGCATTGAGCTGTTTAGCAACCTCCTGTTCCAGCTCTCCAGTTATCAACCCGACATCATTGGCACGGACCTCCTCAGATCGGGCCATTTGCTTCTCAACCTCCTGTTGGCCTGTGATCTTGTGCGGCTCCCCATGAAGGCACTTTGCCTCCTTCGCCTTTGAACAAGTGACAGTCACGTCTTTGAACCATTGAGCAGCCTCGACTGAGAAAGTAAAGCAGTGCGTTTCGCATCGAATTAAATGCTCTAGCAGATCAATTCGAACTGCTAGAGCAGGGGGCTGGTGATGAGGCAAAATATGTCTCCTTCCTCGGCACGGCTGAAGTGTGTATGCAAACCTGAATAGGACTGACCCACTACCTCGGCCCTCCATCAAGCTGTGCTGCCACCTTGGCCCTCCATCAAGCCATGCTGCCACCTCGGCCCTTCATCCGGTCGTGCTTCCACCTCGGCCCTCCATCAGGTCGTGTTGCCACCTCGACCCTCTAACAAGTTGTGCTGCCACCTCTGCCCTCCATCAGGCCGTGCTACCAACCTCGCCTCGGTATAGTCAAGTAATGCACTCAGAAACGTGCACACATGCACTCCTACATTCAAGGGACGTGATCCCTGATCATAGGGGTAGGATTCTATCCACTAGACGTCATCAGAGGCGTCCACCACTCTCACAACTTGCACCTCCGAGATCAATGGAGAATATTCTCAGAATATGCCCTGGAACCCAGAATATTCCCAGAATTATAGTGCCATTCCACTCAAGGACTCTACGCCTAAACTGGACTCTCCACAAACGCCCCTCCTTCTCTCTCCATCAGCAGCCTATAAATACCAAGGTAAGCCTCCATCATAAGGGGGCGATCAATCACTTCTTTTATTGGAAAAACTCTCTTGAGCATCTGCTGTGGAAAGATCTGACTTAGGCATCGGAGAGTCCCCCGTTGGGTCTGCCCAACTCTCCCCTGTCATCTCTTCTGTGCAGGTCGGCCAAAGCACCAAGAACTGCAAGAAAGATCATCCGGTCAATTTTTGCCACATCACCAACCAAAACCCCTTAGGCTATCTATCCAAGTTCGGTATGGCCATCGGTTGATATTCATCGTACTTCTCTAACTATCATTCAATTAACATTCTAATTAAATGAATAACAATTGTTATTAACAACTATGCCTATCCCCCCCCCCCCACTCCCATTCTATAAAGTTGGCACCAATAAAAAAAAAGAAAAACCTGATGATTAGTTTTTATTTATGGGAGAATGATTGCCATCTTACCGGTGTCATGCACTCTTTTGGACACTCTCTCTCCTCCTGGCATGTGGATTTCCTTATATGAATCATGTAGCACCCACTCCTATGCTATTTTTTTTTTTTTTTTTTGAAAAATGTATTCTGTGGGGCAGTATTGTGTGGCCTCTGCACCTAGACACATAGAGGTGTAAACACCGACCCACCTCCATTAAAGAGAAAATGACTCTTTGTGGATATTTTCTTGAGTGTTCTCATTAGCCCTTGCACATGCATAGGGACTGCACTCCCCCATAAGAAATACTCCCCACCCCCCTCTTTTATTTTTATTTGGTAAATCCATTCGTGTTATTTCTAGATTGTAGAATTAGATTGTCTCCATCACTGTGAATCCAATATTTTTACTCTTACTCATACTCTTACTTTGGATTGGATGGTCAAACATGTGAATTATTGTGAGTTTGGATCAGGTCCTAGTATGAGAATGGTGCCTGAACCACACATAAAATCCACTCAATCTCTCTCTTTAATTTTTACAACAGGTTTTTACATTCAATGGATTCCAAATGTGAATCAAATACTTCTCGTACAAGAAACTGATCCGGACTCAATTATTATCAGCTGGAAAATTGATTGGAGAAAAAGATAAGATTGCAAATCAGATTATATATGTGAAGTCTTCAGTTGTAGTTCATCATCATGATCATCATGATCATCATCATGAATCCATAACAAGGGGCCAGCAATGAATTTAAGTGCACTTATGTTTTATTAATGGCCATGATTTTGAACAAGAAAGTTTATGTACAAGGAGGACAGGGTATACATACTTATATATACCACAAGTCCGCAGCACTACATGATTGACTACTTATGTATGTATGGGCTTATTCAATAATAATAATCCACATCACTCTTCTCAACGGTGCTTGCTCCTGGTGTCATTGCTGTAAAGCCTGCAATTAACCAACCCATTCATGGAATAAATTACTTTCATAATACCATCAATGATATATAAAATCTGATCCCTGCCTTTAGATCCATAGATTTTATAAGATCCAACGGCTTGGAGGGCAAGACAAAGCTTGGATTATCCATGTAATTATAGTTGTTATTAAGTTGGTAGGGAGTAAGTAATACGTACCAGTCATAAACAGTAGGGGTGTTAGGTTGGGGCTTGTCGAAGAGTGCAGCTCCGATGCCTTTGGTGGCAAGGTTGCTACCTGGGTTGAACACACTCCTCCATTCGTTCTCTTTTCTAGCTGACGATGGTGTTGCCAGCGTTGCCGGAGTTGTTGGGCTTTCTGGCATCAACAAGGATTTGCTTCCCTCTCCTTCCTCATCTACATAGATAAAAAATTAAACAAGAAAGACGAAGAAAATTATTAATATAGCAGAGAAAGTTACAAAAGAACTGTAAAAGAGATGTGAGAGGGTGAGAGCACATATTTACATCTTTTAAGGTTCAAGGGCTTGGTGGTGATCTTCCTCGTGCCCTGATCAGGATAAGGCCCAGCCACAACCTCGTCCCAGAAATTTTCTACCGAAACCATATTTTCTGATTATTGACAAAAATACACAATCTCTATCTCCTTTGAGCCTTTCTTCTCTTTAGGCAGGATGGGTGTGGGAGCTTGGCTTGGTTTGGTTTCAAGTTCTTGCTCTGCTATAAATAGTGGAGGGAGGTTTAATTGTGCTTAAGATAACGAGGTTAATCACTCCATAAATAAATAACTAGATTAATCACTCCATAAATCTAAGGACATCAGGAAAAAAATTGGCTGTTACCCGGGTTGCAGCTACTTGGTAGTTGCAACCCCCTACTGGTAGCCAAATAAATGGAATAATTCACTAGTAGCTGTAACCCTCTACTGGTAGCCAAATAAATGGAATAATTCACTTCCCCCTAGGGTTCATAAATACCCTCTTAAATTATAGTATTTTACAAAATACCCTTTTAGATTCTATTTCGTTGGCTGCCACAGGGGTTGCAGCTACTTGACTGCAACCCAGACTACAGCTAAATTTCGTCCAGGACATCATGATTTGATTTTTTTCATTTTAGAAATGAGATTAATTAAGGGATGATGTGGCGGATAAGGATGAGCTTATCCTAATACTATGGCAACACTATCTATGGGGACCCTTCAAATCCATTAATAGCTCATAGTATCGGGACTGCATGACAAATGCTTTAAACTCTTACTGCTGATTTAAACCCCTACTACTGATGGTGTTACTATTTCTTCTCCTTCTACATTTAGAGATCTCTACACTACTTCATTGTGAGACCTTTAAAGTTGGAGTGAAATTGGGCTCTTTTTTCAATTTCTTCTAGAAGCTGACACTACCCCACTCAAATATCTTGATGAATTGGGGAGGATGTTCACAGCTGTATTATTTGTTTCCTTTATAGATTTGATTTGATTGTAAGAAAACTAAAGAGAAGGTAATTGAACATTTTTAATTTAAAAAGAAATTTTGGTAATTATTAGTCAATATGAATGTATAAATTATTTTAAAATTTTACTATATTTAATAATAATTTTTTTTTTTTAGATTTTATTCTTAGTTTACATTTCAAGCCTAAGGAATTTGGATATAAAGCAAAATGCAATTTAATAACAACAACAATGACAACTTAATTTAATCCCAATTAAATGGGTTTGACAAAATGTATCTTTTTCTTTCAATTAGATCTATTCGAGCTCAAACTTGAGACAAGACTTAATATGCATGTCATTCCTCACTACTTATCATAGGGTCATTTTAGGCTTTATTCTTAAGTCTTTTAGTGTTACGATCCCATAGCAGCTTATGGGGGCTAATCCCACATCGGTTTCCTATGGGAATTGATGTGGGTTGATATGGTCTTAGGTCTCCTCACCTTATATGCCGGTTTATAGGGTTGAGTTCTTCCAGGATTGTAACAGTGGTATCAGAGCAGTCGATCCTCGATCCAACCAGCGCTGGCTACCTGATCCAGAGTTGGCCACCGTGGACGTCGGGTTCAGAAGCGTGGTGATATTTTACGATCCCATATCAGCTTATGGGGGCTAATCCCGTATCGATTTTCTATGGGAATTGATGTGTGTTGATATGGTCTTGGGTCCCCTCACTTTGTAAACCAGTTTATGGGGTTGAGTTCTTCCAGGACCATAACATTTAATTCATTCAATCTGAATCAGATCACTTGTCTCTACTGGTGCATCCTCAAGCCTTCGTTGAACATGGTCATGTCGCTTCAAACAACTTTCTTGAAGCTTATCATGAATCGAGGCGACTCTTAACTACACTCTAATATGATAATTCGATCATTCCTTACTTATCTTTCTATCCTTCTGGGGTGTGCAAACATAAGCACACACTAATTTTAATGTCGAAAACCCTTCATGATGAAATCCCTAAATCATATAAAGGCTAGCAAAACATCAAGAGAAACCCCCCCCCCTTGTTGAATTACAAAATAACTTACCAAAATAAAGAGGATCCACAAGATTACAATATTCTCACATCAAAATCTACTATGGCAAATACGGAAAAGTCAAAGTACATCCTATAGATAGTTTTTCCCTTACTTGGTGTTCAAGTTATTATAGAGGTCCTCATATTTTTTGCTCTTGCTTCCCCCTTTCTTTGTGTTCGGGTTAGTTTAATTACTAGTAAATTAATATATAAGAAGAAAAAAATCATAGAGAGGTGAGATATGTTGGAATATAATAAATTGAAAATTTAATTTATTTTTATACATTATCTATGCAGGTAAATAAATCGAAGAATCTTTTTACTCAAAAACATTTTAAGAACTCCTTTAAAATATAGAGAAAAAAAAATGGTACATTTGAAAAATAAAATAATAAATAATAAATTATTCAAGAATATGATATTGAAAACATACATGAAATTCACTAATCATGATGAAATACCTACCCCAATTTCCCCCCAAACTCGGTCAACATTACTTGGGATCCATTAAGTTGCATCAAGATCTGAGGAATCCAAATTGAGTCCAGGATGCAATATTCTAAAATCCTTATTAAAAATTTAAAGGTAAAGCTGTCTTGGTCAACATAGATGCTATGATTTTACCTGCTAGTATGCACATAGTTCCTATTATGTGATAAATTGGATGGAATCGAGCAAAATTTTTGTTGACAAATAGACACAAAACTCCCTTAATAATCACATATCGAATTTAAATATTAACTGAAATTTTCAAATGACGAAACATAGTAATAAAAAATTTAGGACTACTGAGATCATATATCAATATATATCATTGAACAAGGCATCTGGATCCTCTTGAACCCTCCAGCCTCTCTACAACATGCATTCAATGGCTAGAAAAGCCCAAGAATGTGTGCAGATCTCACCCAACTGTAGAATAAACATTGGAGGGACTGTAGAGGATCTGGATCTACAAAACAAGTCATTGACCAACCTCAGTTATAGTGGATGGAAATTTTTTCTTCTTTATTTGACATGTTTAGAGGGTGGGTATGGGCCTAATGGATTAATGCTGCCCTCAATTCATAACCATGGCTGTCATAAACATTATCTTTTCCTCAAAATTGTTGTAAATATTTTGTAAATATTTTCATAAAACATATATTGACACGTCAATATGATGATCCGATAATGTTGAGATTTGGTGACTAGTGTTTGTTAATAGAAAAATGATTGTCATGTCATGCACTCTCTTGCACACACTTTCTTCTCATTGTTAGGAACTTCGGTATGACTCTTCCTCAAAAGTTAACTATTAAAGAGGGAGTACCCAAGTATTTATTAGTCTTTACATCAAATCCTCTAATTTCAATGTGGGATTATTACTTCTATCATTTGTATGGAACTCCAGCACTCCTTGACATGTGGATTCCTGTATACGAACTATTTACGCAAGACCTACTCATGCTATTTTTTTTTTTTTAGGTAAATCTCTTCTGTGCTACTTGTAAATTATAGAATTAGATGAATTTAAACGCACTTTGCTTTATTAATGGTCATGATTGTCAACATTACAATGAACAAAGTAGTAGATGGATCAGTAACCCATCATCTCTACTACCAACAAGATTTAATAGAGTAACTCACTCTTCAATTGTTACCCTCTGATATCTTACATACACACACACATAAAACGAGAAAGTTTATGTACAAGGAGAGGGTATACATAGTTATATACCACAGCACTACATGACTACTTATATGTGTGCGATTATTCAATACTCCACACCCTGAATGTCCTCTCACTGTCACTTTCACACATTTTTTTTTTGGGTAGAAATCACTTCACAGTTTCATTCAGTCTTCTCAACGGTGCTTGCTCCTGGTGTCATCACTGTAAAGCCTGCAACCAACCCATTCATGGAATAAATTACTTTCATAAGAAACCATCATCAATGATATATATAAAATATCTATTACTCCAGGACGTTCGATCCATAGACTTTTATAAGATCCAACGGTTTGGAGGGCAAGGCAAAGCTTGGATCGATGTAATTACTTACATTTGTTGTAAAGTTGAGAGAGAAAGAGTGTATGTACCAATCGTAAACAGTAGGGGTATTGGGTTCGGGCTTGTCGAAGAGAGCAGCACCGATGCCTTTGGTGGCAAGGTTGCTCCCTGGGTTGAACACACTCCTCCACACGTTCTCTTTTCTAGCTGACGACGGAGTCGCCGGCGTTGCCGGAGTCGTTGGGCTCCCTGGCATCAACAACGATTTGCTTCCCTCTCCTCCCTCATCTATAGAAATATATTTAAAATTAAACGACAACAAGAAGAAGAGTACTAATATACCAGAGAAAGTATATATATATATATATATATATATATAAGAAGTGTAAAAGAGATGTGAGAGGGTGAGAGTACATCTTTCAAGGTTCAAAGGCTTGGTGGTGATCTTCCTCATGCCCTGATAGGGATGAGGCCCAGCCACTACCTCGTCCCAGAAGTTTTCTAGCAAAACCATATTTTCTGATTATTGATACAAACAACACACTCTCTCTCTCTCTCTCTCTTTCCTTTGATCCTTTCTTCTCTTCTAGGGGTGAGTGTCAGGGCTTGGCTTGGTTTCAAGCTCTTCTTCTTGATCTGCTATAAATAGTGGAGGTTTGTGCTTAAAATAACAAGGTTAATTAATACTCCATAAATCAAAGGATATAATGATATTTTTTTTTTTCATTTAATTTATAAATGGAGATCAATTAGGGGACGATGTGGCAGATAAGAATTAGGTTATGTGGGGGGAACCTCCAAATTCCAATAATGCCTCGTCGTATCAGGACTTGCATGACAAATGCTTTTTATTTTTACACCTACACTCCTGATGGCGACAATAACCCTTTTCTTTTTATTTTATTTCTCAACTATTTGATTGTGGGAACCTTAAAAGTAGAGGTGAAAATGGGTTCTTTTTCTTACCAAAAAAAACTCCTCTAGAAGAAGACACTGAAAATGATGGTGGGAACGGGTAGGAAACTACTCTGTCAAAAACCCTAGTTCAAATATCTTGGACCATAGGGTGCATTAGGTAGTCGGATATATTAGGAATTTGGGTAGAATTCATCTGCAAAAGCATTGGGGGACAAAAGGAATCCATTCTCGCTATTATTTGGAAGGTTCCAATGGAACCACAATAAAATAAATAAATAAATAAATAAAAAATTGGAACCCCAGTAATTCCCCCCCCCCCCACACGTAGAATCCGAGAACTTCCCATCACCTTCATGCAAGAGCCATTGAGATATTCTTTTATTCATCCTCAGAGGTACATAGGGTTCCCCCGCCTTGGCCGTATCATTGGCTCTAATACCACTTGTTGGGGATGAATGCAAACCATAAGGAAGAACACAAGCAAACAAGCATACAAAATGCGAGGACTTTAACGTTGTTGGACAAGATTACCTACATCCACTTGAGATAACCAAAGATTTCCACTCAAGGTGAAAAACCCTCTACTTCACTCTCCACTTCACATAGTAATACTCCTTTGATTGTGGCTAGGTTTTTAAATCTGACATGTATTGGAGAAGGGGTGTCGAGTATATATATAGATATAATTAAAGACATGTATGAAGGAGTGGCAACTAGAGTGAGAAGTCAAGGTAGTGAGTTTCCAATTACAATTAATTGGATTATATTAATGTTCAACTTTAAGCCCTTCTCTGGTTATGCTTATTATGGATGATTTAACCAAGGACATTCAATGTGATATTACGTGGTGTAGGATTTTTTCCAATGATATTGTTCTGGTGGATGAGACAGTATCATGGAATAATGATAAGTTGGAGTTATGAAGATCTACCTTGGAGTCAAGAGATCTTAAGATTAGTAGAACGAAGATAGAGTATATAATGTGTAATTTTAGTTGCACAAAGATGGATAACGAAGTAGTAAAACTTAAGGAAAGAGCGATACTACAAAGCTAGTGTTTTTAGATATTAGGGGTCAATCATAAGCAAGGAAGGTGATATAGAAGATGATGTTTCTCACGAAATCAAAGTGTGATGAACAAATTGGAAAGAGTGGCCTCTGGAGTGTTGTGTGATCGACATATTCCTCTAAATATTAAAGGAAAATTCTACAAGATTGTTGTAAGATTGACTATGATGTATAGGGCAAAATATTTAGGCAGCCAAAAAGTGTAATGTAGATAAGTTGAGCAGAGCAGAGCAGAGCAGAGATAAGGATCAAGATGGATGTGCGGAAAAACTAGGAGAGATAGAGTAAAGAATGATCAAGTTAGAGATGATTTGGGAGTAGCCCCGATTCAAAACAAGCTCCGAGAATGTTATCTAAGATGGAATGCCCATGTTCAACAAAGACCTAGGGATGTCATAGTAAGGAGAAGCGGACAGATTTAGATGCAAAGAACAAGAATAGGTAAAAACAGGCCTAAAATGACCATAGATGATGTTGTAAGAAAATACTTGCAAAAGCTAGGTCTTGACTCTAGTATGACCTCAAACAGAACTGTTTTGAGGGCAAAGATCCATGTTGCTGACCAATTTTAGGTAGGACATTCCTATGATTTTGTTTCTTTCATATTTGTTTCTTTTTCCCTTTTTCGTTCTTTTTTTTTTCCCCTTTTATTTTACCCTCTCGCCGATCCATGTAGCCAACCACATTTAGTTGGGAAAATCTGAATTATTGTTGTGGTTGCTTGTGACTAGGTTTTCCCACACAGATACAATTAGAGCCTTTACATATAATGGACCCTAAACCCATCAGGCCGCGTTGTGTTTTCCTTATAGGCTTCATCATTTGGTTGCAAAGAAAATTAAAGGAAACATAAATAAAAATTTTCAATCTTAATTTTTTTTTTTATAATCTTTATCAAACATGATTCTATAAACTATTTAAATTTCTCACCATATTGAGTAATGATACTTTTTAGATGTAATTTATAGGGAAAGAGAACACTACCTTGGTCATATGGCCCCTTGCACTCTACGAATGGATGCATGTGTCCAAGCATCCAATAGGGTGTGAGATAGTCATTTCACCTGTGTTTGGGCATAGGAGCGCACAATGGGTAGTGTTCTTTTCTCCTAATTTTTGTTTTACGGTTTTTATATATATATATATATATATATATTAAAGTCTATGAAATTTGAATTTAAAATAAGGTGAAATTTAATAACCAAATATAAAATGATTTGGAATTAGTAATATGATCATGTGAGGTAATTATTACAAAAGTTTCTTTTTTAGGTTTGAAAACTTCACTTCACTTTCCTTAAATTTCCTTTGCAACCAGACAAAGTCATAGTGATTTGATATTATGGACGAATCGGGGAATGAAAAGGCAAAAATAAAGGTAGAAATTTTTCACTATTTTTCATCGTAGAAATTCTCTCTTCACTATGGGTACAAGAAAATTACGTCCTTCCATAAATTTCATTCCCAAACCCCCACCCCCACCTATTGTGGAATTTTGATTTGTCACTTGGCAGAAACTATTTTCACCAACAAATTTGTTAGCATGCCTTTCCTACAACTCCAAATAAATACAGGAAAAATACACTAAAGGTGTGGTTTGGATTTTCATTAAATTATGTAAGTACAATTTCTTTACTAGATGATTCTTACTTTTATAATTCTTATTTTCATATTTTAGTAAGGCAAGTTGCAGACACTTCTGAGGCATTTCTTAGCCTTGTTTGGGGATGGAAGTTATATATGAGAGAATTTCCTGTTTTTATTTTCCAAATAAATACAGGAAAAATACACTAAAGGTGTGGCTTGAATTTTCATTAAATTATGTAACTACAATTTCTTTACTAGATGATTCTTACTTTTATAATTCTTATTTTCATATTTTAGTAAGGCAAGTTGCAGACACTTCTGAGGCATTTCTTAGCCTTGTTTGGGGATGGAAGTTATATATGAGAGAATTTCAACATGCCCCTTTCTCCCTCAAAGCGAATTTGACATCAATCTTGAACAACCCTACCTTTTGAGAAACTGAGTAATTTTATTCTAAGGGGAAAAAATTCTAATTGAAATTCTAACTGCCACTCCAGATTTTGTTCACATTTGAGATTTTATTCTACGAGTTCAGAACATTCATCATCATATTCTAAAACACCCAAAAATTGAAAAAAATTATAATTGTCTCTTCCAAAGTTCCATTTTTTTCTTGACTCCAAGAAAAGGTTGAAAGAATTTTAAAATCTCATGAAAGTCACATCTTTGATCGGTGGCTAAGTCAGAGTCACCTCCTTATCCACATTCCTGCAACTGGGATTCGTCACTTTCTTATAAGATTCAAGAGGGCTGAAACATGCAGGAATGGAAAGGACCACCCCATCTGGCTCACTCTTTATTTACTAATTTTTTTGTTGTAAGCCTTATCCAGGACCACTTCGTCAGGTTGCTACCTAGTAGTGTAGTCCAGAGGGAGAGAGAGAGAGAGAGAAACTACCTACCTATAGTGCCAGAGTACCATGGGAGTTTGAAAGTGGCATTCCTCTCATTGGATGGATGCCTATTGTTCAGCTTCTCAGTAGGGTGGGCCAAAGAATATATGAACTCACATTTATTAATGACTAACAATATGAATCACTACTATAGTATAACAACTCCAATTGTGGGGTTCAAGAGAGCTTGAACAGCTTAGTTTATACAGTTTTTCTTGATATCATCTCATATTTGAAGCTGCACTTGATATAGCACCATTGACCATCATCATCCTCTTCCTCTCTTTTCTCTGGATAACACGCAGCTTAGGGGATTTAGCCTTTGTTGTCTCCTTAGATGACCTGTTTGATCAATCGAACATCATCATCGACAGAACCAGTTGGTTGGCATAATGGATGAAACTAAAGTAGAAACAATAGTTTGCATACTTCTGTATAAGGGGTTGTTGTATAAAACCAGTAGGCATAATGGATGAAAGTAAAGTAGATAACAATAGTTAGCTTACTTCTGTGGAAGGAAGGGGTTGTTGAAATTGGGAAGCGGTCTTGCATGAGGAACCATTGTCCTCCTCATCTGTTTCAGTGCCTTCTCTTCCTCCATCTGAGAAACACAAGCATATATGAATGTTGGGAAGGAAAACACAAACTATAAAATTCAAAGAAAGTGTATATCATTTGAAAAGCAAGGACCACAAAAGTATTACCATCTTAGCAGCTTCGTGCTCTTCCCTGTACCTCTTGTACGTCATTTCCTTCTCCTTAATCTAAGATCAATTTTAGATGAGCCCATAGGTTAATAAAAATACTTCAGGTGTTTTATTTGCATAACTTGGACACTCAAAGAACAAGATAAAGTTACCTTTTTATCAAACTCTGATCTTTCTATGACCCGGTGATCAACTTGGAGTTCAAACTCCTGAACCTGTGTGAGGGGTTTTCTTGCCTTCTCAGGAACTGGAATCGGGTCACTGCACAGAAAAGCCAGTAGAATCAAATCCAATTCTTTGGAATGTTATACTGGTGAAAAGCTTAAAATGACCAATCTTACTCTTTCATGACTGGTTGTGCCTTGAAGACTCTCATTTGGGCCTCTTCCTTCTCCATTCTCTGCCTTTCTTCCAATTCCCTCTGCACTTCTTCTTCATGCCTCACAAGACTCTCCAATTGGAAAGGTTCTGGCTGTGTGCATTTTTTACGCTCAGGCTTTGGTGGTACCTGCACAAGAAGCAACAAACTGCTCGAGCTACACTCTTAGTGTGATGGTGAAAATTTTAGGACACAGACTCCCTTACCACTGGATAGTCTGTTGTGTAAGGATATGGAGTAGCCTTCGGAACCCTTGCTCTCTCCTCCTCCCACTGTTTCTGTAACACTTCCAGTAAAAATTTCTTCTCTTTCTCTTCTCCCCGTTCCTGGAGTGCAGAAGAGAAGGCAAATAAGGAATGTAACTCAAATTCAAGTGGGAGCATGAAAATTGATGTGTGAGAGAAGGGTGATATACTTCTGTGTGAAGATGGAAAGGATTTGGCGTGGTGACCCTCCGCATTTGATAATACTCATTACGAGGTTCTGAATTCAAAGAAAGCTGAAAGAACATAACAAGCGACATAAATGAAATTTACAATCCAGAGTGAAATGCAGCAGAAGAAATCTTCTATTTTTCATGTTGGTGATTTTACCTTGTCAAACAGGTCTACCACTGAAGTTTGAGGTGGAATCCTTTCATCCGTGGCAAAATGAAACTCTTGAGGCCTTGTGACATTGCGTTTTGTATTGCAGAACATTCCTAGTTCCCCTTTGCTCTCAAATATCTGAAGCAAATATAAAGTGTTACATGGAAGTAAGTAACGGTGCCCCCTGAAAAAGAGTGTGTAAGAGGAAAAATAAATCTAACCTTCTTGTTAAGTGGCCGAGCTTTAAATTTGGGCATCTTCTCAAGCTCCTCTAGCTCTAATTCCTGTGAACTCTTAATCCTACAAAGAGCAGTTACTATGTATAATCAACATTTCTCCTTCAAACAGTACATAATGTAAATTATTACAAGGAAAGCTACCTAAACGGAAGAATAAATCTTCAAAAATTAAAGAATACATACTTGGGTGGACGAGCTCGGAGTAAGGTCTCGAGACGAGGTGTTTTAGGTTCAGTTAACTTGTTATACGGCTTCCCTTGATTCTGTTAAATGAGGATTAATCCCAGTAAATAAAATAACCTAAAAAGAAGCTAGATGATTGAAAGACAAGAAAGATAAAAGTAGAAAGAGGATTTTCACCTGACAAGAGGATTCAGAAACAACTGATGATGTTTCAGCATGCTGGTTTGCCCTCTCCAATGTCTTTAAATGAAATTCCTAAATAAAAAAAAGTTGAAACTCTTTCAGTTAGCTAACAATTCTTTGTCTCCTGATCATCATCCATTCTAACTGTCTGAAAGAAATTACCTGAAATTCTGGTTGCTGGGGGATGCTTCTTGGCAATGCAGGCAGGGTCGAAGCTTCCAAAATCTTAAATGTATAGAAAGGAACTATATGATTACAATACATAACAATAGAAAAAAAGAGCAGGTAATAACCATAATTCCATTAATTCTATTTTCAGCAAGCACCAGACCTTCTTGTTTACTGGTCGGGCCTTGAACTTTGGGATTTTTGCCATCATCTCCTCTTCAAGTTCAGCAGTGCTCTTCACCCTGAGAGGACGAAGGCGATTTGCTGTTTCGAATTCAGGTTCCTTGGGCCTTGTGAGAGTAAGTCTTGGCTTCCTCTGTGTAATTGAAGCAGCATCGTCCTGAAACAGAAACAACCTTCAGAACCCACATTCTCAAGGAACAGATCCACACGCATTAGTAAAAGTAATGAATGATAGATCTTTACATGTGAGAGAGAGTTGTTGCCATGGGTCAGATCTATCCCTCTAGTCTTGGACTCAAACTTCTTAACCATTTCTGCCATTGAAACGAATGGAGCAGCTGGTTCTCGAACATAAACCTTAATAAAAAAAAAAAGAAAAAAAAGAACATGTTTAATCATGTCAGCAAGTCCAACAAACCAAGTGAATATTTGATTTTTGTCAGCTATAAGAATTTGGCTCGAACGCAAACCTTTCTGTCCTCCTTGCAAGTCTTCGTAGTTGAAGAGAGGAAATTGATACCACCACCATTCGCAGCAGGTTTTGACTTGTGGGGTAAATTGTGGGTTTTGATATTCAGAATCTAGATTTTGCCAGTCATTAAAAAAGGAATCCATATCAGGCACAGCAAACCAATGAAATTCTAGGGAGATAAAAGAAAAGCAGTTACAATGATAACCTGTCTTGTTCTGCCACCATCAAGCTTCTGTCTCTTAATTGCTTGGTTTTCTTGTGCAAAATCTGGAGCTGCAACTGTGTTCTTTGCAGTTTTCAAACTACAAAGTTGGAGACAATAAATCAGTTGGTTTGTGTAGCAATAGGAAGTAGATGTAACAAAAATAATAAATGTCAAGGATACGGTGATACTACTACAAAGAAGCAAGGGAAGAGGTCTAACCTTTCACTACTCGCTGGTTTTCCACTCTTTGCTTTGGACAATTCACAACGATTTTTGGGCTTTAGAGCAGATGGGTTTTTGACTAGACTAGCTATCTTCTTAGCTTTCTGGTTCTTCATTGAATTAGTAGTTGCTGTTTCTTCCTTTCTGGAGATTATCTGCGGTTTGGGTGTACAAGTTTCTGTACCTGTTGTAGAACAAGTTGCTTAGTAGATGAGCTTTGATCAAACGAATAGAGGATGGAGATCTTAAATTTGGGTGACGTACCTGAATTGTGACACCTACTTGGAATGACAGGGACCTCAGAGGAAGTAGCCTCCACACTAGCTTTCCCAGTCTCCACAATTGAAGACTTACTATTAGCGGCCAAAACACTGTACCCAACAGAAGAATCGAAATATTAGGAACCACCATGAGCTTTTGATGAAGGTCGGGCTAGAACAATGAACAAACCTTTCTTTCTGTTGAATGCATAGATCTTCGGATGACTTCTTAGAAAGAGAAACCTGGTTGAAGGAAGTTGCTTAGTAAAAGAATCCAAAAAATAGGGATTATATTTCAATCCAAGTGGAAATAAAAGGTGAACTTTTGCGGAAACAGAGGCTGAATGACTGAACATACCTCTTCAATGGGAGTCGTTCTCTTTTCTTCTTCCTTTGTTGTTTCCAATGAGACCAGCTCGGACTCAAGTCTAAATAGGTCAAAAGAAGAAAAAAAAAATTATCAGCAAAAGAACGGAGTAGGGAGGGAAGATTTTATAAATGAATACAAGATTTAGATACCTTGAACTATTGTCTGCTGGTGCCGTTGTATGGGAGGCAGTCGAGGTTTCTGAGGATCCTGTAGCCTGAAACCGTGAAAGGGAGAGAGATTATAGATGTTTACTCAGTCATTCCTCCTATGAGTGTGTCTTCAGAAACTTTCACATCTAAAGAACTGATTTTTACAAGAAAATGGGAATCTTGTACGAATTTGTGAATTTACCTTCTGCATTTGTTCCGCATCGCTGAAGTTGCATAGGGCTTCAATGTGAACAGATCTTCCAGTCTTGATTCTTGGCATGAAAGCTGCATCAAATTAAAACATATACCAAATATGACCCTAGAAATAAATTGAAAATAGATCCAACATTTCGAATTAGTACATATACTAGCGAAAAACTCGAGAAAAAAAAATCCTGAAGCATAAGGCATCCAAATTACGGTTATTGATCACAATCGGCACCAAGAACCCTAAAAACATCAAAATACCAAGAAACGAAGTCTAGATCTACCATGCGAAGTAACCAAACAAGAACAGTACAAGAAGAAGAAGAAGAAAGGAAAACGTACGCGAGGGAGCATAGCTGAGAGCAGACTCGAACCAGAGCTCTGCTTTTCCCTTCTCTTCTTCCGATTCGCCGTTGATGAAATCGAAATACCTAGGCGCAGAAAACTCGTAAGTCTCATCAATCATCGTATTGCAGTCATCCATTGCAACAGATTTGAGTTGGATCAGTTGTTCGTAACCTAGAATTCCTTGGAACAATTTACAGTGAGGGAGAGAAGGTGGGGAGAGAGGGTAACGCGACCAGGACGGGTGAAGAGAGCGAAACAGAGGAGGAGATAAACGGTCAGTTTTTTAAGTGAGTCGA
Source organism: Macadamia integrifolia (assembly GCF_013358625.1). Lineage (NCBI taxonomy): Eukaryota > Viridiplantae > Streptophyta > Magnoliopsida > Proteales > Proteaceae > Macadamia > Macadamia integrifolia. The sequence goes on along the minus strand of NC_056557.1, from coordinate 29,553,728 downwards.
CTTGGGTTGCGCGATTGACAGCGGTAGCAATGTAGCATTAACGTTGCGATTCCAACGGTCGAAATTTTGAAATACATAAGCCACACTAGGGAGTATAAACAACTGTAATTATATGGAGAGGCGACTCTACGGAAAGGAAAGGGAGCGCAGTGCCAACGGCTATATCTCTGATGGTCCGAGAGGGCACTGTTTGGTTTGTAGTTTGCGCTGTTCGTAGGCACGTGTCTCTTATCCAATTCCTAGTCTACTTTCTTCGTCAAATGACTTCAATACCCTTTCTTTTTTGTAGAATGACTACAATACCCTTGCAGAAGTAAAATAGGGGTTAATTATCTAAAACCACTAAATAAGAAATTTTTTTTTTTTGGTAATAAATAAAAAAATTAATTACAAGATATGTGTAGGTTTAAAATTTATTTTACATCCACTATGTGTGGATTTTGAAAAGATTTACTTTTTAATCCCCAAATTTTATTATCTTAAAATATCCCATCACCTCATTTCTCTTTCCATGTTTTGTTATTCTTTTCTTCTTTCAATTTTTTTTAAACAAAAATGTGGAACCCGCCACCACCTCCATGTAAGGTTGTGAATTTGAAACTAAAACCCTTTATCAAAACAGAATCAAGTTGTTTAAATCGAAACTACAAAACCATTTAGTAAATGGTTCAGTTCTAGTATTAAGTCTAAGACCGGTTAGTGAAATGGAATAGTTCGATTTTAGCTGTTTAACCCGTTGGTTTCAAATCGAACCGTTTACACTGTCAAAACCAACCCATTTAACTCGTAGTGATTTAATAGAATAAGGGGTTAATTGATGTGTTTTCAATGCCTCATGCTCTTTAATTTTAAAACACTAATGATAAGTTATGTTCATCAGCAGCTTTGTTTATTTCATTTTCTCCATATAATATTTTCTTTTACATAGTTATTTGGTTGTTTTAACAAACATGATGGGTTTAATTCAGGGAAGAATTAAGGACCATAAAGGTTGTCCAATAGTCTATTTAATAATTTACTCCTATTATGTAGTTTATGTAGTTAAATCCTTGTTTGTTCGAAGCCTCATTTAATTTTCTACAAGATTGAAGCATTTATCAACAAAAACAAATTTTTGTAAGTATGCGAATAAACTAGCAAATCGATTGCTAACTATTTAGAAATCATATGGATTAAACCGAGATCAAAACCATTTAAAATCATGAAATCTGTTTCGGTTTCAGAAAGTGCAACCATTTAGTAAATGGTTTAGTTTTTGTTTCAGCCAAATAAATGTTAACTGAACCAAATCGTACTGTATACATCGAAACCGAACTGATTAACACTTGTACCTCCACGTCTTCCCCTTCTTCTTCTTCTTGGGGCCGCACCATTTCGGACTTCAACCCTACAACTCCACCCTCACTTGCAACACACCTCCCTGAGATAAATTTGGAAGTTAGAATTAGTATATACTCTTTAGTTGATATGATTATTTTAAGCAGCATTTGCTACGGTAATCTGGAGGAAAATATATTGAATTTTGGTTTAATTTTTTTTTAGGGTGAGAGAACACTACTCGATAACATATGCATACACCAGCACCCATGGCCAATAGAAGGAAACAGGAGAGCATCTTCTGCGTGGGATAGTGCAATCTTTTCCCATCCGCTGTCTTAATGTAAGTACATGCTAGGCATCCAACCATCAATTTTTTTTCATACGTGGCTAATCCACATCACTATCCCATGTGAACAAAATTACTTTTTTTGGTAAAGCACGTGAATAAAATTACAAGACATATATATATATATATAAACTCAATTGTGGATTATGTATTGTGTAGTAGAAATCAAGGTTTTCATCATATTCTATGCATGAAATAAGTCTTGAGTAAAGTTGGTTGGGCATTACGCCATTAACTAGACCTAAACTCTAGTTGGGCATTATCAGTAAAGGGGCGTGCTCGGTCCAATGGTAAAGGATATGAATGTTACTACTTGGTGGTCAAGTGGTCAAAACAATCTGTCATCATTTTCGGGGTAAAACTACATAATTCTCGCCCCCTCAGATCTTGCACATGCAGGAGCTACGTGCACAGGGTATGCCCTTCTATTGGAATAGACCTAGAATCCTCATTGAGGACCATTGACATCATCAATGGTTTTGGAGTCATTTTCCTATAGGGTGAATGTGAAAAATAGGCTAATCAACTCATGCATGGTTTTGAAGAATATTCCTCGATGTAGCAGTTACTTAATCTATTGGGTTTATGGCCTCCGATTAGAGGTGTCAATGGCTCAGGCTGGGCTGGTTTTTGTCAGGGTTAATTGGGCTTTCCCTCTTTAGGGCATCTTACCATGATTGGTCTGTTAAAGTGATAAGGCCTCATCAGCTAAGCATGGTACCATTAATAAATGGTTAATTGGATACTGATCTTTAATTGGGCTAGATGGGTCTTAAACGGGGTTATTAAAACACTTATCTCTAAACATGCTTTAAATGTGTTAGGCTGAGAAACTGGTTTTAAACATATCGGGGCAAAGTAAACAAGCTTTAAACATAGCGAGCTGAGTTGGGTTTGATAGGATTTGGAAATCCCGAACTATACCCGAGACGTAGCGGAAATGAAAATCGGGTTCTTTCACATTCAATTTCATCAACCAAAAGAAATTTATATCAAAAGATATAAACAAAAAATTAATATAATAAAATATACCTGATCAGAGAGCCTCAAATGTGACTCTTCCTACCGCCAATGGTTCTTCCTCTTTGTTGAAAGACAAGCTTTGGTCTAGAACTTTAAGTTAGACTTAAACTCCAAAACTTCACAAGCTTGAAAAACGTTGCTCAAAACCAATATATATCCTTCTCTTCTTGGAGAATGAATAATCAAAAACATAAAAAAGAGAAAAATTAGAGAGAAGAGACTAGAGTATTTTTGAGAGAGAGAGAGAGGGGGTTTTTATTATGAACTCAAAAGGTTCACCCTAATTTTCTTCTTTCTCAAATTCAAGGCTTCTTAATTTGGAATCCAAATTCCCAAGAGTCACCCTAATTTCTTCTTTCCCAAAATCAAGACTACTTAATTTGGAATCCAAATTCCCAAGAGTCACCCGAATTTTTTCTTTCCCAAATTCACTTAATCTTATCTAGACCATATTGCTTGTTTCCAAAGAAAGGGAAGAGGCAGAGTCTAATAGGGATAATTCAATCCCATCATTACCTTGTTAAGATAGGATTAGAAAAATCAAGTATTTAATAAATATAAAATTACCCAAGTATCCCCACTGACCAACACCCTCATAATGAAATATTAGGGAGGCATGAAATTATCGCCATACCCTTATGCCATAGTATATAATTCAAGGGGTGCGCATGCAAATGACGGGATTGGTTAAAATATGAAAGCATTCAATCTTAGAACCATTTCACAAATAGTACAGAGCTCTAATTCCAATCCAAAGGCATGCATTGAAACCCCACATTGGTGTTCCCCTATAAGGGCAGTGATTACCTTGTTGACATACATATTACTCATGCAAATTAGACGCACAACCAACATAACGGCGTTGGTCCAATTTGGACCTCTGTCATTGTTATGTCTAAGTGTACATTATGTTTATCCCATTAATTAGCTTAAGATAGATGTGACATTATATTTATCCCATTAATTAGTACAAGCATTTATGCATGTGGGATATGACATAGTAGACTCTTCGCCAACACACATACACAATATGTGTGCTCGCATTTATATCCCGACATCACCATGTCTGGCCATATGTAATGCGACAACCATATGATATGGATGCCCAGTCTAAACCCTAGTTGTGACTAAATTTAAACAAATTATGGACACAGTTGCATTTTTATGATCACATGCGATAAAATAAAAATAATTTATATATGAAATGAATTGGTTCATTACATGAAGTCAGGTTTGATGGACACAATATCCAACAACCTCCCACTTGTACATCAAAGCCAATCCCCCATGGTTCTAACGCCCATTTGCTCTAAGTGTTTCTCAAACACTGCCTGAGACAATCCTTTGGTCATAGGATCAGACACATTATCAATTGTGCCAATCTTGGATGCCTGCATATCACCTCGCTGAATAATCTCTCTAATGAGATGATACTTTCGCTCTATGTGCTTGCTCCGCTGATGAGACCTCGGCTTTTTAGCTTGTGCGATAGCCCCTTTATTGTCACAATATAGGGTAATATGGCCTTTGACAAGCTCAGGGACAACCCCCAAGTCACTCAATAGCTTCCTAAGCCAAACACCTTCCTTAGCCGCATCACATGCTGCCAAGTACTTGGCTTTAGTAGTGGAATCGACTGTAGACTTTTGTTTTGCACTCCTCTAGATGATGGCACCCCCACCCATTATGTAAACCATCCCAGAAGTGGATTTCCTATCATCTTTATTAGTTTGAAAATCCAAGTCTGTATAACTTGTGACTGATAAATGATCAGATCCAAACACCAAAAAATAATCCTTAGTCTTTCTCAAATACTTGAAGATATTCTTGATAGAATTCCAATGCTCTCTTCCAAGGTTTGAC
>NC_056557.1:29536674-29549076 GCF_013358625.1 Macadamia integrifolia | reverse complement strand
TACTTGTAGCGTACAAGGATTCCCATTCGGTACGGGTGAGATCCGGAGCGAATCGGGTAGGATTTGGTGAACCTAACATAATTGAGTGGGGTTAGTACTTCACCATTTTAGAATCAAAATTAATGAAATCCGATGTCAAAATCGTGTTTATAACGTCAAAAGAAGGTCACACGTCCGATTTGAGTTCGATCGGACATAAGGATCACCTTCGGGGCCACACGGGTGGGTCAGACAGGTGGGCTATCTACCCACCGGTCTTACCCACCGGTTAGGACCGGCGGGTAGGGGCCCGCCGGTAGTACCCGCCGGTGGTACCCGCCGGTTGGGCCCGAAGGCCCCCCTACCTTCTCAGGTGGGTACCCATAGGCGGGTAGGAGCCCACCGGTTGTACCCACTGATCTTGGCGGAAAAGACACTGTTTCTTCCCCATTTTCTCCATTCTTTGGGGAATCAAATGGGGCTTTTTCCCACCCATTCTTCACACCCTCAAGGTCCTATAGGATGGTTCTAACCTAGATCTAGGTTAGATTCAAGTGAGAGAAAACCATCTTACCTTCTTTGCTCAAGAACGACTTCAAACCCTTCAAATCACTTCAAACTCACAATGCTTCTTCTACCTTGTCAATATCTCTTCAAATCCTTCAAGATCAACACATAAATCATCTATTAACCCTTAGATTCATCATTTCAAAGGGTATTTACAAGATCTCAGGAAACCATACTCGAATCAAGGGTTTAAAGCTTGGGGTATGGTGAATGTTCACAAAACCCAACTTTTCTTACCTCCAACTGTAAATCTAGAGTTGAAGATCACTCTCCCGGCACCGGAATGGGAAGACCGAGCTTCGGCGCCGCTGAAATCCCCCTTTTCTTCCTCTTCCTTCTCTTCCTTTCTTCTTCCCTTTCTTTTCTCTCTCCTCTTTACTTTTCTCACCAACGTACGAGGGTAATAAATGGAAAGAAAAGAAAATCATAAATCCTTATATACCATTCCTAATTAAGTGAATAGTGCACTTGGATGGGTCACTCAGGTGGGTGCACCCACCTGAGAGCCAAAACTTGGGATTTTGACCGGGTTCGAACCTCGGCGCGAACCCCACCCCAAGCATACGATGTAGCATATGTATATACCTTAAAATACGGATATAATACCTGTTTTATCCGTATATAGTCTTATGGTAGGTGCACGTACACGGTTTGGGCACTCCCGTCTCTTCTGGCACTGGCTCGGACTTGTCGGGCCAGCCGGTGTTTAAGGTCACCCGTGCCATCATAGCCCATAAGGAACCTGCTCTAATTTCCTCTGGCTCGGTTCCTGCATGGTTAAACCGGTTCAACCGTGAAATCAGACCCGGTTTAAGAAGCGGGGTATTACAGTTAGTATGTGTGAAAACGTCAAAGAAATTTGGAACACACTTATAATAACACATGAAGATATTACAGAGCTAAGAGAAAGAAAAGTAAACATGCTTATACAAGAATATGAATTATTTCAAATACATGAATATGAAAATATTTTTGGTATGTTTACTAGATTTACTAATATTATAAATTCCTTGAAAGAACTTGGTAAGACTTACACCAACTCTGAGATGACTAGAAAAATTCTTAGGTCACTACCTACCAAGTGAAAACCAAAGACGACTGCTATCAATGAAGCCCGAGACTTGAACGAGATAAGTCTATATGAATTAATGGTCTCACTTTTTACCCATGAAAAGGATCTCTATAAAGAATTCAAAAAAGTATATCCCAAATTAATTGCTTTTAAAGCATCCAAAGAATTGGATGAAAAAAGTGAAGAGAATGATGAGAAAGTCTCATCGGATGAAGATGAGAGTGACTCCGATGAAGTCACAGACCTTGTCTTAATGGCTCATGGAGATAAAGAACAAGAGGTAAGTTCTCAACCTCATTATTTAGGTACTTCAAATAATAAATCTAATGATGATGATCTTCAACAAGCTTTTGCAGCTTTATATGAAGAAAGCTTGAAACTTGAGACTGAAAAGTCTAATTTGGAAAATAAGGTTCTTTCTCTCAACAAGAGGATAGAATCCTTGACATCTAAAATATATGAACTTGAGGAGGATAACTCAAAGTTAACTATTATATTTTATATATTTATTAAAGGTTAAAAGACTTTGGATATATTATTAGAATCCCAATGCAAAAGTCCTCAAGACAAATAAGGACTTGGTTATGATGGTGAAACCTCACCTCAAGGGAAAGAAAAAGAAAATGTAGTTTCTCCAAAGAGAAGAAATCTCCATTATGACCAAATGCAAGTTCCAAAAGGAATAACATCCATTATGCATATTATTACATTCCCTCCAAGAGGCATGATAGACCTCAAAGAAATTTCAAATCTCAAAGGGATTTCAGACCACATACTCCCTATTGGCCACAAACACATCATAGATCATATACTCTACAATAATCATATGCACCACAAAGGCCTTATCCACTTTATAGACAGACCATATAAGTCTCAAAGAGATATTAAATCTTATAGATCACCTGCACATTATGAAATATATGATTCACAAAGGGCATACATACCATTTAGACCTCACACATCCAAAAGGGTTTGGAAACTGAAGAGATATTTTGATTGTAACATGGATGGACCCTTGAGATTATGGGCACCAATATATGCTTGATTCTATTGGCTTAAAGAGCCAAAGTAAAAGATGGATGATGCATTGATGGTTGTTTTGGTATCATTAGAGAATGGATGAAATATCCTACTCCAAAAGGTTCTCTGATAGATATATTTGTTGGAAGATTTAAAACAGTAGAATGTTTATCAAAATTGACAATGATTGGCATCATCAATCATCTTAGAATTTTTAATGATCTATCTTGCTTGAATGTATGTTAGCTTCATTGACATCTATTACAAATTTTTAGGGGGAGCTTCACCTTAATACTCATATTTTGAATGCATTTTTACATGATGCATATGCTTAGGGGGAGCATGTTTTAATCTTGACTACATGCTTATTTTTTTTTAAGCATACCCTTAGAGGGAGCTATTTTGCCCACACTTCTTGTCAAGGTTAAAAAGGGGAAAAGACAATATAGATACTTTTAACCCCACTTTTTGCTGTTGACAAAGGGAGAGAAATTGTGAAATGATTCTCCAACTTATTCATAATTGATTATTTATTTTATTAGAGAATCATATATTTGTCATCATCAAAAAGGGGAGATTGTTAAGGATATGCCCACACTCCTATAATTGGTTTTGATGACAACAAACATATGAAGGTATTTCATAATTTTTCTTCAAATATTGTTTTGTAGAGACTTCATATTAAAGATCAAATTTGGTGAATGAAATGAAGAAATAAAGATTGAAGTCATCAAATGAAGAGTATCAATAAGTTGGCATCAATGCTTGAAGAAGATATCATAAGAATTTAAGCTTCAAGATATCAAGACAAGAAACTCAAAGACATAAAATTGCAAACAAGAAGAAAAGGAGATGAAGTGCCAAAGAGTAGAAGGTTCAAGTGAAGAAGAAGACCATTAAGATAGATTGGTCCTTTTTAATGTAATTTGAAATTTTCACATATATATATATATATATATGCACTCACCACATGCATGTCATTGCATCATACTCGAATGACCATAGAGCATACCTTGACCAAGTATGGAGAGTCTCTAAGTGGTGAGGAATATATTAGGAAAAATGTGTTCTAGTGAAATTCTATGAAAACCACATTAACCTGACTTAAGGGTATTTTGGATAATCTTAGATTCAGTATCAAGAGATGAAACCTTCATAGAGGTTGTAGTAAATCGAGTTATGATTTCAACGCAACTAATTTTAGGGCATTCTGAGGTCAGACCAAAAAGTTATGATCAAAACACTAATGACTGGTCAGTATGACAGCGTTCTGTCAAAACAGAGTCTGTCATGTTAGCGGTCAACCGGATGGAAGCCCCGATCGATCGAAACTATCCAAGATCGTAGACGGTCGATCGATCGGTGACTACCTGAAAGTGCCCCAATGGCTATATTTTTCTATAATGGCTCTTTCCAGTCGATCAGCTACAGATGGTGTTCGACCGGTGGTCCCAGAATACAACCGTTAGAGCCTGATTTTCTACCTATAATTCTCTCCTAAACTCACCTATAAATACCTCTAATGCTACTCATTAAGTAACAATTAATCTTAACTTTAGAAAAACATTATTTGAGCATTAGAAGTGAGAATTGGTCTACACCTTCTCTTGAGTTCAAGTTCTTTATTTTACATTCAAGATGAACTCAAGACCATCTACAAGTCTTCATCTACATCTTGGCATTTACATTACAAGTATCAAGAAGACTTTTAAAGGTTCATTCATTCTATCATCATTGTATATTTCATTTGCACCACACTGGAGGTAATCCTCTTTTATTTCACTTATTTATTTTTGTTTTTACAATTTTAGACTGTACTTAGGATTGTAAGGATCCTCTTATCCTTAAAAGAGTGTAAGGTGCCTCTCTACCTTAAAAAAGATTGTAAATATGCCTCTCTGCCTATAAAGGGGATTTGTAAGGATACTCTTATCCATAAAAAGATTGTAAAGGTTTTCTTTCCTACCTATCGTACTGAAAGGGAGAACTAGTGAAATACGTTACAAGAAGATTCTTGTAGGGAGTGGACTAGACTCGGATTGATTCAAACCACTATAAATCTTGTGTTGTGTGATTATGCCTATTTTACTTATTTCGCATTGTTTTTAATTTGTAATCACACTTGGGACCTATAAATTGAAAAGAGTTAAAATTTTCACCAGTATAATCTATTCACCCCCCTTTAGGTTATTTCAAACTGGTTGGATTCTCTCCTCTAGCCTAATGTCAAAATCACCCTCTGGTAAGTACAAAATATAGTCTGGTCCAATAGCAGATCTATGAGGTCTAATTGAACGTCTTGCTCCCTCTTCTCGCTGAGCTAAAATTGCGGGGTCAACTGGTACCACACGCTCAATTATCACATCCTCCACAGGCTCATTTGTAACATCATCAATAGTGATAGGCACTTGAAAGGTGGTACTGGGCAACTCACTGAAAAATGTAGGGTAGTCTTCATCAAACTCCAGATTGCGAGGCTCTGAAAGCTCATCACAATGCTCTACAAATTTGGCATGGCTAGTTTCTACAATTCTATTCTCTGAGCTAGGGGAATAAAATCTGTAACCCTTGGATCTCTGAGGATAACCCATAAAGTAACAACTCATAATCCTGGAGTCCAACACCCTCTTATGTGGGTTAAATAACCTAGCCTTAGCTCTACAACCCCATACAGGCAAATGATTTAGACTTGGTTTTCTACCAGTCCAAAGTTCAAATGGGGTCTTTAATACTGATTTACTAGGTATTCTGTTAAGAATGTAAGCTGCAGTCTTTATTGCTTCCGCCCATAATGACTTTGGAAGACTGGTGTTACTGATCATGCTCCTCATCATGTCTTTCAGAGTACGATTCCTCCATTCTACCACACCGTTCTGCTATGGTGTACCTGGCATAGAATATTGGGCAATGATACCCTGTTCTTGTAAATACTTAGCAAAATGGCCAAGAAGTTGTGAAGAATCTCCATGCTTGCCATAATACTCTCCTCCTCTATCAGACCTCACTATCTTAATCTTCTTTGACAGAAAATTTTCCACCTCTGCTTTATAAATCAGGAATGCATCCAAAGAATTCGACTTCTCAGAAATGAGATAAAGATACCCATAGCGTGAGAAATCATCAATAAATTTGATAAAATAGTTTTGACCACCAAGATCTGGGGTGGAAATAGGACCACTAATATCTGTGTGAATTAACTCAAGTAATCCACTACTCCTAGCTGCCTTCATCTTCCTAGTTTTGGTCATCTTCCCCTTCATGCAGTCTACACAATCATGCAAATTCTGAAAATCCAATGGCTTAAGGATCCCATTTTTAATCAATCTCTCCATTCTTTGCATTGAAATATGACCCAAATGTTTATACAATAGCATAGAAGAATGCTCATTTAGCAAAGGACGCTTAGAGCTAATGTTCATTACTAATGGTTGATAACAATTCAATCTATATAGGCTATCAATCAAACAACCATTCCTAATCATATGCGAATTATTAGATAAAGTGAAGCATTCTTTACTGAAAGTAAATGAATATCCAACTTGGCAAAGTTTAGAAACTGAAAGTAAATTCCTCCTCATGGAAGATACATAAATTATATCTTATAGATTCAAAAATACATCAGTGTCTAAATAAATTTTGACCACTCCTATGGCTTCAACTGCAACTTGCACTCCATTCCCTATGAACATCGCCATTTCGTTCTCACTTGGTATCCTCATTTTTATGAACCCCTATAGAGAATGAGTGACATGAATAGAGGAGACTGAGTCAGCCCACTAAGAATCCATAAGAGCATCAATAACAAATGATTCAAAACAAACGAGAGACAAGTGAGTACTAGTTTCTTTCTTCTTGGCCAACTAAGATTGCCTAGCCCTGCAATCTTTTTTCTTGTGCCCCTTTTTGTGACACCAGAAGCACTCAACATTGCTCATGTGCTTTTGTTCCCCTTTAAGGTTATCATGCTGAGGTGCCTTGTCTCTGTTTTTCCTGTCATAAGGCTTGAACCGGTCTTTCTTTCCAAACCTCCTATTATTTCTATAGGGTCCAATACCCTTATAAACTATAGCATTGGCACTCTCAATTTTCATTTTTTCTTTCTTGTTGTTCTCTCCCTGTGTGCAGATAGAAATGAGTTCTTTCATGGTCCATTTCTGTCCTACAATATTATAGGTAGTTCTGAGAGTTTTATACTGTTGTAGGAGAGATTTAAGAGTCAGATGAACTAGAAAATCATTATCCAGTGTAGTCCTAAGGTCTTTGAGTTTCTTTGCAATAGAGGCCAACTGAAGGAGATACTCCCTGACACTCCCATTTCCTTCAAATTTAGTTGAAGTTAGCCGATTCATCAAATCTCCCTTTTTTAGCTGATTGGGAAACATGAAAAACTTCCTTGATAGCGGCAAGATATTCTTTGGCTGTGTCCTTCTCAATTCTGTCTTTCATATCCTCAGGGATGGATTTCTTCATAACAAGTATACTTTTCCTATCTGCAGTTTCCCATTTTTTCAATCAGGTTTTTTCTTCGGTGGTGCTTGTTCCAGTAAGCACAAACATTATTTCTCTAATTGAAATATCCAAATCCACCATGGCTAAGGCAACATCTAACTTTTCATTCCATTTTTAGTAATTGTTCTCAGAAAGGACTTGGACAGTGGAGGAGAGAGATCCGAGAATAGACATTCTTTGGAGAAGATAGAATAATAAACACATGCAAAACAAAAATAGGAGCATATATTAGGCGTGATACAAACATACCAAAAATAACCTTTGCTAGTAATTTAAACCACATGAAAGTCACAACCGAAACTACATCCCTAACCTTTGAGGTAAAAGATGCACTGGTCCTTTTATAAATCCACATTTACCGTGAAAGAAACAATAATTATCAGAAATTCTATCACCTTTGGGCATATAGGACTCCTAGATTATCATTCCTTTTAATACACGTGTGTATGTCAATTACTTTTCCTTGGGTGGCATCACCTTTGGGTATATGCCACCAAGTTTGTTGCAATGGTGGAATTATCAGAGAGTTTAAAGTGTCACTTTGGTGAACTACTTCTCCCTCCCTCACAATGCCCTTTCTTACTTAGATGACATCACTTTTGGGTATATGTTATCAACTTTGCAGCTTACTATATGGAAGATATACATTACACTGATTTAAATAAATATTTTAAAAGTTAATTGTAATATTACATGCACTAGTATTATTAGACATCCAATACAAGTCATCCATTAAGTATGCATGCTAAAATGATCCAAGTGACATTTATTAATAATAAATGGCTAGACTTATGATAACTTATTGAGTAATAAATAAGGTGTATAATTACGAGCCAAAATAAATACTTTGCTTGTTATTAAGTCACAAAAAAAAAAATACACATAGTAATTAAAAGACAGTTCAATTCTCAATAATAAATCTTCAAATTCTAACATATTTTATTTAATAAAACTTTTTAAGTTTTAACTTTTAAGAAGTTCTTTTATGTCCTTTTAATGGCATTACACCATGTGGTAATGTCATTTATAATTTTAAAGAAACTTTAGGATTATTAATATCAAAATTTTATAATTTTTAATGTCATAATTTTACAATATTAATTTTTTTTGGTGAAATAATGATGACATTATCTTGTCAAATAACTCATATATAATTTTTATTTTCATCTACTCATTTAATATGGTAGATCTTTATTTTTTTTAATTAATTACAAATAGAAAACTAAAAGAAAAAATTACTTTCTTTGAATCAAAATTAGAATTTTTCAAGATTTCTTTTAATCAGAATTAGAATTTTTCAAAGGATGATACGATAAAAATTATAAAACATCATCACCAACATTTCTTCTAAAGAGAATAAAAATTTGGATGAATATATGTATGAACATATAATCAAAATAATATTCATAATCAAAATAAAATACTAACATACATTTCATTTTAAAGAAATAAATCAATAACATAAACCCCAAAAGAATTGTTTATAAAATAAGATCTTAGCAAAATCATTATTTTTTATACAATCATTTCTCAAAATGAAATTGGTTCTATGTCTAATATGTATGACTCAGATACCACATGTTAAATATTCATATAGGGTATAAATCCTAAAACCCCAAATCCAATAATATGAAATAATCCATACAGAATTTTAGAACACAACTTCAAACATAAAATAGGAGATAATGAACATACCTTGAAAGAGATAAAATTTGATGAAGAATGATAAAGAATATCAATTTTCTTAAGAGATAGAAACACTCAAAAGAGGGATCTTCTATAGTCTCCCGTGAATATCAATCAACTATCTTTCTTGTGGAGAAGAGAACAAAGTAATCCATGTAGCTGTAGGGACCCTCCTTTATATAATACATAAAGTATTGTCCCAACTTTGACACACTTCCACAATGTTCAGGACTAACTCACCTCAAACCAAACCAAGGTGACATGCCTAAACCGACCTATGTAGTTAAGACTCCCATCATTAAGTACTAGCCCAGTAATTAATCAGGCCCACTATCTTTCGAAATCTAACAAGAGTTACACGTCAAATAATATTTTTACCACATCTCTACAATGAATCTTTTTTTCCCTTTCAAGAAGTCTGTTACTGTTTCTTCGAAGAGGAAAATTGTTCTACTCGAGGCATGGAATTTGATCACTCACTTACAGATGGGGAATCCCGAGACGAAGAGTGTCGTCATGGATTCCTTGCTACCCATGTCAATTGTTTTCTATGAAGATGAGCAATCCATTGCTTTATATGAAGATGTGCAGTCAATTGCTTTCCATGAAGATGTGCAACAATTTTTGGTTTCACGTCTACTTCACGGCGTTGCTTCTATTTGTCATTTTGGGAGTTTCCTTCACCATCGACGAAAACGTTAAACGTTGGAACCCTCTTCAAAAAAGCTTCTCGGATTCCTTTGCTCTGAAACAAACCTATATAGTTTGACAATTATTTTTCTTTTGCATGGGGATCCTTTCCCTTCTTTAATTGGAATCATTGTTACTTCACTCACTGATTTTTGGCCACCGCCATTAATTGAATCGCATCTAAATTTTATGGCATTGGGAAAATTGTCTTAGAGTTTTTTGATAGGTAGGGAGGAAAGTAGGTAACAACCAAGAGGCTCGAACTTGAGACCACCTGGTGAGCATGGGTTTTTTACACATCACAGCTCACCAACTACGTTAGGCAGTTGTTGTTAAAATTATTTTTGAGTTGATGATATCTACACGGGTCCGTTTTTTGAAAGTGATGGCCATCGTTATCTTCCATCCAATTAAAATGTTTGCATCTGGATGGGAGGTATTCAGAATTAGAACCAAAGAGGTGGTGCATTTGAGAATTTGGATTTGGGGAAGACACCGGTGGGGTTAGCTTTTATGGCTACTAATAGGACTTGCAGGGTATGATACCGTAGTAGGGTGAAACGAGCCATCAAGAGCATTTGCTGTGGTTATTGATTATTGGGTTTGGATTTTCCTTTTCGATTTCATTTATGGGGCTTCTGCTACAACATAGCTATCCAATGATTGCAGATGCATTCGAGACGTTGGGAGCTGTTTCAATTGCAATTACTTTCTTCACGTTTATGTCTTGCTATGTCCCTTTAATCTGGTTTGGGTTCTAGGAATCTGTTACATTCTCTGCCTTTTGTAGGGGAAAAAAAATGACGACTTGCAGAAAGATTGGTTTTGAGGAGCTCAAAAATACAGCACATCTTGCTCAGGAGCGGTGTCCTTCAGGATGTTGCACCTACTTTCTCTGTTATTGTTAACGTTGTACTTGAACTTCCAAACCCTAAAACCAAAATTGCCTAAGGAAGAAGATGAAACTTGGTAAGGGTAAACATGTAATCTCATGTTAAGGTAAAGGTATTATGGGGATTAAAATGATTTTTTTACATCATGTGTCATCAATAAACGGTAGACAACTCACGGCATGGGTACGATTGATAGAATTTATAGCATTAAAGGGATCGTTATGTAATTTTAAACTTCACAAGGGAGGAGAGTGTAATAAATGAAAATACCACGGGAGGGGAGTGAAATTTCCTCTAATTAAATACAGGGAGAGAGGGTTGTCCATTAATATATATATATATATATACATAGATATATACTAGTAAATACACACACAGTGGAATATTTTTCTTAGAGTGTGTTTGTATAGATAAAATTTTACTCGTAAATCTTTTAAATGATTTCCATTGCAATGTAGTATTTTTTACCCTAGAAAATATCTATGACCATCTTGGCTTTCAAAGGTTGATCACTGGATCTTACTCAGCAATTTTTCATCGATAGTTTCTTCTATAGGTACTACCTACTTTAGGGGAAAACTTTAATAGTAATGTCTAATTAAATTGCACATGAAAATGCATGTTTGGTGTAACATTGGTAATTAGTGTGTGTTTTTGTGTGGATTAGAGAAATATGGAATTAAATTAAAATTTAATATCTAATTAAACATTTAAGCTTTTTCAATTTGTAACATAACTTTAAATTTTAAAAGCATCTTAAATCTAGAATCCAAATTTGAACAAAAGATAATGATTGTTTAAGGATAGTGAGTAAATAACATTGCCTAATCTTTCTTTACTTTAATTTTTGTCTTCATATTCTTCAACATGGATGATTCTCTTATTGTAACCCAGCAGTCACCGAGAGGGGGGGTGAATCAGTGAGTCCAATTTCGATCCCTAAAAACCTGTCCGATATCTGGCCAAGAAAAACATGACATACCTGTCCCTGTTTGCACACAATCGTATGCACACTCAGCCTCTCATAGGCACTTCCAAGTGTGTATACCGATTCTACATCTCATGCACTTCAATATAAAATGCAAACCACAAGCACCCGTAACACAGGGTTTTTACGAGGTTCGACAATTTGCCTACATCCCCAGAGTAGTGCCTGCAAAGGTTTCGTACCTACTCAATACACTACTTTTGACTGTACCCACAGTCGGGAGCACCCACACCTAATTTTCTCAAGTCGAAGCTGAGATGGCACTCGTAGTGCCGATACAATGTGTAGCACCCACTATATGGGAGCATCCACTCCCAATGCTTAGCACCCACTAAGCACTCAATAAAGAATACAATTAAATTGGGCTTATATCAATGCCCTACAGTCAAGCTCTGCCTAGCATATACATCCACAACTAGCTAGCATGCTTACAGTTCATCCACAACTAACCTAGTATATATGCATTCATCCATAACTAACCCTAACATACATACATGTATATAATATAAATCAAAGGTTAGAGAATCTCACAACCGATTGCCTGGGATGACTGAAAACTTGTATTGACAAGTTTGGTGCTTACACCTTCTCTCTCCTTGACTTCTTACTCTTGAAAGCAAACACATCCTTGCTTTCTTCTCTTCCTCCTTGGTTTTGAGTTAATGTATCATTAACACACCTCAACCACCTCTTTTACCTCCTTTAATGGCCTAAGAACATTTATCATCATATTCATGTTCATTTAAGGACCAACAAAGAGGGAAAAGCTTCTCTTACCAAAATTGTAACCTTATTTTACTCAAAACTCCTTTTTCTTCATTCCATGGTGTAGGGCTTGAAAAAACGAAAAAGTTGCAACTTAGTTCATCCAAATCCGAGTTAAAATGAAGGAGATATGACCATTTGAAGTTGGAGCAATGAGATAGCCTGAAATGGAATATTCGTAGGAGTGGCATAGGCTACACCAGCGCGTAGGAGTGGCATAGGCTACACCAGCG
>NC_056557.1:29510007-29532127 GCF_013358625.1 Macadamia integrifolia | reverse complement strand
AGAAGAAGAAGAAGAAGAAGAAGAAGAAGAAGAAGAAGAAGAGATATATATGCATTAATGTTGGATATTGTAATTGTTTTGAACATTAGATGTAGATATTCATGTAATAATTTCTTAACTTATATGACTATATTACCCTTTTTTTAGCCCCGTTTATTTAAAATCTAAACCTTCAAAGCCCATATCGTTCATTTTCCATTTTTTATTGTTCTCTATTTTTTTGACCGTATCATTTGAAAATTTTCACTGTTTAAAACTTGTGCCGCACATTTCCATTCTTTTGATGTTTTCGTTTCTACTAACTATGGTCTCAACCCAGGCCTGCCCAGCCCCAAGGTTGGGCTGGTTATGTTTAGTCCTGTTTTTGTTATCATAAATTATTTTAAGGTCAATAGTCTAGAATAAGAAAATAAAAATAAGATAAAGGTCAATAAATTAACCTGTAATGTGAAGTGATATGCTTGAATCCAACTCATCATCTTGTGTAACATGCACATCGATATGAATCATACAAAACATGAAGCACACCTGGTCCTGCTTTCTTGGTCTTGGGGAGTCTACTAGTCCATGGTAGACTAAATATATTAATCGCGTGTTGACCAGCTTGCTCAGAAGATTCTTTTCTCTAACCCCGTGGAGAATGCCAGAGTAGGAACTTTTTTTTTTTTCTCTCTCTCTCTCCATTTCTTGATATGTTCCACAAGGTCATGACAATTTTAAGATGTGAAGTACCATATAGAGGTTCCCTAGCTCCCACCCTCTCTTTCTTTCTTGTAACTAAATAACAACAATGACAACAGCAATAATATTTAATAATCTTACCCTAAGTTAATGGAGTCGAATTGGCTATATGGAAATTTTAAGCAAGAATCAGTGTAAAGATTTATGCAAAAAGATTGATGAATTATAATTAATTATTATAAAATCATGTTGTCAACTTGACACATCACAACAAATTAGCCATAAGATTATAACGATAGACTATAATAAGGTATCATCTATCTACTTGACGTACCATATAGGCCGATCAAACCAAAGCGTCCTACATACATTTCATCCACTATCAGACAATATTAAATAAGGATTGTAATTTTTTTTTTTTACGATCAAGTTTTTCTAAGATCACGATGAATAGAAATCTAATCACCATTCATCATTCACCAATGGACCACAGAAATTTGAGGGGACGGGGTATTATGTGAGCCGATAATATTGTAAGATAAAAGGAAAAAAGGGTAAAAAAAAATGTTACCTGATTGTGTGGCCCTCAACATTGGAGGAGATAGTGATATAGCACATAAGGGCATCATCATGAATGAATTTTTATTTATCAGGGACGGGATGACAATTTAAACTCTTTGTGTCTAGGCATAGGAACGACACAACTAGACAACGATCTCTTTCCCATTTTAATTTATGATGTAAATCACGGTCTCTTTTATACATACATGTGGAAGCGACAATAAGTTCATTATTGTGGTGTGTAACAACTATTTCCAAAATTGGATCCAGTTCAATTTTGGCAATTCTGAGTGATCTAGACAATTGTGATCAGAATCTAATTGATTTTGGATCAAAATTGACACTGACCAATTTGATCTTCCATTCTAATTTTTATAACCCTGGGTGAACAATCAGCAAAATGCAAGACACTTTTTTCTCATCCTTTCTTTGGATTTTGTTCTTCGCAACCATGATTAGTTACACGGAGACTGTTATCATACCAAATTTTCCCCATACTTAAAGGGTTACATACCTAATTGAAATATGTGAAACTACATAATTATTAGGGAGAAAGAATGCCCACATAGTATGCCATTCTTTCAAAAGATTTATTTATGAGAAAAAGAATTCTCTCCGGGAGTGTGGCATTGACACCTAGGGGTGAATTAACCACTCCACACCCATCCGTGGGTTGTCCAAATGGTGAGGACGAATTAGAAATTGTGTGGATAGACGCACAATCCCAAGTTCGAATCATCTCATCGCCCTGAGGATTAGTAGAAATGCGCACCTTGGTTAAAAAAAAATAAAAAATAAAAAATAAAAAAATTACAGGGCCAATCTAGACATAAAGCTCTCCGCCTTTATTTTATTTTATTTCTTTCTTAACTGGGTAAATGCAGTGGTTTAGTTTTCTAGATTATGCATTGGGGACCTTGATTTCAACACATTATTGAAAATAATTAACAAGTACCGATTGGAACCCTAATCATAATAACGCGCTTCCTTCAATCAAAAAACACCCCATTATTAGAAATCTTAGTCATCATTCTCCTCCTCCTTCAGTACTACAATAAAGGTCAGAAACAGGGAAAGATGAAATATTCTATCTTTAAAAATTTGAGACCAAAAAAAAAAAAAAACAAGTTCAGTATGATACTATGATCCTTGTCCACTCCAAAGCAAAATTTCAAGTTAAATTCTCAAAACTCAAAAAGGGTTTTTGTGAATTTGGATCCAAAAGTTGAGGATGATCATTGTCCAGTCCAGAAGCCTCCTCTCAAACCCATTAGTCCTCTCTCTAATCTCACTCTGATCTTTCAATTTAATTACATCTAAGAAGAAGAAGTGATTTCTGATCAAATTGGGATACATTAACTGGAAACTTCTTCCAAAAGCTTATACCTTCGAACCTTACCTCTGAAAACCTGTTTGATGATCCCACTCTTTTGGATCTCCTCCGATTTGGTTCTTCTAAGCGTCTTCTCCAAACACCCACTTGGGTTAATTCTCTTCCGAGCCAGCGATGATCGATCCGGCGATCTCTGTTTCTTCATTGGACTCTGTAGATGCAATTGAAGATTTCCCCTCTGGGCTTTCACACCCACAAGCACATGATCATCCCTTCTATTATTCTTCCTGTTGTTCTTGCTTCCATCTTCTTCCCTTCTCTCACTATTATTATTTGCAGAAGAGAGAGAAGAAGAGGAATTGTGTGCTCCTCCATCAATGATCTTCCTTCCCTTTCTTTTTAAACACCAATTGCAGACTCTATAGGACTCTGCTTTTGGGTAGAGATTGCTACAGTATCTGCAATTGAGAAACAAATTGATGACTGATGAGTATAATCTCAAATCTGTAAAACTTGTGGGTTCTATTATGATGATCGATGAGTTAATTACCTGTGCTGGAATCTGAAGAGGCAAATCTTGCATCGAAAGAGCTCCTCTGGTAAGCCATAATCCCCACACATGCAACACTCAAGGGTGGTTGATGATGGTGCTTCCCTTCCTCGATTGCTCATCTATCTCCTTTGTTCTATAATCTGTGATCACTCTGTATCAAACAATGAGAGAGAGAGAGAGAGAGAGAGAGAGAGAGAGAGAGAGAGAGAGAGAGAGAGAGAGAGACTGGAATGGAAGAGAAGGTTGCGGTTGGCCGTCGCCAAACAACCAAGAAAACAAACTTTGGCTGGGTTTTATTACGTCTTACTAGAAGACTTCTTTTTTCCAATAAGCTTAGAAACAAAGAAAGAAAGCTATCTCGTGGCGTGGGACTTCCACCATTGCACAGTTAATTAGAGGTAAGGGTGAAACACGGGTTGGGCTGGGTTTCTTAAAACACTAACCCAATCTTAGGTCATCAAAATTCGATTCTGTCGAACCCAACCTTATCAAGATCATACCAATACAACTCGGCCCTAATTGACCCTATCAGGGCCAAGTTGGGTTGGGTTAACCTTGGTTTCTACAATGGTTGGATTGACCTTGATTGACTTGTTTTTGTCATCTATATTTTATACATTAAAAATTTATAAAAAAATGAAATACCAATAGGGGCCCTAAATTCTAATAAAAAAATTCATAATTAAATTTTAGGCTAAGTTGAGTCGGGCTCGGGTTGACCTAGGGTTGGGATTTTTGAACCCTAACTAGCCCTCAAGATCAAAAAACTTGGTCCAAGCCTTGTTTGGGCTCAGTGTGGACTCAAGGTGGGCCAAGGCAAGTTCCGGTTATCAGGGCCAAACTTTCACCCTTAATCTGGGATATCAAAACCTATCTTGAACCGATGAAATCATACTGAATCAAAATCAATATGAACTTATTAGATCATGTTTTCAGTTTTTAGGTCTCGTGAGATTAAAACAAATTGAACCATATCGAAATTGATAAGACATCAAAATAGATTTACGAAATCGGATCAAAATTAATAGCAATCCAAAATACATAAAAGAATATATATATATATATATATATATACTTTTGAGTATATTCGAGATCAATCCGAAACCAAACTGATAGTAAACGAATAAGAAACTAGAACCAAATCAAATTGATTCATAATTAGATTTCACTTATTCTCATACTAAACTAGATGAAACTGAATTGAAACCAATCCAAATCAACCAATTGACATCCATACTTAAGAATGGATATTCTGTAATTCACAAGGGTGGAGTCATTATTTCCCGTGCTGAGACAGGGACCATGCAGCCGGATAGGGTTATTCTCTCTTATAAAATAGAAAAAAAAAAAAAACGTCATTTTTTTTTTCTTTTTGGTGCAGGTCATTTTCAGCTGGAAAAAGAAAGAAAATAATTTCTGAAAGCGACGTTATGGCTGATCGAGCGGCTTTGGAATCTACGGTCTATAAAGTTGAGGTGCAAATTCTATTTGGATGCCCCAGCAAATGACTATCGTCCTAAGAGAATCTTCCTCTATAGAGAATTGATTTTTTTTTTCCTGGTGCGGGAATAGTATTGTAATCCATTTATGAATTAATAGGATGATCCCATGCTATAAACTCCGTTGATAGAATTCCAGATACTAGAAGAAAACCGTTCGATTAGAATATAGGGAGACATTATAGACTTAACGGGATAGCCACATGGTTTTTATTTTATTAAATCCTAGACTTAACGGGATGGCACACCGTGGTCCCAGTCCAGCTTAACATCTCTCATTAGTCTTTAACCGTGAACCGTGTTCTTGGGGACCCTCTCTCTCTCTTCTCGATCGTCTTTAACCGTGCACCGTGTACGTGGGGTCTTTCTCTCTCATATATTTAAAAATTAGAGTCACGACAAAACGTCACCATCCCTTCTGACACAATTGCCAAAGTTAGTCTGTCTAGTCACTGTAAGTGGTAGGGGATTTCTATCAAAAAAAAAGTAAGTGGTAAGGGACTAGGGGTGTCGTTCGATTCAGCTTGATTTTTTTTTTTTTTTTTTTTTTTTGGATGTTTTTCAAATACTTAATTCTTAAAAACGGAACCAAAATTATTATATTGGTATGGTCGGTCTAAGTCGGTTATTGTTTTTTATTTTTTCAATTAATGATTTTGATTTTTTATTGTAGAGCGATGGGTATGTTTATAATATTATGCTAAATGATAGTATCAATGGGATCACATTACGAGGTATCATACAAGAATAATATAAGAGTCATTTCAAATAGGGGAAGAGAGAGATAGACATAATGGATGTTAGTTTATGGTATATCAGTGTCATATCCAACATTTTCCCTTGTTATAGTTATAGTTTTTTTTTTTATTATAAATTATAATTTACCTAGTTATGTAGCCTTTGTGTCAAAGAAGGGAAATGATTGTGTTAGTGTGGAGAATGATTCTAAAACTCGAATTGGACTGATATCGGTCTAAATTGATCCTTGACCTCCTGACTGATCAGATCTTGATAAATAAGTACGATTCAAGGGTAAAAACATGATAAAAATTTAGGAGAGGCTTCCGTGAAAAATTGCATGGCACTTATATTAGTGTGGGGGTTAATAGGAGCACACGTGAAAGAATGGATGGGATTTCCACTTTGTATGGAGGGTGGGTCGGTTATTTCACCCAATTTGTGTCTTAAGTGTAGGAGCCACATTGTTTTCACATTTTCTCCCCTAAAAATTAATTTTTATTAAAAAAAAAAAAAGGGGAAAACTGTCAAATACAGTCCGATCTAAATCGATATCGGGTTGATATCGGCCTTGATCGATCTTGAGATTAGTCTGGAGTTTTAGAACCTTGGTGTGGGGACTAATGTGAACATGATCCGAGGATGTTTCAAGTATCGGTATTGGATCAACTGTATCAACTGCAACATATTAGTATCTGCTAAGATCGATACTAATACTTGATCGATCTGGATTGTTTATCAGTATCAGTTTAGGGGTAAAATAGTAAAAAATTAGTTTGTTTTTGTTTTTTGTTTTTTTTGTTTTTTGTTTTTTTGTGAAAACTAAGTATAAAATTGATCGATTCAATCGTTATCGGCATAACTAAGCCGAGGCATCCAAGAAGGCGTAGGGTGATCATTTGACCGCCCTTATGTTTTGAGCAAATTGAATTTTATTGCATTATTGGTTTTTTTTTTTTTTATCAGTTTATTGTGGCGTGGATCCAATTGGTTTGTTATTAATATATAGTTTTCCTCTTAAAAAAATTAAAAAATAAAAAACCGATTTTTTCAAAGTTTCTGAAAACGAAACCAAAATAAAATAATAAGAAATTCAGTAGATCCGATCAGATTCAATTCATTTATAATAAAAAAAGAAAATCAAAAATTTTTTTTTTTTTCCTTTTTAGAGAAAAGAAAAATCATTACTTCAAAAATGATACTACATCCATGTCCATATTAGTTAAGGAGATGGTAGAATGTTTAATCATAGAAAGAAAGCTTAATATTTGACAAAAAACACCAACAGCAATGTTAAACTTGAGCAAGAACAAAATGGAAAGGAGAGTAAATTGAACATCTAAAAAAATGGGAATAATGCTCAAAGGCCACGAGGTGGTGCTTGGTTCCAAAAAACAGTAGTTCCAAGTCCTCTGCATCTCACTATAAGAGTTCATTGATCTTCCATCCTTGATCTATAGCTTGTTTTAATCCAAGTAAAAGACCCCTTATGCTTGCTTCAATATGCTTTCCTACCATTGCATAATTTGCTATTAACGAGATATATTTACCCTTATAGAATACACAGTTAGCTTAGCCAAAAAATTTTGTTAGACTTGTCATAGACAGTGGAGCAATGCAGTCTCATTTTGTAAACCCAAGTTTGGGACTTGGAATATAAAAAATTACAAATTAAATATTATGCTTGGCGTATTATTAGGCATTCTTTTATTATTATTATTATTATTATTTGTTTAGTAAACAGCCACCGCAATTTATTCTATAAAATAAGAACAACCCTCCACACACCCCTCCCCCCGCCCCCTCCCCCGGTTGATTTGTCCCCCCCCCCCCCCCCCCCCCCAACAAAAAAAAAAAAAACCCTTCTATTTTGCCAGCTCGTGGAACATCAAAATCAGGAACATTGTGTATGATGTCATGTCGGTTGATATATACTTTTTATTTTTTAAAAACAATTTGTATCTATTTGGTATCAATCAATACTATTTGATATGGACTGATATAGATAGATACAAATAAGATACATTTAATAAACCTCTTTTGAATTTATAAATTAGAAATCATGAGTGAAATACGAAACTAAAAGCAATCGAAGGCCTTAAAAACTTCTTGGTCTCTATGATCGAAGGATCAAGATCTCAGTTTTAGACTTGGTTACGATCAAACCTGAAACTTAGATGTGCTTGATCTCATTTTGAGGTTGACTTCGAGGTTTGACTCTAAAATTCGATGTGAAACCTAGGGTAAAGAAATGGGTTTTGATTCTAGATTTCGTTTCGTTTGGTCGAAACCAAGATAACTTGGAGATTTCAATCAGTTTCGACCAAGATATAGCTCCATGCTTTGATTTGCATTGGGGGAATCATTTAACATAAAAAAAAAAAAAAGGCTTAAAATTTCATCATTTTTTAGGTGTGTATAATACTCAAATCAAAAGGTTGGGTATGCTACCAGTATGGCCTTGCGTACCCCTGGATGGAAAGCTACCATGGATGTAGAAATTGATGATTTCTTGAATCGTGCTACCTGGAGTTTGGTAGATTTACCTCCGGGTAAGGACTTGGTGAAGTGTCGTTGGATTTACACTATTAAGTATCATTCTGATGGCTCTGTTGAGCGGTTGAAAGTCCGTCTGGTTGTCAAGGGGTATACTCAGACATATGGGGTGGATTATTTTGAGACCTTCTCTATAATTGCTAGGTTGAACTCTATTCACCTACTTATTTCTCTTGCTGTCAACTCTGATTGACCATTGTTTTAGTTAGACATCAATAATGCCTTATTGTATGGTGATTTATAGAAAGAGGTGCATATTGAGCAACCTCCTGGTTATGTTGCTCAGGGGGAGAATAGAGACCGTGTGTGTCGTCTACACAAGGCTATCTATGGACTTAAACAATCCCCTGGGGTATGGTTTGACAAGTTCAGAACTACCATAGTAACTTATGGATTTTCTCAGTGTTACTCTGATCATTCTGTCTTTGTCCATCGCAGAAGTAATAAGCTGGTTGTCTTGGTTGTTTATGTGGATGATATTATTCTTACTGGTAATGATGAGACATAAATCTTTGAAGTGAAGAAGTACCAATAACAGTATTTTCAAGCCAAGGACTTAGGTCAGCTTTACTATTTCCTCAAGATTGAAGTGGTTCGATGTAAGAAGGGGATCAGTTTGTCTCAAAGGAAGTATGTGTTGGACCTTTTATCTAATACTGGTATACTTGCATCGAGGCCTGTAGATATCCCTATGGATCCTCACCAAAATTTTAGTATTATTGATGGTGAACCTCTCTAGGATGTGCATCAGTACAGGAATTTGATTGGCAAGTTGATATATCTTACTGTCATACGACTTGACATTTCTTATGTTGTTGGGGTCCTTAGTCAGTTCATGCAGTCTCCTCAGAAAGTTCATTGGGATGCTATTGTTCGTGTTCTTTGATATTTAAAGGGTGCTCCTGGAAAATGGCTGATCTATTATCCTAATCAGCATATGAAACTAGTCAGCTACTCTGACGTTGATTGGGCCAGCTCTGCTAGTGATCGTAGGTCCACTATAAGGTATTGCACATTTGTTGGAGGTAGTCTGATTACATGGCGAAGTAAGAAGCAGACTACCATTGCTCAATCTAGTACTGAAGCAGAATGCAAAGCTATGACTCACACCACTACTGAGTTGATGTGGCTATGGTCGTTACTTATGGAGTTGGGTTTTTCAGTAATCAAGCCTATGAGATGTATTGTAACAACCAAACTGCTGTGTACATTGCTAGTAACCCGGTCTTCCACGAGAGAACCAAGCACATCGAGGTGGACTGCCACTTTGTTCGTGATGTTGTTCTAAAGAAGTTGGTTGAGACCCCTTTTGTCTCTTCCTCAGATCAATTGGCAGACATGTTTACTAAGTCTTTATTTACTCATAGTTTTTGTAATGGTTGTACCAGGCTAAGCATAGGTGATGTATATGCTCCAGCTTGAGGGGGAGTGTTAAGATTGAGGCGTTAGCTCAATCAGCGACAGGGGTGATAGGGACAATTATGTCCTATTGATCCTTGTCTCTGTATTAGGGTTGACTAGATGTTTAAGGGTATTATTGTACCTATTTATATGTTTCTAATATATAAATATTAGGGTCTAGCCTACGGCAGTCTATTTTGGTTTGATCGGGGTTTTTCCCCTCTCTTGGGAGTATCTCAATCTCGCCTCTCTCTCTTCTTCTTCTTTCTTCTTTCTTCTTTCTTCTCCTCTTTCTCTGGTTTGATCACAGGTATCTGGGATTATAACACTAGTGTTATAACACTATTTTGGTTTGATCGCGGCTTTCGCTTCTATTGTTAATGGTCAAACATCGCGCGTTAGCCCAGCAAGAAAAGGACTACCGCTATAAACGAGCATCAGCACGCAACCTAACTATAAGCACTCTCCCGTGTCAAAGCATGCTAACACATCTTAGTAATAGGTTTGTGAACTGATATAGTAGCACCCTTGCTTCTTTGGTCAACAATCAGCTTGCTCAGCCGTTTCTTGGTTGCTTGGTACACGCTTCTTCTTCCAGCAAAACTTTGTAGACAAGGCAGCTCGCCCTTATCTCTAAGGGGCTGTACTCAAAATCACGTTTCTGACGCTTGGAGTTTGCCTTGCTCCTATGTTAGGTTTAGCCTTTTCGTCTAGTGATTCCACATGATCTTTCATGTTCTCTTCTCGTGCTTTTAGCTGTGTTGCTCTTCTTTCTCTTTAGCGGGTACTTATTTCTCATATCCAATATACTCTATAATTGCAACGGCAGTGGATTGGACAAGAGTTTTGCAATGGCGGGGCTAAGGGTGAGGAAGGGTTAGGTTGTTCGTCGATCGTTGACTTAGTGTGGCGAAGAAGAAGAAGAGCATAGGATTCACAATGGTATTCTAGTCAAAATGGAAACGCCATTTCAGACCCTCCTTTAACGGAGATTAACGGTAAAGGAACTGAACGCAATTGTGAATTATGCAAGAGGTGTCTCTCTAATAGTGACATACTCTTGAGAGTGACACTGTAAATGTTTCATTTTTAATTCACATAAATATTCTTATATCAAGAAAATCCCTGAACATAAACTACAAGAATAAAATGCTAAACCCTCACCAAGGAGTCACCCACTGGCCATTGATATCTTCAGTGGAATCCTGATAGCGGGGCTATCAGCTTTAAACTTTGACAAGCTCAAAGTACAAGAATTAAAATTATACCATAAGTTCCCTACGCCCAGACACAGCTGGGTATGAAAAATACCCAGCTGCCCCCACACACTGGAGGTGTAGACGGGCAGAGTTTTTTTTTTCCCATAAAAAATGCAAGGATAAAAAGGGTATACAGAAATCTATAAAATGAAGTGACCCTTAAGTTAGTTTCTTTTGATAAACTTATAGAGTTAATTAAAAATCAGTATAGCAAAATAATCCTGTACATGGTTGCTGCGAAGATCTCATAGGCCACATTTTACGTGAGGTGCTTAGGGCGTACTCTCTTAACTAAAAGTTCCATCAAATTGATTATGAATTATTGAATTGCTGGACCAGCTCCTACTCATGTTATGCCAATGCCTATGTTAATGCAAATTACGATAAGCAATTGAATTTTATTCCCTTCCCCCTCCCCTCCCCTCCAAAAAAAAAAAAAAAAAAAAAAAAAAAAAAAATTATTTTTTTCAGCTGAAAAGATGAAGAGCAAACATGAGAGCTCTAATTGGTTGCAAAAGGAAATTAAAGAAAAAAATGATTTAAGAATT
This sequence comes from Macadamia integrifolia, assembly GCF_013358625.1. Lineage (NCBI taxonomy): Eukaryota > Viridiplantae > Streptophyta > Magnoliopsida > Proteales > Proteaceae > Macadamia > Macadamia integrifolia. The sequence goes on along the minus strand of NC_056557.1, from coordinate 29,520,998 downwards.
ACCTGACATAATTGTCTTAAATTACTTGAGTTAATTTTTTTTCATATTTAGTAATGATGCCTTTTAGATGTATTTTTTTATTTTACTTTATTCATTTAAGGAATTTAGATGCCAAGTGATGTTATTTTTTTTATAACTAAATATGAAATGATTTAAAATTAATAATATTTTTTTTGTAAGAGTTAATAATAAAATCAAGTGATCTAATGATTACAAAAAATGTCTTTTTTTAGGTTTGTAAATTTCAATTCCATCCCTTCGACATCCCTCGTAAAGTGAAGTTGGTGAGGTTGTGGTGTGCAAAGCTCACCAAAAGGTCTCAAGTTCGAGTCTCCTAGCTGTTACATTTCCCACCCCCTTCTATAGTGTACCCATCTTATTATTATTGTTTAAAAAAAAAGAAAAGAAAAAGGGACCATTGGGGAAAAGAAAAACCCAAAACACAAACTTAATTGCCGCAAAAAGGAACATAACTGTACAAATGGAACATAGGCTGGACCGCTGGAGAGACAATGAATTTAGTAAGACAATTTTGTGAAAAGCATTGATGTGCAGGAAATGATCAATGGTTGGAAGAAAAGACCGGGAGACCCATCCACAACTATACATAGCCTTTCTTATTGCTGGATACCATATAACAAAAATGTACAATTGGCATGAGACTCTTATGACACGATTATACTTTTGAGATAAATAGAACCTCGTTTGTTGCAGGAATTGTTGGCTCATTTCCATCACCTTCCCACCCTTCTCCAATTCTGGCGTCCTTTTTAATACTTTGAAGGGGACAACAGATGAGTCCACCATTGAAGTTCATGAAGTTTAACCTGTAACCGAAAAATTAAGTCAACAGTGTATATGGATCCTACAGCATGTATTACTACCAGAAATGCAAATGACCATGCAAAGAATATAAGCAGCAATTTACAAAGAGTCGAAAACATTGCTGGCTCCATCCATTGCCAAGAGCCAATATGTTAAGAAGATGGTAGTTTTTTGACAGCTGAAGCTAAATCCATGCCTAGCTATTTGCAGTTTTTCACAGGACAACTGTTATATTACACATCACTTCGGAGGCATAAAAAGAATCAGCTGGGGCAATCCAAGAAGTGGAAGAGAAAAAAAAGTATGTGATAGATAATTGCCTGAAGCAATGACTACCTGTCAAATTGACATGAAAGAGATTAGCTCTGAGCACACTCAAATGGATGAAAGCTTCCCTCAGCAAACTCCTGCACACTAAACCGCTGAAGAAGTTCAAAGGGCCTGCAGTTTAAAAGTGATGCCATTAATATAGGATTACATACCACGCATATACACACAGGAGAAAGAGAAAAACTTGCTTAGTAATAATAAAAACAAACTTGCATTGATCACTAGATCAAACAGACAGCTGTTTACTTCCCCTGCATCATAGATTGGTTTGATGAGAGTATCCAACATTGACATTCTCTTTCTCCCAGAACTGAGAGATTATTTATAGAGAACAAGAAATTCAAGGACAGAAAATATGGGAAACAAGATAAAAGAAAAACAGAGCCGCCAACAAATGAGTTACTACAACTGCACCGCACGGAAGTCAGAGTACATTAGCATCCCTTTCTTCCTCATGCTTAGCTAGAAGGATATGTGCCACAGAGTAGCTTGATTTAATCCTCCAGCAGGACACAATGTTCAATACTGAGCCTATGGACCAAATCTCTCAAGATAAAGAGGGCTAGACTCCATGGCCCTCTTGAGAGTATGGTGAACCATATGATAATGCAACCCAAGTCTACCTCAACATCCGTCCTTCCCATCAATGCAAACACCCAAAAACTAGAATTAGAACCAACCCCAGTGGGCAATTAACTGACTATTTGTATATTAACGATAAAGAGTAAAGGACCAAAATCTTCGTGCAAGGATATTTTATAAAAAATGCCAGTGCTCTAATTGTTTAGTTGCTTACCAAATTATAAAACTGACCTGCGATGAGGCCCAAGCATCTTGGTCCGAACATCCAGTTAGCGTGAATTGAAAAGTTGATGTCAGAAAATAAGTATTTATAGCACATATATAAAGGCAAATTATTTCCTTCTAAAATGACAGTGAAAATATTAAGTCTGCTGGGAATAATCCCACGTCAACAAACTATGTCGACTTGGACTTCATATACCAATTGGACCCCTCCAACTAATAACTTAATCTTATGGGTTGGCTAATCCAGCCAGGTATCAGAGGCACCAAGCTCACTACATTAATGATACATTTGTGTATGACAGCAAAAAGAAGGGAGACACATGCAATGTGTACTGCCACCCAAAAGAGGGGCAACACGTGAAAGAGAGTGCTGGGAACAATCTAACTTTGGGATCTTGGACGGCTTCATGTTTAAGTTGAGCTTCTCCACCAAAAAGCTTGTGCTTTTAGGCTGAATAATTCAACAGTGAACTGACAATTCTTCAGAGTGCAGCCAACTGCTAACCCCCCCCCCTTTTAATATTTCTCGTCAATTATGTTTTCTGTAAGTAACTTAAATAAAAAATTTGAGTACATTCCTCTTTTGTTATAAGATATGCATCCTCGCATCTAATGATTTCCAACTGGTATTCAATAATAAGAATTTTCATAGAATCTTCTTGACACCTCACGAGGTATCAAATTCTTTTAACCTTAATTCTTCCCTTTGATTCACAATGACCGTCTTTAGGCTCTGTTTGGTTGCAAGGGGAATTGAAAAGGGAAGGGAAGTGAAGTGAAAATTCTCAAACCTAAAAGATAAACTTTTGTAATCATCACCCCACATGATTACATAAACTGCAAATTTTTTTTTTTTTTTATTATATTTAGTACTGATACTTTTTCAGATGTAATTTTTATTTTACTTTTCAAATCCAAGGAATTTAGATGCAAAGTAGAGTGAAATTTAATAACCAAATTATGGAATGATTTGGAGTTAGTGACATAACCCACATTATTACCCACATGGTTGTCACTAAACTCCAAATCATTGTGTTGAATTGGGGAATTGAGCTTATGTCTCACAGAGACTAGCCCTCTTTATTTATAATAGAGAGAAAAAGGATATTCTAGGGAATATTACCGGAATATTCCAGAGAATATTACAAGACCATAGACCATAACCCTAATGGACTTAAGGACCTGTTTAGTAGAACTCTAGAATTCCTATAAACACTCCTCCTCAAGGTGGTGCATACATATCGAACATGCCCAACTTGCTATACTGATCACATACTTATTGTCACAATACAGTCGCATTGGTAAACTGATAAAGACAAAAAAATCTCGTAGAAGACCTTGAAGCCATAGTAGTTCACAAATACCTTGAGCCATGGTTGGAAACTTAGCTTCAACACTAGATCTCGCAACCACTGCTTGCTTCCTGCTTCGCTATGTAACAAGATTACCTCCTACCATGGTACAATATCCAGAAGTAGATGTCCGATCATTAGGATAGCCAGCCCAATCGACATCATGAATGCCTCCACACACAAATGGCCGTGAGGAGAGAATAGGACACCTTGTCCCGGTACTGACTTAAGGTATCTGAAGATGTGATATGCAGCCTCCAAATGAGTGGAGTGTGGATCATGCATATATTGGCTCACCAGGCTAATTGCAAATGTAATGTTAGCGCGAGTATAAGACATGTAGATGAGACGACCGACTGACCTTTGATAGCTGCCCTTGCCCACTGGTTCTCCATCTTTCTCCTTGAGGTGAGAATTAGGCTCTAATATAGTCTCAACAGCCTTGCATCTAAGTAACCCTGTTTCAGAGAGAATGTCAAGACTATACTTTCTTTGAGACAGAAAGAAACCTTTAGCTGAATAGGAAACTAAGAAACCTTTAACTGAATAGGAAACTTCAATACCCAAAAAATATCTGAGCTCCCCAAGTCCTTGATCTCGAACTGAGTTCCCAAGTAAGCTTTGAGATAAGCAATCTCACGTGTGTCACTATCAGTAATCACTATGTCATCCACATATACAATAAGAATAATAATGTGCTCCCCTGACTTCTTGATGAACAGAGTATGATCAGCATTACTCTGTAACCTATGGCAATCATTACCCTGTGGAACCGGCCAAACTACGCTCGTGGGGACTGCCTTCAACCGATATAATGTCCGCTTTAACTTGCACACCTTGCCTTGAGTCTGCTAAGTGAGAAACCATTAGGCACATCCATATATACCTCATCCTCCAACTAATCGTGAAGAAAGCATTCTTCACATCGAGTTGCTGTAGATCTCAGCCATAGCTGACAGCATATGATATGATGACCCTCACAGTGTTCATTTTGGCCAATGGTGCAAAAGTTTCTTGATAGCCTATGCCATATGTCTGAGTGAACCCTCTTGCAACCAGTCGAGCCTTATACCTATCCACAGAGCCATATGTAGATTGCTTTACAATGAAGATCCATTTGCAGCCAACTGTTGTCTTCCCTAAAGGAAGTTGAACAAGCTCTCATGTTTTGTTCTTCTCAAGTGCCATCATTTCCTCATGCATTGCTTCTTTCCACTTTGGATCAGCGAGGGCTTCCTGCCAGTTATGGGAACGAAAACAAACGCCAAGGAGGAACAAAGGAATATAAAGGAGACAAATGCTTATAGGAGAACATTAGAAATAGGATGTTTAGTACATTCCCATTGAGATTTACGAACAGCTACAGGTAAAACAAGGGATGGATCAGTAGGAATGGACTTACCAACACTAGGACTAGGTTCTGGAGCATGCGGCAAGCTTGGTGCAGTGATGGTAGGATGGGTTTGCTTATGACGTCGACGCTCAATCACCTGAGTGGATCTGGTTGTCTTTCATCCCTTGGCCTGAATAGTCGGTTCCCCCTGGGATGAAATCATTGGCTGCTCCCCCTGGGTGGAAGCAGGTGCTGGCTCCCCCTGGACTGAAATAGGTCCCTACTGATCCTGGCCTGTGACCCCTTCTTCCAAGTCTGTCCACTTCAATGGAGCAATTAGTGGCACGTCTTCCACTCTAGGCAGCTCCCCTTGAAGGGGTGCAGGATAGTAGGCAGCGGATTCATGAACACCACATCTATAGTCAAATAATACTTCCTCGTGGGAGGATGATAACACCAATACCCCTTCTAAGTGGGAGAGTACCCAAGAAAGATGCAACGAAGACCCCTAGGGTCAAACTTCCCATGTTGCCGATGATTTCTTGCAAAGGCAACACAACCACACTCTTTGGGAGACACAATAAAGAAGTAGAACCCATGAGGACCTCAATAGGGCAACAAGCTTTGAATACCCGAAATGGCAGGCGATTTATTATATAAGATGCAGATAACACTGCATCACTCCAACATTGTGTTGGAACATGTGTCAAACATCAGGCACCGAGCCACCTCCAATAGGTGGCGATTCTTCCTCTTTGCAACTCCATTTTGAGCAGTTGTGTCCACACAACTAGTTTGATGTATAATACCCCGACCATCTAAATACACTTGAAACTCTCCATTAGTGTACTCAGTGCCATTGTCAGACCGGAGTATCCGAACCTTAGCATCAAATTGAGTCTGAACCATCTTATAAGAATGTTTAAAACGAGAACAAATGTCGCTCTTCTGACGCAGTAGATGCACTCAAGAAGTACGACTAAAGCAGTTAATAAATGTCAAACCATCAATGTCCAGTAATAGAAACACGATGAGATGGGGACACATATCAGAATGGATCAAAGAAAATGAAATTAAACTTTTATTATCAGAAATAGGATAAATAGATCTAGTTTTCTTAGAAAAAAACACAAACATTACAAAAGAAATTGTTTGGATTACACTTTCGAAATAAATCAGGAAATAACTTTGCTAAACTTCCTAATGGTGGGTGACACAAGTGACGATGCCCCTGCTAGAGACTACGCAAGGTAGAAGTAGATGCAGCTGGAACTGTGTGCTGAGACTGAGAGGTCAATGCAGTAGGAGACCGATCAAGCAAATACAACCCATCCACCACTTTATAACTACCAATCGTATAATCCGTTACCAGGTCTTAAAAAAGACAATGGGTAGGAAAGAATGGTACTTTGCAATTGAGATCTCTAGTAATGCTACTAATGGAAAGAAGATTAGTAGTAAACTTTGGGACATGTAAAATTGAAGACAATGATGATAATGGACTGGGGAGATGAACCCTTTTCAGAGATAGGGGAAAGAGACCCATCTGCCACCCGAACTTCTTTGTTACCTGATAAAGGAGAGTAAGCGTCAAAGTGTTTAGGAGACCTTATCATATGGTTAGTGGCCCCTGAATCGATAATCCAATAAGGGGATTCAATTGATGCACGATGGCCACTAAATGGAATACTTGTGTATGGTGCAAAATCAGAGGAAACTGGAAGAATAGTAGGCTAAGGCAACAGAGGAGGAAGTAGTGTCAAGCTTGGTCATCAGTTGGCGCAAGGTCTGTAGAACTTCATTGGAGACAGAGGAATCCATGGGAGTGTCATCAGAACCTTGATTTGCGAAACATTGGACCGTCCCTATACACGATTACGGGTGTTGGATAGTTTACCATGTAACTTCCAGCACTTGTCCCTAGTGTGACATTCCTTTCCACAGTAATCACACTTGACAACCCCTTTCTCTGTGGGTCTAGGTGGAGCTTACCTAGTTTGATTCCCGGAACCCGAGTAGAGAGTAGAACGATCCTGTGTAGCAGAGGAAAGTATAGCCGTACAACGAGTGTCCTCAGTTTGAACAAGGGCATAGGCTTGTTCCAGGGTGGGAAAGGGATCCCTACTCAGAATCTAAGCTCTAGTTTGATCAAACTCGGTATTGAGCCCAACAAGGAATACATAAACATGAATCTTATCTTCTTTCTTGCAATGATAGCAATGTCATCTTCGCATTTAATAGTATTATAAAAATCTAACTCTTGCCACATGCCTTTGAGGGCAGAATAATATTGGGAAAGAGAAAGTTCCTTCCGTTTAGTGTCATTGATCCGTTACCTTAGCTCGTAACATTAGGCATCATTGCCAACTAGGGAATAGGTGTCCTTGGCAACCTTCGAGATCTTGGCAGCAATATCCAGTAAGAGAGTTGGGTTTTAATGAAGTAGGACATCACAAGAAATTGTCTGTCTCCTATTTGACTTGGGTTTTATCAGCAGCAGTAGGCTTCTTCGTAGCACTAGTAATATAGCCTAACAAGCCACGAGCACCAATAACCAAGTTGCAGTAATGAGACCACAATAGATAGTTGCTCCCATCTAGTTTGATGGAGCTAGGGAGGATGGCAGGGACAAATGAAGAAGCCCCGTCAGATCTAGAAGGATGCTGTAGTAACTTCAGACATGGCTACTGCTTAGAACCAAAGGGTCTCAGACAATGTCACTAAAACAACACCAGAGTCTTCAATTAGAGAACATATCTCTACATCATCTCACAAAGATAACAGGATGAACCTCGGTGGGAAAGATCACATTCAACCACGACGGGAAGATGTTATAACAGTTGAAGGAGGCGCTAAAAGCTAGCGGTGGCGGCTGGAGGTGCCAGTGGAGACAGAGGCAAGAGGCGATGGCGCTTGGTGGATGGGGTTATCGCCAGCGGCGACGGTAGAAGTTGCTGTTGCTGGCGGTAGCTAGAGGCGTAGGTGGCGGCGACGGCGGCTAGAGGTGCAGGCGGTGGTGGTGATAGTGATTGTTGCTGTGGGAGGGGCCATGCCTTTGATACCATGTTGAATTGGGGAATTGAGCTTATGTCTCACAAAGACTAGCCCTCTTTATTTATAATAGAGAGAAAGGGATATTCTAGGGAATAATACAGAAATGTTCTAGAGAAACCATAGACCATAACCCTAATAGATTTAAGTAATAGATTTAAGGACCTATTTGGTAAAACTCTAGAATACCCATAAACCTATTATTACAAAACATTCCATACTTGGTTATCAAATTTCACTTTACTTTCCATCTAAATCCCTTGGATTTGAAAAGTAAAATAAATAGTACGTCTAAAAAGTATAATTACTAAATATGATAAAAAAAATTCTGCAGTTTATTTAATAATGTGAGGTGATGACTACAAAAGTTTATCTTTTAGGTTTGAAAATGTTGGATGAGGTAATGACTTGTGTCAAATATGACACCATCCCTCTTTATTTATTATAACCGAAAGAAAGTTTTAGAGAATTACAAAGACTATTAAACCCCTTAGGGTCTGTTTGGCAACTGACACTTTCCCTAAAACCCATTATTACTCCAACACTCCTACAAGTTGGTACATAGATATCACATATACCCAACTTGCAGATAATAGGATGAAACATCTTACAATTAAGACATTTATTAAATACATCAGCCAGTTGTTCACTACTGCAAACAAAAGGCACAGTGATAAGACCCATATCCAGCTTCTCTTTCATTAAGTGTCAATTGATCTGCACATACTAGACAAGGTTGTGAGCAATGCTAATGGCAGATTTGCTGTCACAAGAGAGCTTCATAGGAAGGGTGGCAGGGGTAGCCAAATTTGTGAAAAGACCATGAAACCATAGGAGCTCAAAAATGCCATGTGCCATAGCACAGAACTCTTCTTCAGCACTTGACCGAACAACCACGGCTTGCTTCTTGCTTCACCATGTAACAAGGTTACCACCAACAAAGGTGCAATAACCATTAGACTTGTGGTCATCAAGGGAACCTGCCCAATAAGCATCCATGAAGGCTTACACCCTAAGGTGAACATGAGGAGAAAAAATGATGCCACGTCCTAGGGCAGATTCAAGTACCGAAGAATACGCAGCACAAATTCCATGTGAGTCAAGTAAGGATCATGCATGTATAGACTAACCAGGTTGATGACAAATGCTATGTCAAGGCTTGTATGAAAAAGATAGATCAAGTGCCTCACTAATCTCTGGTATCTCCTTAAGTGCCCCATTAATCTCTGATATCTCCTCTTATCCATAGGATCACCTTCCTTGCTACTTAGGTGACCATTAGCTACTATGGGAGTGTCTACTGGCTTACACCCTAACATGTCTGTCTCAGAAAGAAGATCAAGCACATGCTTCCACTGAGATAAGTAGATCCCAAAAGAAGACCTAGCAACTTCAATGCCAAGGAAGTAACGAAGCTGTACTAGATCTTTGATTTCGAATTCCTCACTCAAGTATCTCTTGAGGCGAGAAATTTTGCCAGATCATCACCAGTAGCAATAATATCTACATAGACTATCAGGATAGCAATCTTCCCACCAGATATCTTGATTAACAGTGTGTGGTCAGCATTGCTTTGAGAGTAGTCTATAGCAACTATAACCTTATGGAAATGCCCGACCAAGCTTGAGGGGATTGCTTTAGCCCATACAATGGACACTTCAACTTACATACCTTCCCTTGGGTTTTGGAGCAAGTGAACCCATGAGGAATGTCCATATACAGTTTGTCCTCAAATTCCCCATGAAGGAAGGAATTCTTCACATCTAGCTGCTGGAGATCCCAATCTAAGTTGGCAGCACAATGTCACGAGCTGGCCCATCAACCTAAAAGACTAACCTTTTAGGTGAGGATACCATCCCATTATATAAGGGCCCAAATTCACCCTTGCCTATCCAATGTGAAACTATTTTTCACCCTGCCTACTCCCTTGAGCACTTGGCGTGACATTCTCCCCCACCCAATTTCATAACCCCCTCGTCATGGTGGGCCACCCTGCCTACTCATCCCTTGGAGTGCCATCGGATTCGGGTCGGGTTGGCTCTGATACCACTTTGTCACTGGCTGACCCATCAACCCAAAAGACTAACCTTTTAGGTGAGGATACCATCCCATTATATAAGGGCCCAAGTTCACCCTTACCTATCTGATGTGGGACTATTTTTCACCCTGCCTACTCCCTTGAGCGCTTGGCACGACAAAAAAACAAAAATAACATGAATTACGTTCATCTTAGCAACTGGAGCAAAAGTCTCCTAGTAGTTAATCTCATAAGTCTGAGTGAAGCCATTGACAACAAGTCTGACCTTATACCGATCCACCATACCATCAACCTTCTGTTTTACTATGAAGACCCACTTGCACCCAACTGTCTTCTTTTGTGAGGGAAGACACACCAAATCCCATGTGTCAATTCTTCTTCGGAGCCTACATATTTCTAACCATAGCTACTTGCCATTGTGAGTTTGCACTCTCTTTTTGCAAGGTATGGGGAATGGACACAGGAAAGAGAAGACATAAAACTATAGTAGGAACATGGTTTAAACTATCTCCGATACTGATACCGATACCGATACGATACCCTCTGATATGTATCCTAAATTTAGCCGATCGATACGATACATGGAATTTTTAAAATCCTTTTGTATCGATATATATTGAAAAAACCTAGAGGAGGGTGAGTAGGTTATACTAGTGGAAATTTTAACTCTTTTCGATGTATAGGTCCCAAGTGTGATTGCAAATTAAAAACGATACGGAATAAGTAAAATATGCACAATCACACAACACAAGATTTATAGTGGTTCGACTCAATCCGAGTCTAGTCCACTCCCTATAAGAATCCTTTTGTAAGGTATTCCACTAGTTCTCCCTTTCAGTACGGTAGGTAGGGAAGAAAACCTTTATAATTTTTTTATGGATAAGAGTATCCTTACAAATCCCCTTTATAGGCAGAGAGGCACCTTTACAATCTCCTTTAAGGTAGAGAGGCACCTTACACTCTTTTAAGGATAAGAGGATCCTTACAATCCTAAGTACAGTCTAAAATTGTATAAACAAAAATAAATATGGAGTAGTGGAATAAGAGGAATACCTCAAGTGTGATGCAAATGATGAGAATGAGAGATGAATGATGCACCTTTAGTAAAGTCCTCTCTTATGGCTTTGACTTGCACAGGAGAGAGTGGAGGACTTGATTGAGACTTGAGCCTTTTGTTGAGATTAGAGTAATCGAATAACTTAAGTAGGATAGAATAATCTTAGTGACTCTTGAATGCTTACAAAGATGCTCTTAA
>NC_056557.1:29444362-29509987 GCF_013358625.1 Macadamia integrifolia | reverse complement strand
TTTTTTGTGAAAACTAAGTATAAAATTGATCGATTCAATCGTTATCGGCATAACTAAGCCGAGGCATCCAAGAAGGCGTAGGGTGATCATTTGACCGCCCTTATGTTTTGGACAAATTGAATTTTATTGCATTATTGGTTTTTTTTTTTTTTTTTAATCAGTGTATTGTGGCGTGGATCCAATCGGTTTGTTATTAATATATAGTTTTCCTCTTCAAAAAATTAAAAAATAAAAAACCGATTTTTTCAAAGTTTCTGAAAACGAAACCAAAATAAAATAATAAGAAATTCAGTAGATCCGATCAGATTCAATTCATTTATAATAAAAAAAGAAAATCAAAAATTTTTTTTTTCCTTTTTAGAAAAAAGAAAAATCATTACTTCAAAAATGATACTACATCCATGTCCATATTAGTTAAGGAGATGATAGAATGTTTAATCATAGAAAGAAAAGCTTAATATTTGACAAAAAACACCAACGGCAATGTTAAACTTGAGCAAGAACAAAATGGAGAGGAGAGTAAATTGAACATCTAAAAAAATGGGAATAATGCTCAAAGGCCACGAGGTGGTGCTTGGTTCCAAAAAACAATAGTTCCAAGTCCTCTGCATCTCACTTTAGAGTTCATTGATCTTCCATCCTTGATCTATAGCTTGTTTTAATCCAAGTAAAAGACCCCTTATGCTTGCTTCAATATGCTTTCCTACCATTGCATAATTTGCTATTAACGAGATATATTTACCTTATAGAATACACAGTTAGCTTAGCCAAAAAATTTTGTTAGACTTGTCATAGACGGTGGAGCAATGCAGTCTCATTTTGTAAACCCAAGTTTGGGACTTGGAATATAAAAAATTACAAATTAAATATTATGCTTGGCGTATTATTAGGCATTCTTTTATTATTATTATTATTATTTGTTTAGTAAACAGCCACCGCAATTTATTCTATAAAATAAGAACAACCCTCCACACACCCCTCCCCACCCCCCCCCCCCCCCCCCCCCAAAAAAAAAAAAAAAAACCCTTCTATTTTGCCAGCTTGTGGAACATCAAAATCAGGAACATTGTGTATGATGTCATGTCGGTTGATATATACTTTTTTATTTTTTAAAAACAATTTGTATCTATTTGGTATCAATCAATACTATTTGATATGGACTGATATAGATAGATACAAATAAGATACATTTAATAAACCTCCTTTGAATTTATAAATTAGAAATCATGAGTGAAATACGAAACTAAAAGCAATCGAAGGCCTTAAAAACTTCTTTGTCTCTATGATCGAAGGATCAAGATCTCAGTTTTAGACCTGGTTACGATCAAACCTGAAACTTAGATGTGCTTGATCTCATTTTGAGGTTGACTTCGAGGTTTGACTCTAAAATTCGATGGTGAAACCTAGGGTAAAGAAATGGGTTTTGATTCTAGATTTCGTATCGTTTGGTCGAAACCAAGATAACTTGGAGATTTCGATCAATTTCGACCAAGATATAGCTCCATGCTTTGATCTGCATTGGGGGAATCATTTAACATAAAAAAAAAAGGCTTAAAATTTCATCATTTTTTAGGTGTGTATAATACTCAAATCAAAAGGTTGGGTATGCCACCAGTATGGCCTTGCGTACCCCTGGATGGAAAGCTACCATGGATGTAGAAATGGATGATTTCTTGAATCGTGCTACCTGGAGTCTGGTAAATTTACCTCCGGGTAAGGACTTGGTGAAGTGTCGTTGGGCTTACACTATTAAGTATCATTCTGATGACTCTGTTGAGCAGTTGAAAGTCCGTCTGGTTGTCAAGGGGTATACTCAGACATATGGGGTGGATTATTTTGAGACATTCTCTATAATTTCTAGGCTGAACTCTATTCACCTACTTATTTCTCTTGCTGTCAACTCTGATTGACCATTGTTTTAGTTAGACATCAAGAATGCCTTCTTGTATGGTGATTTATAGAAAGAAATGCATATGGAGCAACCTCCTGGTTATGTTGCTCAGGGGGAGAATAAAGACCGTATGTGTCGTCTACACAAGGCTATCTATGGACTTAAACAATTCCCTCGGGTATGGTTTGACAAGTTCAGAACTACCATAGTAACTTATGGATTTTCTCAGTGTTACTCTGATCATTCTGTCTTTGTCCATCGCAGAAGTAATAAGCTGGTTGTCTTGGTTATTTATGTGGATGATATTATTCTTACTGGTAATGATGAGACATAAATCTTTGAAGTGAAGAAGTACCTATAACAGTATTTTCAAGCCAAGGACTTAGGTCAGCTTTACTATTTCCTTAAGATTGAAGTGGTTTGATGTAAGAAGGGGATCAATTTGTCTCAAAGGAAGTATGTGTTGGACCTTTTATCTAATACTGGTATGCTTGCATCGAGGCCTGTAGATATCCCTATGGATCCTCACCAAAATTTTAGTATTATTGATGGCGAACCTCTCTAGGATGTGCATCAATACAGGAATTTGGTTGGCAAGTTGATATATCTTACTGTCATACGACTTGACATTTCTTATGTTGTTGGGGTCCTTAGTTAGTTCATGTAGTCTCATCAGAAAGTTCATTGGGATGCTATTGTTCGTGTTGTTTGAAATTTAAAGGGTGCTCCTAGAAAATGACTGATCTATTATCCTAATCAGCATATGAAACTAGTCAGCTACTCTGACGTTGATTGGGCCAGCTCTGCTAGTGATCGTAGGTCCACTATAAGGTATTGCACATTTGTTGGAGGTAATATGATTACATGGCGAAGTAAGAAGCAGACTACCATTGCTCAATCTAGTACTGAAGCAGAACGCAAAGCTATGACTCACACTACTACTGAGTTGATGTGGGTACGGTCGATACTTCTGGAGTTGGGTTTTTCAGTAATCAAGCCTATGAGATGTATTGTAACAACCAAGCTGCTGTGTACATTTCTAGTAACCCGGTCTTCCACGAGAGGACCAAGCACATTGAGGTGGACTGCCACTTTGTTCGTGATGTTGTTCTAAAGAAGTTGGTTGAGACCCCTTTTGTCCCTTCCTCAGATCAATTGGCAGACATGTTTACTAAGTCTTTATTTGCTTCTAGTTTTTGTAATGGTTGTACCAAGCTAAGCATGGGTGATGTATATGCTCCAGCTTGAGGAGGAGTATTAAGATTGAGGCGTTAGCTCAATCAGCAACAGGGGTGATAGGGACAATTATGTCCTATTGATCATTGTCTCTGTATTAGGGTTGACTAGATGTTTAAGGGTATTTTTGTACCTATTTATATGTTTCTAATATATAAATATTAGGGCTTGGCCTACGGCAGACTATTCTAGTTTGATCGCGGGTTATTCCCCTCTTGGGAGTATCTCGATCTTGCCTCTCTCTCTTCTTCTTCTTTCTTCTTTCTTCTCTCTTCTCCTCTTTCTCTGGTTTGATCACAGGTATCTGGGATTGTAACACTAGTGTTAGTAATTTCGAGCACATTACTCTCTGGATAGAAGGGCTTGAAAAATGGTTTTAATTATTTTTTCTTGTTATCATGTAATTTTGCATAAAGTGAGACAAATTATTTTTTGAAACAGACAAAGAAAGATGGCTGGAACAATAGCAACAATTCGTGATTTTGGAACATTATTTCTCTATTTTCTTATGTTTATAAATATATTTTTTTTAACTCATTTTTGTGTCAAGCAATTTGCAATTCTCTGGTGCTTTTGTTGAAATGTATTGCTTCTCTTGTAATGGATAAAAAATTTAAAACCCAAACTCATAATCTGGATTTACTAAGTAATCACTATCAATGAATTTCCTTTTTCATACAAAAAAAGGGATTTAGAAAACCACTTTAGAATTTTTTTATGGGAAGTTTACAATGCCACTCTATAGAGACTGCTACTATTAAAGAGTCACTCCCTGCATATTTCACAATTAAACTTAGAATTCCTATTGTCAATCTCTCTTCAGGAATATACCTTAAATGCTGATATCAATTGGTATATATATATTTTTAAATACCAAAATACCCTCATAAATTGTAAAGCACCAAATATACCCTCTCTTAACTCTCCAATCCCATCACAACTGAGCTTCATAGTCTTTACCCCCAAACCACTTGAGCTCCATCTCTACTTTGATATTGGTGGTGGCGGCATGGCAAGCTTAATCCTTCGTTGTAGAGAAGTTTCCACACTTTCTTTTGTTGAGGCTGCAGTTTCAACTATTTCACGCATTGGAAACACCATGGGTGATGTAAGGAGGTTTCTACTATAGGGTTTTGCTGGTTTGATTAACGAGAAAAATATTTGAGCGAAAAAAATTTATCATCAAATCTAACTCACCGACCGAATACAACACCACATGAATGTTTGTTTCGAATCCATGGGAAGAATTACAAATTGGTTACCAAATAATGCATAAATCCAAGACTATTTGCCGAAAGATCTCAATACCTTTTCTTTCTTCCTCCACTCTCTATTCCTTTCCTTTCTTCAAAGTCAAAATAGGTTTGTGAACTCCCTAACCATCCCTAACATCCCAAACGATCTACCTTGAAACGGAGTATCTCCCTCTCTGTTTTTTATAGTTATACTGTAGCAGTATTCAGATCTCGGATGGTTAACGGAAATGGGAATCCTCAGAAAGAAGAAAATTCATTTGAGCAAGCAGTTATGCTTTCGCTTCTATTGTTAATGGTCAAACATATCGCGTTAGCCCAGCAAGAAAAGGACTACCACTATAAACGAGCATCGGCACGCAACCTAGCTATAAGCACTCTTCCATGTCAAAGCATGCTAACGCATCTTAGTAATAGGTTTGTGAACTGATATAGTAGCACCCTTGCTTCTTTGGTCAACAATCAGCTTGCTCAGCCGTTTCTTGGTTGCTTCGTACATGCTTCTTCTTCTTGTTTACTGGGCAGCAAAACTATGTAGACAAGGCAGCTCGCCCTTATCTCTGATGGGCTGTACTCAAAATCACGTTTCTGACTCTTGGAGTTTGCCTTGCTCCTATGTTAGGTTTAGCCTTTTCGTCTAGTGATTCCACATGATCTTTCATGTTCTCTTCTCGTGCTTTTAGCTGTGTTGCTCTTCTTTCTCTTTAGCGAGTACTTATTTCTCATATCCAATATACTCTATAATTGCAATGGCAGTGGATTGGACAAGGGTTTTGCAACGGCGGGGCTAAGGGTGAGGAAGGGTTAGGTTGTTCGTCGATCGTCGACTTAGTGTGGTGAAGAAGAAGAAGAGGATAGGATTCACAATGGTATTCTAGTCAAAAGGGAAACACCATTTCAGACCCTTCTTTAACGGAGATTAACGGTAAAAGAACTGAACGCAATTGTGAATTATGCAAGAGGTGTCTCTCTAATAGCGACATACTCTTGGAAGTGACACTGTAAATGTTTCATTTTTAATTCACATAAATATTCTTATATCAAGAAAATCCCCGAACATAAACTACAAGAATAAAATGCTAAACCCTCACCAAGGAGTCATCCACTGGCCATTGATATCTTCAGTGGAATCCTGATAGCGGGGCTATCAGCTTTAAACTTTGACAAGCTCAAGGTACAAGAATTAAAATTATACCATAAGTTCCCACGCCCAGACACAGCTGGGTATGAAAAATACCCAGCTGCCCCCACACACTGGGGGTGTAGACGGGCAGAGTTTTTTTTTTTTCCATAAAAAATACAAGGATAAAAAGGGTATACAGAAATCTATAAAATGAAGTGACCCTTAAGTTAGTTTCTTTTGATAAACTTATAGAGTTAATTAAAAATCAGTGTAGCAAAATAATCCTGTACATGGTTGCTGCGAAGATCTCATAGGCCACATTTTACGTGAGGTGCTTAGGGCGTACTCTCTTAACTAAAAGTTCCATCAAATTGATTATGAATTATTGAATTGCTGGACCAGCTCCTACTCATGTTATGCCAATGCCTATGTTAATGCAAATTACGATAAGCAATTGAATTTTATTCCCTTCCCCCTCCCCTCCCCTCCCCTCCCCTCCCCCCCCTCCCAAAAAAAAAAAATTATTTTTTTCAGCTGAAAAGATGAAGAGCAAACATGAGAGCTCTAATTGGTTGCAAAAGGAAATTAAAGAAAAAAATGATTTAAGAATTACCTGACATAATTGTCTTAAATTACTTGAGTTAATTTTTTTTCATATTTAGTAATGATGCCTTTTAGATGTATTTTTTTATTTTACTTTATTCATTTAAGGAATTTAGATGCCAAGTGATGTTATTTTTTTTATAACTAAATATGAAATGATTTAAAATTAATAATATTTTTTTTGTAAGAGTTAATAATAAAATCAAGTGATCTAATGATTACAAAAAATGTCTTTTTTTAGGTTTGTAAATTTCAATTCCATCCCTTCGACATCCCTCGTAAAGTGAAGTTGGTGAGGTTGTGGTGTGCAAAGCTCACCAAAAGGTCTCAAGTTCGAGTCTCCTAGCTGTTACATTTCCCACCCCCTTCTATAGTGTACCCATCTTATTATTATTGTTTAAAAAAAAAGAAAAGAAAAAGGGACCATTGGGGAAAAGAAAAACCCAAAACACAAACTTAATTGCCGCAAAAAGGAACATAACTGTACAAATGGAACATAGGCTGGACCGCTGGAGAGACAATGAATTTAGTAAGACAATTTTGTGAAAAGCATTGATGTGCAGGAAATGATCAATGGTTGGAAGAAAAGACCGGGAGACCCATCCACAACTATACATAGCCTTTCTTATTGCTGGATACCATATAACAAAAATGTACAATTGGCATGAGACTCTTATGACACGATTATACTTTTGAGATAAATAGAACCTCGTTTGTTGCAGGAATTGTTGGCTCATTTCCATCACCTTCCCACCCTTCTCCAATTCTGGCATCCTTTTTAATACTTTGAAGGGGACAAAAGATGAGTCCACCATTGAAGTTCATGAAGTTCAACCTGTAACCGAAAAATTAAGTCAACAGTGCATATGGATCCTACAGCATGTATTACTACCAGAAATGCAAATGACCATGCAAAGAATATAAGCAGCAATTTACAAAGAGTCGAAAACATTGCTGGCTCCATCCATTGCCAAGAGCCAATATGTTAACAAGATGGTAGTTTTTTGACAGCTGAAGCTAAATCCATGCCTAGCTATTTGCAGTTTTTCACAGGACAACTATTATATTACACATCACTTCCGAGGCATAAAAGGAATCAGCTGGGGCAATCCAAGAAGTGGAAGAGACAAAAAAGTATGTGATAGATAATTGCCTGAAGCAATGACTACCTGTCAAATTGACAAGAAAGAGATTAGCTCTGAGCACACTCAAATGGATGAAAGCTTCCCTCAGCAAACTCCTGCACACTAAACCGCTGAAGAAGTTCAAAGGGCCTGCAGTTTAAAAGTGATGCCATTAATATAGGATTACATACCACGCATATACACACAGGAGAAAGAGAAAAACTTGCTTAGTAATAATATAAACAAACTTGCATTGATCACTAGATCAAACAGACAGCTGTTTACTTCCCCTGCATCATAGATTGGTTTGATGAGAGTATCCAACATTGACATTCTCTTTCTCCCAGAACTGAGAGATTATTTATAGAGAACAAGAAATTCAAGGACAGAAAATATGGGAAACAAGATAAAAGAAAAACAGAGCCGCCAACAAATGAGTTACTACAACTGCACCGCACGGAAGTCATAGTACATTAGCATCCCTTTCTTCCTCATGCTTAGCTAGAAGGATATGTGCCACAGAGTAGCTTGATTTAATCCTCCAGCAGGACACAATGTTCAATACTGAGCCTATGGACCAAATCTCTCAAGATAAAGAGGGCTAGACTCCATGGCCCTCTTGAGAGTATGGTGAACCATATGATAATGCAACCCAAGTCTACCTCAACATCAGTCCTTCCCATCAATGCAAACACCCAAAAACTAGAATTAGAACCAACCCCAGTGGGGCAATTAACTGACTATTTGTATATTAACGATAAAGAGTAAAGGACCAAAATCTTCGTGCAAGGATATTTTATAAAAAATGCCAGTGCTCTAATTGTTTAGTTGCTTACCAAATTATAAAACTGACCTGCGATGAGGCCCAAGCATCTTGGTCCGAACATCCAGTTAGCGTGAATTGAAAAGTTGATGTCAGAAAATAAGTATTTATAGCACATATATAAAGGCAAATTATTTCCTTCTAAAATGACTGTGAAAATATTAAGTCTGCTGGGAATAATCCCACATCAACAAACTATGTCGACTTGGACTTCATATACCAATTGGACCCCTCCAACTAATAACTTAATCTTATGGGTTGGCTAATCCAGCCAGGTATCAGAGGCACCAAGCTCACTACATTAATGATACATTTGTGTATGACAGCAAAAAGAAGGGAGACACATGCAATGTGTACTGCCACCCAAAAGAGGGGCAACACGTGAAAGAGAGTGCTGGGAACAATCTAACTTTGGGATCTTGGATGGCTTCATGTTTAAGTTGAGCTTCTCCACCAAAAAGCTTGTGCTTTTAGGCTGAATAATTCAACAGTGAACTGACAATTCTTCAGAGTGCAGCCAACAGCTACCCCCCCCCCCCTTTTAATATTTCTCGTCAATTAGGTTTTCTGTAAGTAACTTAAATAAAAAATTTGAGTACATTCCTCTTTTGTTATAAGATATGCATCCTCGCATCTAATGATTTCCAACTGGTATTCAATAATAAGAATTTTCAAAGAATCTTCTTGACACCTCACGAGGTATCAAATTCTTTTAACCTTAATTCTTCCCTTTGATTCACAATGACCGTCTTTAGGCTCTGTTTGGTTGCAAGGGGAATTGAAAAGGGAACCATGGATAATCATGGTTTTGAGCAGAATGTAGGGAAGATTGATACTCACAGTCTTGCAAACACAGTAGGTGAGATAAGCGTGGAATGGGGAGACTTCATCTCTATGACCACTCTTTGGTAGGATGTTGTAGGAGATGATGAGATTTACAATCCTCCCTATATTGATGAGTTCCTTAGCCTTAATCTTGTGAGTATTAGCATATTCCTTCATGATGCTAGAGTATACACAGTCAACATCCATGAATTGTTCTACATAGGTCTTGGGTTTGTAGTATTTGATCTCCCCTGCCACAGAGATGTCTAGGATTTATCCTAATATCAGAATGTTTATATCTATAGGAACTCCCTTAACATAGGAATGGACTAGAAGGTCGTCACCTTCTCCAGAGAAAGTAAGATTGCAAAAGAACATTTTGACTAGGTGGGGATAACAGTTGAACCCTAGTTTGAGAATGTTGCCCCAACCCAAAGCATCAAATAGGTCTTTGATGTCATACCTAGACAAAGAGTCGGAATTGATGGTTCTACCTTGCTCTGTGTCGAGAGATGTCGAGATCCCATGATTCTTGAGCAATGGAGGAGGAGAACCAGATATCTTTGTCAGAGGCCTTCCGTTTTCCCTTGTGAGCGACAGTATTCTTGGCTCCGTGTGGGCGGTGAGAGTCCATAATGATGAAGGGCGTAAGAAAGAAGAGACGCAAGTTTTTGAGAGGGAAGGGAAAGGATCTTGAGAGATCTAAGTTAGAAATGGGTTCTAAGCTAGGGTTTTGGGAGAGGAATGGTCGAAATAGGTTTTTAGGGTAACAGAGGTTTTTAAAATGAGACAAAATGGGTAAAAAAAAGATCAATTTTAAAAGAGTGCGGAATCGAGTTTTCGGCGGCACCGGTCGACCGGTAGATTGTGGCGGTCGACCGGCAATCCTTTTGGTCAGAGGCGGTCGACCGGAAGATTTTAAACGGTCGACCGGAAAATTCTAGAAATGCCTGAAAAACTAGAAGATTGTGAATTTTGAAGGGGTTTTTCAAGTCCGAGCTTTTGGAATAAATATTAATGAAGGAATGTTTATTCATTCAACCAAACGGGTTACAAATTCCAAGCTCCTTCCTTAGGAAGCTAAAACGCTCTTCACCTAGTGGTTTAGTGAATATATCTGCGAGTTGTTTCTCGGTTTCAATGTATTCTAGAGAAACATCGCCATTTTGATTGTTGTCTCGCAGAAAGTGGTGTCAATATCAATGTGCTTTGCCCTTGAGTGTAAAATAGGATTTTTACTCAAGTTTATGGCACTGGTGTTATCGCACATGATTGGGCAAGATTCAAAACTCACTCCAAGGTCTTAGAGAGTTCTCTTCATCAAAAGGATTTGGGCACAACATCTACCAGCTACAACATATTCGGCTTCGGTGGTAGATAGAGCAATGGAGTTTTGTTTCTTGCTAAACCAAGAGACAAAACAAGAGCCGAGAAAGTGACAGGTACCACTGGTACTTTTTCTGTCGATGTGGCAGCCCACGAAGTCAGCATCTGAAAAGCTGACCAAGTCAAGGGGTTGGTTTTTTTAGGGTACCATAACCCAACATCACAAGTGCTTTTCAAATATTTAAAAATTCTTTTTACAGCGGTGAGGTGAGATTTCTTAGAATCAGCTTGAAACCGAGCACATGCACATACACTGTACATGATATCAGGTCAACTTGCCGTTAAATATAGAAGGCTCCCAATCATGTCTCTATATTTAGTTACATCCTCAGAAATGCCATCTTCATCCTTGGTTAGTTTCAAGGATGAGCTCATCGGAGTGTCTGAAGATTTTTTACTGTTAATGTCAAATTCCTTTAGCAGTTCCTTGGTGTACTTGCTTTGGTTTATAAAAATTCCATTGTTAGTTTGTTTTATTTAAAGTCCAAGGAAGAAATTTAACTCGCCCATCATACTCATTTCAAATTCATTGCTCATCTTGCTATTGAAATCAGTACACATTTTATCGTTGGTTGAGCCAAAGATGATATCATTTACATAGATTTGAACAATGAGTATGTCATTCTTCAAATTCTTCACGAACAGGGTTGTGTCAATCCTCCCCCTTGAGAAGCCACTTTCTATCAAGAAGGTACTTAATCTCTCATACCAAGCTCTAGGAGCTTGTTTGAGGCCATACAGGGCTTTCTCAAGTTTATAGACATGGTTTGGAAACTTGGGGTCTTCAAAACCAAGGGGTTGGGCTATATATTACCCATTCAAGAAGGCACTTTTGACATCCATTTGATATAGTTTAAAGTTCTTATGACATGCAAAAGCTAGTAGCATTCTAATGGACTCTAACCTTGCTACTGGTGCATAGGTTTCATCATAGTCTATTCCCTCTTGCTGATTATACCCTGTGACAACTAGTCTCGCTTTGTTTCTCACTATGTTCCCATCTTCATCCAGTTTATTTCGAAAGACCCACTTAGCACCAATGATGGTGTGGTGGTCAGGTCTTGGGACAAGTTCCCATACCTTGCTTCTTTCAAACTGGTGAAGCTCTTCTTGTATAGCGATAATCCAATCACTGTCTTTTAGTGCTTCTTCTATGTTCTTGGGTTCGATCCTTGAGATAAATGCAGTGTGATTGCATACTTCTCGGGTTTTAGATCTAGTTTGGATTCCTCCATCTAGATCCCCTATGATGTTTTCTAAGGGATCATTCCTATGCAGGATGACTTCCTTAGGAAGTGTTTCTATTTTTTTGATGGTAACATCATTTGAATCATCAAGAGAAGTATCATTAACTTTGTTCTTAAGCTCATCAAACATGGTATCATCATCATCAATAGGAGATTTGTTTAAGTTATTAGGCAAAGATTCATCAAATCGTACATTCATAGATTCTTCAACCATTAATGACTTTTTATTAAAAACTCTATATGCCCTACTGTTGAGTGAATATCCGAGGAATATTCCTTCATTAGATTTCGCATCAAAGTTTCCAAGATAGTTTTTAGTGTTTAAGATGAAACATTTACACCCAAAAACTCTAAAGTAGTCTACTTTTGGCATTTTACCAAAGTACAGTTCATAAGGGGTCTTAGAAAGTAAAGGTCTGAGAATTATCCTATTTAGTACATAACAAGTTGTATTTACAGCTTCAGCCCAAAAGTACTTAGGCAATGAATACTCATTGAGCATAGTCCAAGCTGTCTCTTGTAATGACCTATTTTTCCTTTCAACCACCCCATTAGATTGAGGCGTTCTAGGAGCAGAGAAGTTATGGTCAATACCATGCTTGTTGCAATATAAGTCAAATTGATTTATATTGTCGAAGTCTCCTCCATGGTCACTCCTCACAGAGGTTACAGTGTACCCTTTCTGATTTTGCAGTCTATTACATAGAGTTGCAAATTCATCAAAGGCATCATTTTTGTTTTTCAAAAAAACCGTCCAAGTGTATCTAGAGTAGTCATCAACGATTATAAAGGTATAATTTTTACCACTCATACTAGATACATTGATGGGTCCAAATAAGTCTAAATGTAGTTCCAATGGTCTAGAGGAAGAGACAATGTTCTTCGACTTGTGGGAGATCTTGGTTTGCTTGCCTTTTTGACAAGCATCACAAAAATTGTCTATTTCATACTTGATTTTAGGGAGGTTCCTCACAAGATCCTTGGATGTAATGGTTTGAATCAACTTGACATTTACATGTCCAAGTCTTCTATGCCATAATGATGACTCAATATGGTTAGAAACCAAGCATGCATTCAAGGAACTTGATTCGTCAAGCATACAAACATAGATATTGTTTTTCCTAGACCCATTTAGTATTGAATTATCATTTGCATCTTCAATGCAACAATGGGAGACATTAAATTCTACTTTGTATCCAATGCTACATAACTGACTCACACTTAGGAGATTATAATTCAGATTTTTCACAAAGTAAACATTTGAGATTGAAATACCTCCAAGTCTTATTTTTCTAATACCAGCAATTTTTCCTCTGTTGTCATCTCCAAAGGAGACCCATCCTCCGTCGTAGTCCCATAAGCTTGAGAATAGGTTCTTGTTGGATGTCATGTGTTTGGAGCATCTACTGTCGATGACCCATTCAACTTCCACCTTATTCTTCAAGCAAACCTATAACAGAAATTTAATCGTACATTGGTCCCCATAATCTCATGGGTCCATTATTGTTAGTGTCAAACTTTCCTACTGGAACCCAAATGGTTTTGTACTTTTCAGGTCTTTGGTTCTGCCTTTGGGATGACTTTGGGTTTCTTTAGGTTCTCTGATGTTCATACGATCCATTTGATCTTTGAGGAGTATAGTATCTTTGAAATCTATAGGATCCTTGGTCTTGGTATTTCCCTTGTGATCTATAAGTCTCCTGAGGGTAGTTTTCATACCCTTGGTATTGTCTTTGGGGCCTCTCAGTAGAGTATTCTCTTTGAGGTTGGGATTTTATATACCTAGGCATAGACCTAGAGTCTTCTTGAGACCTATATTGCCTTCTTAGGGGCGTGTAGTAGTAGGCATGGCTAACTCTTGGTCTCTCAGTTTGAGAATTGGGTTTCTTCCTTTTCTTTGAGTGACATTGGTTTATGGAATGTCCTGTAACCCATGAAGTAACACTGGGTTTCTTCCTTTTCTTTTAAAAGGTGGATGGTTGATTTCTTTGGTCACCCCTTCTTGGATTCTCACTTCTAGATGGATTTTTTCTATTGTAACCCAATCCTTCTCTTTCATTTGGACATTTCCTTTGAGATCCAAGAAGATTGTCAAGGTTCCTTTGCCCTTGGATGAAGGTGCAGAGGATGGAGTTCAACTTGAAGTTTTCTTTCTCCAGTTCACTCACCTTTGAGGTTAGTGCATCCACTCTCTTATTTAGTGCGTCAACCTCTTTTTCAAGTTCATTCTTATCAGATTCTAATTTGATACTTTCTTCATAAAAGGCTTCGAAGGCTTCTTGAAGCTCCTCATTAGAGTCTCTTATTAAGGATTCAGGTTGAGTTTGACATACCCCTTGTTCTTTATCTCCGATAGCCATTAAGGCGAGGTTGGTGACTTCTTCTCCAAATTCACTTTTCTCCTCTTCATCACTTGAGTCCCAAGTGGCTGCATAAGCCTTCTTCTTTGGTTTATGTGGGCATTCGGTTCTGAAGTGTCCAGGCTTTCTGCACTCAAAACAGACTATATCTTTAGAAGAGATTTCCTTGGGTTTAATTTTAGATTTACCTTTTTCCCCGTAGGATTTGTCTCCGTAAGATTTGTTCTTGTGTTGAAATCTTTCTTTCTTTTTAAAGAACTTGTTGAACTTCCTCGTGATGAGTGAAATTTCTTTTTCCATATCGAATTCTTCATCTTCTTCATCATCGATTACTTCTTCGATAGTTTGAGTTGACTTTAAAGCTATTGTTCTCTTTTTGTTCTCAGGATTTGATTTATCGGCGTTCAACTCTACTTCATGAGTTTGTATGGATCCAAGCAAGGAGTCCAAAGAGATTTTCGTCAAGTCTTTGGATTCTTCTATTGCTGTTTTCTTGGGTCTCCAAGCTGCAGGCAAGGCTCTTAAAATTTTCCTGACTTTTGAAGCGATAGTATAAGTTTTGCCTAAACTTTTGAGACTGTTCACAATATCAGTAAATCTTGTAAACATAGAAGTTATTGACTCATTTTCTTTCATAAAGAAGGATTCGTAATCAGAAACAAGTTGGTCTACCTTTATTTCCTTTACCTCTGCTGTACCTTCATATGTGATAAGAAGCATATCCCAAATCTCTTTAGCTGTGTCACATGCTATGACTCGGTTGAACTCTTATTCGTTGAGGGCACACTGAAGAAACGTGATTGCACGGAAGTTGTACTGGATGAGAGTGATGTCTTCAGTTGTCCATTCCCTTTCATCTTTTGCCATCAACTATTTTGGTGATGGTGTATGGTCCATTCTCTATAGCTCTCCATACAAGAATGTTGTGACCACAAACAAAGTTTTTGAATCTGCACTTCCAGAAGGAAAAGTTCTCTCCATTAAAGTAAGAGGGTCTCAAGGCGTTCATGCCTTTCGGTGGTCCTTGGAATGTGGCCATAGTCTTTGACTCATTTTTAAGATAATATAGTCTTGAATAAATTGAGCTCCCGCTCTAATACCAATTGAAATAACCTAGAGGTGGGATGAATAGGTTATACTAGTGGAAATTTTAACTCTTTTCGATGTATAGGTCCCAAGCGTGATTGCAAATTAAAAACGATGTAGAATAAGTAAAATAGGTACAATCACACAACACAAGATTTATAGTGGTTCGACTCAATCCGAGTCTAGTCCACTCCCTACAAAAATTCTCTTGTAAGGTATTCCACTAGCTCTCCCTTTCAGTACGGTAGGTAGGGAAGAAAACCTTTACAATCTTTTTATGGATAAGAGTATCCTTACAAATGAGGCAGAGAAACACCTTTACAATCTCCTTTAAGGTAGAGAGGCACCTTACACTCTTTTAAGGATAAGAGAATCCTTACAATCCTAAGTACAGTCTAGAATTGTAAAAACAGAAATAAATATGGAGTAGTGGAATAAAAGGAATACCTCAAGTGTGATGCAAATGATGAGAATGAGAGATGAATGATGCACCTTTAGTAAAGTCCTCTCTTATGGCTTTAACTTGCACAGGAGAGAGTGGAGGACTTGATTGAGACTTAAGCCTTTTGTTGGGATTAGAGTAATCGAACAACTCAAGTAGGATAGAATAATCTTAGTGATTCTTGAATGCTTACAAAGATGCTCTTAATGCTCTTTCTTAATTATATTTAATTAAGAGTGGCTATGGATATTTATAGGTGAGCTTAGTGAAGCATTTTAGGCAGAAAATCAGGCCCTAACGGTCGTATTCTGGGACCACCGGTTGACCGCCATTGGTATTCGGTCGACCGAAAAGAGCCGTTGAGGTAAAAAAATAGCCGTTGGAGCTTTTATAGGGAGGAACCGGTTGACCGGGACTTTCTACCGATCGACCAGCTATGGTCTCGGACAGATCCGGTCGACCGACACTTTTATCCAGTCGACTGCCAGCTTGACAGATTCTGTTATGACAGAATTTTGTCATATTGACCTGTCGACGATGCTTTGACCATAACTTTTTGATCTGACCTCGGATTAATCCGAAACTAGTTGTGTTGAAATCATGACTCGATTTCCTACAACATTTACAAAAGGTCCATTTCTTGATATTAACTCTAAGGTTACCCAAAATGCCCTTGAGTCAGGTCAAACTGTTTGCACAGAGATTTGCTAGAGTACTCTACCACCTAAGGTCATTCTAGTATGATGCATGAGGTGCGTGCATATGCAATGTGTATACAGATTACAAAATATATTCTCTATCCTATGGTCTTCATCTTGGATCTTGATGTCTTCACCATCTTGAGTCTTGATGTCTTCATCTTCTTGAGTCTTGATTGTATTTATCATCTTGGATCTTGAATGCCTTTAAGCTTATCATCTTGGATCTTGAATGCCTTTAAGCTTTAAGGCCATGTCTATATGAATTCAAACCTTGATGTCTTGATTCGACCCTTCTAAGTGTTTCTTCAAACTAATTACCCTTTCTTCAAGCTAATCACATTTTATCAAACCAAGTTAAAGACGTATGTTTGTTTGTTAACACCAAAATATAGTAAGGAGTGTGGACATATTTCCTAACATATATCCTACGATACATACCGATATGCACCAATACACTATCGATACGTACTGATACTCTATGGAAAATATAAAATCGAGGTGAAATATACGTTTTGGTATGTATCGATACGTATCCGTGAGTATTTGTATGTATTGATCGGAACGTATCGATGAGTATCAGTACGTATCGGTGAGTATCGGTATATATCGATCAATACGTATTGGTGAGTATCGGTACGTATCGGTGGGTATGTACCGATACAGTGCGCTATGGTCATATAATGGCTAAGATAGGTATTTTTTCAGAAAACATGATTTTTTGAGGGGTTTTTGTTCCAAAGTTGCTGCCAGCCATATTTTTCTAACTAAAGTGGAAATCAAGGTTCGGAACAAGGATTTTACATTTATGGGACAACTACAGACCTTGAATTCTTAGTGCGATACCCTTAATTTAGTGTTTATGCATAATACATGTTATCAATAGCTTTTTTTAATAAATTTTTTATGCAAGTGTTTAAAAAGGTGTTTCATATCTATTTATGTGCGTATCTTAGCGTATCTCCGATACAATACAATATCCTCCGATATGTATCTTAATTTTGGTCAACCGATATGGCGACCGATACCGATACTTTAATCCTCGAGTAGGAAGGAGAAAGTGAGTCATAAGAAACTTTTTAGCAATAGGATGTAAAGTACAAGACTTAGTGCCTTTATGAACAACAATAGGCAACTCAAGGGATGGATCAACCGATGGAGAATTACCTGGGTCCAAAGGGACAAGATCAGGCTCGAGAGGAGATAACTGGCATGGTAGGGTAGATGCTAGATGTGTAATAGTCTGAGTCATTTGTTGTCTACGACTATAAACACATATCTTTGGCCAAGGCAAAGTAGGAGTGCCACTCTCATGAAATGGGATATTGGCACATATAACAAGTTTAAAAGACGACACATCTTCGACAATGGAAGGAGCCTCTCACTGAAGAGGTGTTGTAGTGTAGTATGACGCAGATTCGTGAAAGACAACATCCATAACCACAAACCAACGCCGAGTGGGAGGATGAAAACACTGATAGCCTTTCTGAATAGGAGAATATCCCAGAAAAATGCACCGGAGACCATGAGGATGACGATAGTGAGCATAGAAAACACTACCGAATACCTTAATAGGAACAGGAAAAGCAATGAAACCTTGGAGAATATCCAGAGGGAAGTGGAAGGAATGGACTTGAGAAGGCATTCGGTCGATAAGAAAGGCAACGGTGAGAATCGCCACTCTAGTACTGGGGAGGAACATGCATCTCAACATAAGAGTGTGTGCTACCTCATAAAGGTGGCGATTCTTCTTCCCAGCAACCCCATTTTGAGCTAGAGTATCCACACAACTAGTTTGATGGATCATCCCATAATTAAATAGGTAAGCCTGAAAGGACCCTTCAAAGTATTCACGGACATTATCGCTTTAAAGGATCTTAATGGTAGCACCGAATTGAGTCTGAACACACGGTGAAACAGATGAGAGCAATAGAAGGTCTCGCCCTTGGTTCGCATCATATAAACCTAAGTGGTCCGAGAATAACAATCAATAAAAGAGATAAACCACCGATAACCATTGACAGACAGTGGGATTGACCCCAGATATTAGAATGTATCGACCCCAGATATTAGAATGTATCAATGAAAATTGAGCTTTTATTTAAAAAAAAAAAATAAGTGATCCGAGTTTGTTTGGCCAAAACACACGCCTCACAAAAAAATGACTCGAATTGCAATTTTTAAAAGAAGGAAAACCCTAGCTAAAGTTCCCAAAGGGGGATGTCCCAACCAATGATGCCACTGTAATAACTCAAAGATGGGAGGTGACGTAAAAGATGTCTAAAGAGCCTGACCAGAGACCAATGCCAAGTCATCATCAAGCAGATATAGACCACCACGTACCCTACCAGAGCCAATCATTGCCCCTGTCACCAGATCCTAAAAAACACAATGAGACGAGAAAAATGTGACTTTGCAATTAAGACTGGAAGTAAGACTACTAATGGATGAAAGGTTAGCGGGAAATGAAGGAACATGCAATATTGTAGAAAGGAATAAAGAAGGGTACAACTAACAGAGCCCTTTCCCAAAATAGTAGAATAAGTCCTGTTAGCCAACTTGACCTTACTATTACCAGGGCAGGTAGTGTAATGTGAGAAAAGAGGCAAACGGCCTGTCGTATGATTGGAAGCCCCAAGTCTATAATCTAAGGGGTATAAGGGACAAACATAGTAAGACCACAAAAGGAGACACCTGACTTAGAAGGGGTGGAATGAGCCGAGCTCGTAGTAGCTAGTGCAGGAGAGTCTAGTCGTGCCAAAAGGTGTTGAAGGGCAGTAAGCTCATCAGATTATAGCGAGGTTAGAATGTGAAGTTTGATCTACTGCAGTCCCAGGTTTTGAGTCGTGACCCCTTTCCTACCTTGGATCAAGCCTATGTTGTCCAACTTGAGGACAGTCGACATAACACTATACTTCTATAACCTACTACCACTCCTACTGAGAGATCTGCACTTGTCTCTGGTACTCAGTCCCTTAGTGCAGCCCCATAGTCTGGTGGCTCCTCTACTAGGACTCCAGTGAAGTGTGATTATTGTGGGAAGAAACATCACACCAACAAGCACTACTGAAAGCTTCTTGGCCGTCCTGCTGATACATCTGGAAAAGGGCGAGGGAAGGGTCGTTCCAGTACTCCTAGGCAGTCCAACCATATTTAGAGCCCCGATTCTAACTCTGCTTCTAGCACCTCAGCAGATCAGTCCCTAATAAAAGTCCAACCCAGTCAACAGTGTCAGTAACTTATAGTAGTACTGTGACAGAGCAAACTCTCTCTGCCTCATATCACGAACCTTCTGGCGAAGCTCAAAGACCTGAGCATCATTCCCTGCCTGGAATAGATATCCTGGACAGACTTCTAGATCTTCATAGCGGAGTTGAGGAGATAGCCACATGAAAGCTATGGCAACATAGAGTTGACAAGGAAGGCCATTACCAGAGAGTTGGCACACTCCTACTTGTCAATCTCATTACCAATGGTTGGACACTTCGAGGTTCCAGTGAGGTACCCGTAAAAGCCATAGGACTTGATGGAGATGTAGACCAAGAGTGACCACATAAGGTAGTTTGCGCCATCAAGCTTGATAGCACAAGGAGGAAAGGTAGGAAGAAGCATAGTGGCTCTGCCAGTAAAAGCAGACAAGCTAGTAGACATGGTTGTTACTCAAAGGGGCTGCGCAAATAGAAGAGACACTAGTCGGAGATAAAGAAAGCACCCAAAACCAGAAAAGGCTAGGAAACCCAAACGCTGATAAAGGGAAAAAACCTTAAGAAATCAATTTTAGGGATATCTCTAGAACAGAGACCTCAAATGGAAAAGTGGTTGGTACATACCACTTGATAAGTGGCACTAACTGCTACAAACAGCAAGACGATCGGAGCATCGAGTAGGGAAAAAACATTATGGCAATAGAAAAAAATGATTTAAAAATCGATGAAAAAAGGGTCTGGGTCTCTTTGATCATTGTAAAAGAGAGTCTGAGAGCCCAGGGGAAGGATGGATGGAGGTTAGAAACCCTCTTGGAGGTTTAAGAAGCTCCCACCACGAGAGAGAGGCAGAAGAAGAGAGATGGAGGGAGGCTCTGGGAGAGAGAAACGAGAAAGAGAGAAAGAGATGGAGAAGAGGGAGAGCCCTTAGGGTTTTGGATCCTATGGCTCTGATATTAAGTTAGATGGCGTAATGACTTGTGTCAAATATGACACCAGCCCTCTTTATTTCTAATAACGAAGAGAAAGTTCTAGAGAATTTTAAAGACATTAAACCCCTTAGGGTCTGTTCGGCAACTGACACTTTCCCTAAAACCCATTACTACTACAGATTATTTGAATTCCTTTCGATTCCCCTAACTACCAAACGGAGCTTTAGGATATAAGCGTAATTTTGTAATTTTGACTTTAACCCTTACTGCCCTCACAATGCACAAACCGCCCTTCCTAACTCTGTAATTCTTATCTCTTTGTCGCTTCATCTTCACTTCTCATCTCTCCAAATCTCTCTTCTCCATGACGATTAGCAAAGATAAACGGCATCGCCCAGAGGAGAGTTTTCATCGATTTTGGGAGCTTCCATTCTTCTGGCAATCTTTCCCCTTGTTTTGTAGTAGTTTTTTAGCGACTTGTTCCCATCTTTTAGTAAACTTTATATTTTGTGTGTGTGTGTGTTAAAGCATCTTCCAATGATTTTAATTAGGTTATTCTCTCTACTACTCTTCAATGTTTACAATGTGGTTCAAATTCTTGTTGTTCTTTAGCATTGCCATTCACACCGCATTCAATGAGGTTATTCTTGGTGTTCATAGTGGGCTCCGTGGTTTGTTAAACTTGTTCTCTGAAATTCTTCAACATTCCATCTTGTTAAGGTTGTTTTCCCTATTAACTGATGTTTACAACAGGTGTCAATGAGGCTGTAGGTTCTTACGATTCCTTGGTTTAAGAATTGAAAGTTTCATATTTTTTGGGTTTATGGAATGAGGGGTTTTATCTTCAAATAAGCTTCTGGGAATGTGTTGTTTAATTAATTTTTAACGAAACTATGACAATAATCACATGGCAATGCTGGTCAAATCACTTTGTCTAGTGAATATCCTGTTATATTATTTATTTTTTTGTTCAAATCAGTTGCAATTTATTTAGCTCACTAGTGCGGCATCTGGGTAAAGGCTGGTTGTGAAACACATGTCCACATAAAAAAAAAACATTACAATTTTCCACGGCTTTATGTACTGATGTAGATCAAAGCATGAAGAAGAAGAAGAGGATGAGAATCAGAATCCCCATGTTAGCTGAAGCCCGCCCCCCCGATCTCGCTAGGAGCTGTCGGCATTGCCACTACTGCCACCACCTTCAACCAGCACCTTGATTGATCTAGAACGAATTCTCTCATCCTATCCCAACTTGATCGGTCCTTTGATTCCCTAGCTCGTAAGGATACGCATTCCCCTTCTGTTTTCTCCCCTGCTCCCCCCTCATTGAATACTGTAGGCGCCACCACAGTAACCTTTCCCGGGGTTACCTAGCTAGCCACTGTCCCTTGGTGGCCCCTCATCGCATCTCCCCCCCTTTCTATGAATTGCTGGTCCATTTGGAATGTCAGGGGCCTCAATTCCCTGACTAAACAAGCTGAAATCTGTTCCCGCATCTCCTCTTCCAACTCCATTATTTGCTGCCTCTTAGAGACTCGCGTCCCTAAGGCCAATGTCCCCCCATATCGCCCGCTCTATGGTCCCTCCTAGTCCCTCCTCACCAACTATAGTCATTCTCCCAATGGTAGAATTTGGATCCTTTGGAACCCGGCAAAAATCCAAATCACAGCCATTTCCTCCTCCCCTCAGTTCATCCATCTCTCCACCTCTTCCCACTCGGGCTCTTTCCACTTCCATCTATGCCCTCAACTGCGCCTCCGATCAGACCCATCTCTGGGCTGATCTTTGTGTCCTTGCCTCCTAGAGGTTAGGGTGGGGATTTCAATGTTGTTAGGTATGCCCATGAGAAGCAGGGTGGCTCCTCCATTGATTCTTCCTCTGTTGATGCTTTCAACACCTGTATTGAGAACCATAATATTTAAAGCGGTAAGGCGACGGAGGCGTTTGAGGGTCTTTTGGAGCACCTTAGCGATAAAGTGGGCATAAAGCGTCGCCTTATCGACTAAAGCGTTCCTGTGCAATTTTTTTATAAAACCAATCTATTTGACTTAAATCCTAGTTGAATCCTATTACTCATATGTTAAATAAATATTAAAGGTTCATATTCATACTAATGTAAGATATTCATTAAGAAAACAAATCAATAAAGTGAATAAACTAAGTTCATCTTCATCAATCATCAATCATCAATCATCAATATTCAATCATCAATCATCAATCATAACATATTAACATATAATATAAATACATAATTATGAAACAAAATTATAAATATAAAGAAAAGAAGACATAAAAAATACAAGTATTTATTATACTTACGTCTATGATGCCAAAATGAGTGCCTAAGCCCTAAGGTCATCCACTATATTTCTACTCCTATCAAAGAAGAATGAAGCTCACCGCTGTCGGAGCAAAATAGTCGCCTGGATCAGTGGTTCTTCCTTATTCCTTGATTCCTTTCTCAAAACCCTTGACAAAATCCAAACCCTGTTTGTGAATCGTGTTTTTGTTTTGTTTGTTTTGGTTATTTTTGGTGGAGTAAAGTTGATCCCATACATCTCAAGTGTTAACAAAACCATACACCTACCAATAAAAAATCTATATTTGGAATCATCAAGTAATTTTAAAATGTGTTTAAAAAAAAAAAAACCATAAGGCGCCACTTCACATAAGGCAAAGCACTGCTTTACCATCTCTAGACCGCTAAGGCGCTGGTAAGGCGACGCCTTACCAACGCCTTAAAAACTATGATTGAGAACACCTCGCCTTACCAGCGCCTTAAAAACTATGATTGAGAACACCAGCCTAAATAACCTTCGCTGGTCTGCCTCAAGTTCTCTTGGCACAATAAGAAAGTGGGTTCCCACCATATAGCCTGTAAGCTTGATAGGGTCTGGGTCAATGAGGCCTGACTTTCCTCCTTGCCCTCCTCCCATGCTACTTTCGAGCCTCCTAACATCTCTGATCACAGCCATATCTCTCTTTATGTTGATCCCTATCTCTCTTTCGGCCCTAATCCGTTTAAGTTCTTTGATATGTGGATCCTTCATCTTGACTTCCTTTCCATTGTCTCCTCCCCTCAGGAAAATTCCCTCCTCCTCCCCTCATTGCCTTTGCCCATAAGCTCAAGAATGTCAAAGCGGCACTTAAAGCTTGGAATGCCTCCTCCTTTGACAACATCTCTTCTCAAGTTGCGCTCTGTAGATCTAAGCTTCTTGCAATCCAAATTCGCCTTCAGTCTGACATCTCCTCCCCCTCCTTGACTCTTGAGGAAAAAGATGTCTTTCTGGATCTAGCCTCCCTTCTCTCTCAAGAAGAAAGCTTCCTTAAGCAAAAATCCAGCATTCAATGGCTT
Source organism: Macadamia integrifolia (assembly GCF_013358625.1). Classification (NCBI taxonomy): domain Eukaryota; kingdom Viridiplantae; phylum Streptophyta; class Magnoliopsida; order Proteales; family Proteaceae; genus Macadamia; species Macadamia integrifolia. The sequence goes on along the minus strand of NC_056557.1, from coordinate 29,486,397 downwards.
GCCTTGGAGATTCCAACTCCTATTTTCACAAATCTCTAGAAGCCAGAACCAACGCCAACTCCATCCCCCATCTTCTTGCCCATAATGGCTCCCTTCTCCGTGAGATATCGGTTATCAAATTTGAAGTTGTTTCCTACTTCACCAATATCTTCAGCCCCCTCCCCCTCCCCCCCTTTTGACCCCCCTTCTCCTTAACAAGTTTGTCCCGTCACCCCTCATCCCCTCCAATTCTGAGATCCGTTATGCTATCTATTCCCATAAAGCCAACTAAGCTCCAGGCCCTGATGGCTTTAGCATGGGTTTTTTCTCCACTCATTGGGATATAGTTGGTCTAGATCTCTCTAGGCCATCAAAAGCTTCTTCCTTAACCCCCCTCAGATCCATCCCATCAGCCATACTTCCTATCTCATCCCTAAGAAGGAAGGAGTCTCCTCCATGCCTAACTTCAGACCAATCTCTCTTTGCAACCTCCTTTACAAATTCATAGCCAAGGCCCTAGCAAACCGGCTCCAAATGGTGATTGACTCCCTTGTCAGCCCCGACCAATCAACCTTCATTACGGAGAGAAGCATTGTAGATAACATTATTCTTTGCCATGAGATTATGAGAGGGCTTGATAAGAAATCCCACTCCCCTACTCTGCCCTTCTCAAGATCGATATCCACAAGGCTTTCGATTCCATTAGATGGGGCTTCATCTCTAAAGTCCTTGCCATGTCTTTCCCTCCCATCTCCGTCAACTGGATTCTCTCCTGTATTGCCTCCCCCAAGTTCTCTGTTCTTGTCAATGGTTCCCCAGCTAGGTTCTTCCCCTCCTCGGTGTGGATTAGACAAGGATGCCCCCTCTCCCCCTTTCTCTTATGCCTTGCCATGGAAGTCCTTTCCAAATCCATCCAATCCCATAGGATAACCTCCTCATTTCATCCATCCCAAGTGCAAAACTACTAACCTCACCCATCTCGCTTCGCTGATGATCTTATGATCTTCTCTAAAGCTGACTCTATCTCCATCCAAACCATCATGGCTGCCCTTTCCTCCTTCGAATCTCTATCGGGTCTCATCAATCTTCTTAAGTCCTATCTGTTCCTTGCTGGAGTTTTGGACGCTTCCAAGGCTAGGTTGCTCGAGCTTACGGGCTTCCAATTGGCTTCCCTTCCTATCAAATATCTTGGCCTTCCCCTCATCTCTGCCAGATTATCGGCCCACCACTACACTCCAATGCTCAGGAAAATCCGTAAAAGGATGTAGCTTTGGAAGGGCAAGATTATTTTTTTATGCGGGGAGGCTGAAACTCATCAAATTTGTCCTCCAATTTAGCTGCATTTAAGTTTGGAGTCTTCCTGCTCCCTAAATCAGTCATCAAGGACATTGAATCCCTATGTTGTTCTTTTCTCTACAAAGGCTCTGATCAGGACATGTTTCTTCACCCTCTCCGCTAGCCCTCCATTTACCTTCCCAAAGTGGAACGAGGTCTTGGAATCAACAGAATCAAAGATGCTAATGCTGCTGCCATCCTTAAGCTCATTTGGCGCTTGGTCTGTAAACGTCAGCATGTGGATATTCCTAGGTCTACTCCTTCCTTCTCCTCAAGGATTCACTTTGGACTGTTCCTTCTTCTCTAAGCTCCTCCTTGGTTTGGAGAAACACTCTCCTTCATATACCCTTGGCAGTCAATGCCATCCACTACTCCATTGGAAATGGATCTTTGACTTCCCTTTGGCTGAATAATTGGCACCCCCTTGGTATTCTCCTCCATCAGTTTGGGCCAGACCAGTCTACTGCTCTCAGCTTCCTAAGGAGTCCCGTGTCTCCGCCATCATCTCCCAGGGTGCTTGGTCCCCCCTATGGACATCCCCTCCCTCCTTCCCTTTTGGTCAGCCCTCCCTCCCTCCCCTTCCCCCTCCCTCCTCTCCTTGTCCAATTGATAGATAAAATCTCCCAATCCCCTTCTACTGGTCTCTTCTCCTCCTTGGCTTGGAACCTAATTCGCTCTCCAGGACCCCCTTCACCTTGGCACAGGGTTGTTTGGTTCAGATTCCACATTCCCTATCATAGATTTACTGTCTGGAGAGCCCTCTCCAACTGCCTCCCTATTCAGGACTTCCTCCAACAACAGTACATTCAGGTTCAGCCCTCTTGTTGCCTCTGTTGGAACGGCCTTGAAGACATTAGCCACATGTTTTTTGACTGCCCATTCTCTTCCTCTATTTGGAAGCATATCCTTGCCAAGATTTGGCCAGCCAGAAGATGCCCCCTCCCCCTCCAAAGAGAATGAACCTAGATCGGCATTTCCTATGCTGGTATATCAATTTGTGACTCCGCCAGAAAGCTCGCCTTATGTGCCACCATTAACCCCATTTGGATGGAGAGAAATATTCACAGATGGTCCTCCAACTCTGGATTTTTTTATTCGATTTGGAAGGCCATCTATTTTGATGTCTCCTCCAAGTTTAGTCAGGCTCTTCATGGTTTAGCTTTTGACACCCCAAGGAGCAGGCTTATTATTGATTCCTGTGGCCTTCCTCTTTCTATTCCGTCTCCCCCTCCCCTGCCCTTTAATGGGTTGTTCCCCACTGCCTAGTTCAGCCCTTGCCTTCTTAGGCTTTGTATATCCCCCCCCCCCCTTTTTCCCCCTATTGTATATATTTATTTTCCCACCCAAAAAAGAAATTTATTGTTTATGAATACTGTTCATGCAACAGTACCTGCGGTTACCATTCATGCGACTTTGTTCATGTAAACAGTGATTTGCGCCCCTTGATGTGTATAATAATTGCTATTCTCTAGTTTTAGGTTCAGTTTTATGGCTTTTACTTTTGGAGTTTCCATTTTTGTGCAATCTTTTGTCAATGCTTATTTTGTTTCCTTCTCGTTTATTGGCAAGTTGGACAATGTAATTACTTGGGGATTAAGCCTTAGACTTTCCCTTCATGTTTAGACTTTTCTTTTTCATTACATTCCTTTTTGTATGCTTACCCAAGCACTTTCTATTATAATGGACTGTCAACCCCTTGAAAAATATTTAATGATGAAAGTTCGCTTTGTGCATCCCCATTGTCCTGAGAGAGGATGTGACTGAGAGAGTCAAATATAGTGGGAGGCTGTGGATGAGAGACCCATCCCTATCCCTTTTTCGCCCCTCTTCTCTATTTTCTATTTATTTTTTCTGATTTGGTCCTTGAATCTAAAATTTATTGATCGTTTTTAAGATTCTACCTGGGGCTAGGTCCTTCATGATCCAGTTCTAAATTATTTGGTATAAGAGCCTAAAAGAGGATTAAGCTAGAAGTTCTTTGCTTTGCTAGATAGGGGGATCTATACCAATTCCTTGTTTGGTTAGATTCTCTAGAGGAATATTTTGACTGGTATAACTTGAAAGAGGAGCAAAAGCTTAGGTTTATTTACATCCGATTGACCGATCATGCTAAAGAGGTGGAAATCCCATGAAGCGAGATTGAAATCATAGGGAACCTCTTAAGGGTCACTAAATTATATAAGCATAAAACTTGGCACACAATAAAGAACAAAAAAAGAAACATAACAAATAGGAAACTAACAACGTCTCTCTAAAAGAGATCTCCCTTATACAAGAAGAATCAAAATAAAAGGAAATTAAGACATTTGAAAACACCTAAAATTGGAAACTAAGTTGTGTGTCCTAAGTAAAGACAAACAAACTTTATAAGGAAATAAAATAAAAAGGAAACAAATCTTTGGACAAGAAAGTCTTCTAGAAGTCATCGATAACTTGCTGTCCGAGAAAAATAGAAAATAGAAAATTAATTTAAACTAAATCAGAAATAAAAAAATTGGGAAAATTGTACCAAAATCACTGTTCACATGAACAGTGTTGCATGAACAGTACTACGGGTACCGTTCATATGAGCAGCATGGTTTTAAGTATCAGTACGTATCATACCGTATCGTTCAGTACGTATCTATATCGGCCCGCACCGATACGATACACAGATACGATACATGAAATTTTTAAAACCCCTTCGTATCGATATGTATCCTATGATACATACCGATACGCACTGATACACCACCGATACACACCGATACGTACCAATACTCTATGAAAAAAATAAATCGAGTGAAATGCACGTTTAGGTATGAATCAGTAACGTACCATATCGATTTGTATCGACCGATGATGCATACCGATATGGTACGATACCTACCGATACAGTGCGCTACGGTCATATAATGGCCAAGTTGGGTCATTTTTCAGAAAAACACAATTTTTTAAGGGGTGTTTGTTCCAAATTTGCTGCCAGTCATATTTCTCTCTAACTAAAGTGGAAATCAAGGTTAGGAACAAGGATTTTACATTTATGAGACAACTACAAACCTTGAATTCTTAGTGCGATACCCTCAATTTAGTGTTTATGCATAATACATGTTATCAATAGCTTTTTTTAACAAATTTTTTTATGCCAAATTGTAGAAAAAAGTATTTCTTACCCATTTATGTGCATATCTTTAGCTTATCTCCGATACGATACGATACCCTTTGATACGTATATTAATTTTGGCCGACCGATATGGTGACCGATACTGATACTTTAATCCTTGATGAGCAGTATTTTTTTTTCCTGAATTTGATTCTTGTCCTCTTCTTCAGGCTTTGATCTGCATCAATAGTCCATTCTTCTCATTGCACATGTCATATCCCCTAGGGCTGAAATATCCCTCTTGACCAATGTTTGCAAACTTATGGAATTTTACACAACATTCTATTAAAATTTTTAATTTATATTTGGTTGTTTTTTCCTTAGGGTTTCAAAGACAGGAAAAAAAGAGAAGGGGAACAAAAGTGTTGACCCATTCAACATGAAATGATTTACATAATGATAAATAAGGTAAAAAAAATTCTAACAAAAAAGTTATTAAGAATTATTTTTATGTCATTCCTGGGTTGGCAGATCCATATAGCCGACTCCATTAAGTTTGGATAAGACTGAGTTTGTTGTATTCTTGGCTTGGCAGGTTTGATACAAATGACCTGCTTTTTCGTGTTGTTTTTTGTGTCAACCTGAAAATGACCCAAACGCAAAACCACCTAACCAAACACCACCGATTTGTGGTTGTGTTCATGCCAGGTAAGTGCTTTGTGTCGGGTATTGCCACCTCTAGGAAGATGCCTATGGAATCTCCTTTTTTTTTTTTTTGGATGAATAAATAATTCATTACCAAGAGGAGAAGAATTTTAGGTGCTATGGAAAGAACTTCTTTTCCATAATGGAAAATTCCAAAGTTCCTGAAAATATCACTTGGAAAATAGATAAATTTAATCAACTTATTTTTCTTATAGGCCTGTTTGGAAGCAAAATTCAGGGGAATCAAATGGGATAACATAACAGAAGCTCGAGCAGGCAGTTTATTAGAATAAGTGAGGTCTGAGTGATAGGTTCTTCCCCACCCCCCCCACCCCACCCCACCCCACAATATTAAAATAAAAAAAAAAAAAAAAAAAAAGGGAAGAAGAACAAAGGGAGAGGTTTGTAATTGATGTCTCTCTTTTAGTCTGATCTCCTATCACTGTTGTTCGCTTTGCACAGTGCAGTTTTGGCATTGCCCTTTATAGGCTCCTTGCCCATCTGATATTTTAGTATACAGTTTAGGATGCTAAAAAGAAATCCACATCAGCTTATCATAACAAAATCCACATTGTAACCACAAAATTTGGGAACAATGATCAACATACAATATACAAGATACTGGGATTTAATCATGAAGCAATGATAAGAGATCTTACAGGATGGCTTCACGACTGCGACATAATTTATGTTGATTGTTTTCCATGATACTCAATACATTTGCAGTGTCTGGTCCCACTGCTCCTCCAGCTACCATGGATGGCATCCCAGCTCTTGGCGTCCAAATCTGGAATCAAGTAGAGTTAGATATTCACCTTCTCAAAATTCAACTACAGCAACATTAATAAAATCCTATCATCACACTCACTTTGATTGTGTTATCAATCCCACTGGTTGCAATGGTACAGTCAAAAGGATGGCTCTGTACACAGTTGACCACTGGCCAAAACACAAGTCTCAGATTATGAACGGGAGAAAACAAAATATACAGATGCAAAATTCAGTAGAAGACCATACCAGCTTCATCACCAAGGAGCACTTTTATCAGTCTTCCAGTCCTCTTCTCCCAAATAAACCATCTTCCATCATCACTGCCACTAGCAACATATTCACCTGCAATAAGTAACAAAAATGAAAGCAAAAATCTCAGGACAATGAATTCAATGCTTTTGTTTGTCCCAATGTAAGCCAATCCACTACACCAAGAAGATTTATGTGTTGGAGTTTATGTAATAGTGATAGTTTAGGAACTGTTCTCATATTATGTTGTCCTAATTTGTTTTTCTTTTTCCTCCCTCTAACCCTAATCCTTCTTATTTCTAACTTGAAATCAGAGGTGTACAAGGGTTTGAGAGTCGATCAAGCATGCTTGTCTCATTTTTTTAATCCTCTCTTGGAACCCGAGAAGCAAAAGGGTCCATTAGAGGCTATACTATGTAAGAAGAGTATACACGAAAACCTAATGGAATTGTAGAAACAATTTGAAGGCACAAGGAGGGAGATGTGAGGGCTACAAACACTGATTGGTGCTCACACAGAGAAGAGGAGCTCACCACAGCATTACCGCCAGCTAGAAGTTCGACCTCTGCTTTCTCTCTCCTCCATGGTTGGTTGGGTGTGTGGCTTATCTCGAAAGAATAGGCCAGGGGTCTGTGTTTGACTCCCCAAAGCCCTGCTTGCTTATTTGTATTGTTGATGGAGCACAACCTCATTCCCTATTTGCTACCAGGTATCGCAAGTTCTCTGTTTTCTGGGTTATTTGGTCTAGAATGGCTGGTAGTGTATTTGCTGGTTATGTTTGTCTGATGCTTTTATGTGAGTTTTGGATGAAGATCTACGGTTAAAAGTGGGTTCTATTGGGTTTCCATCAAGCTTTCCATGCTTTTCAAGCTTGCAGGAATTATTATTTTGGGTTCTGAGAAGAAGATTTTTGGGTCTTGTGTCTCCCCCTTGGTTTGGATCTCCATTTGTATTGCTTTTAGGGGTATAATTACATCATCTCTGATCTCACAGAACCTACAAATGCTACATCGGGTGGGTCGTATAGTACCAACTTCAATTCGATTGTCTTTGACAATCCTAACACTCAGATTTCTCTTGTGAAGTTGGATAGTACCACTACTTGGATTGGTCACATTCTTTGAAGCTATCCCTGCGGAGTAAAGGGAAGCTAGGGTATATTAATGGGGCTGCCAAGGCTCCCACTATCACAGACCCAGGGTACCAGAAATGGGAAACTGTGAACTCGACTGTTATGACTTGGCAACTTTTCTCCATGAAACCTGAGATTGGCAGGAGATTTATTAGGAAGGAAACTGCTAAGGATATTTGGGATAATGTTTCTAAGACCTATGACAGGTTAGGTGACTCTATGAAGGTCTACCAGCTACTTCAACAGGCCCTCTCCATGAAGCAAGGGAACAAGTCCATTTCTGACTACTATAATACTGTCATAAGACTCTAGGAGTATGATCATTACCTAGATCTTCAGTTGTCCAATCCTGATGATGAAGCCAAGGTCTATAGATCTCTTGAAAAAGAGCATATTTTGATTCTTCTAGGTGGGCTGAATTCAGACTATGAACAAAACAGGATACAAATTTTGGGCCAATCACCTCTTCCATCCCTTGATGAGGTGTGTAGTTACCTCCTGAGTGAGGAGTTCAAGCAAGGTGCTATGGATTCTACATCTTCACTTGAGCGCTCTGCTCGTTTTCTTCCACTAGACACAGAGAATGGCGTGGAGGCGACTGAGGCCAAGGGCCATCCTCTGGAGTTGACAGAGATAGACGACAATGGGCTCATTGTGGGAAACTTGGGCACATTCGAGAGAGGTGCTGGGTTCTTCATGGCTGTCCTAGTACACGTGGTGGATCTATTGGCACACGTACTGGCCGCAGAGGAGGGGCTACAACCCATACTACTATAACAGAGACTGATAATAGAGGACTCTCATAGGCAGATACCAACTCCTTCTCCAGGGATCATATTGCAGTGCTTCGTCGGTTCATATCTCAGCTTGACAGTCCATATACCTCACAGGATGCCTTAGCTTTCGCTATGCATGTCACCACCTGCACCTTCCACCATCATGGGCCATCGACTCTAGTGCCATTGACCGCATGACCGGTACGTCCCATTATTATGATTCTTACTCCATTTGTTTTGATAAGGATAAGGTTGGGTCGCTGATGGTACCCTCTCCTCTGTTTCCGATAAAGGCAATATTCCCATTACCCCTTATATTTCACTTAATTCTATTCTTCATGTTCCTAAACTTACCTTGAACCTTTCGTATGTGAGCACTTTGACTAAATCCTTGAATCGTTATATCACTTTTTTCCCTTCTCATTGTATTTTTCAGGATGTGGTGACAAAGAGGATTATTGGCAGTGGATGCGAGGAGAGCGGACTCTACCGACTTGAGACGCAATTGTGTTTTTTTACTGCACCAAAGGTTACATGTGTTGTCACCCTTCATCTCTCAAGCGATTTCTTTCCAAAGATGTCACCTTCCTCAAGTTTGTGCCTTTCTTTGACTTTCATCAGCATCCTCTTCAGGAGGAGAATGGAAATAAAAGTGAAAAGGCTGCTGATGCCATTTCGTTTCTTACCCCTTTGCCTCTTACTCTTTTTTCTTTTGATATTGGGAAACATAAAGAGGTGGATTATGTTGATACCGTGGATGAACTTTCTACAAAGAAGGCACCTGATATTGTGTACACAAGAAGAACAAAGAAGAGATGCTAAGAGTCCTCTTTGGATCCACATACTAAGCTTCCCCTTCCTCAGTCAGGTAACATCCCCTCTCCTCATTCAGAGTTGGATCTCCTTATTGGTCAATTTGTTTCCTACGATGCCCACTCTCCAACAGGTGTTACTTTTACAGCTGCACTTTCTTCTACTTCTATCCCCAAAATTGTTACTGAGGCTATGTCAGACCATAAGCGGAAACAAGCCATGTCTGAGGAAATGATGACACTTGAGAAGAATTGTACCTAGAAACTGGTTGACCTTCCCAAGAGGAAAATTCCAGTTGAATGCAGGTGGGTCTATACAATCAAGTACCGCTAAGATGGTGTTATTGAGAGGTACAACGCAAGATTGGCAGCCAAAGGATATAGCCAGGTGTATGGAATTGATTATCAGGAGACCTTTGCTCCTGTGGCCAAACACAACTCAATAGAGTCCTTTTCTTTGTGGCAGCAAATAGAGACTGGCCGTCCAAGCAGCCCTATCACAGTTCTTGAAGAATTTCTCTGTTCTCTCTCTCTTAAGTCTGAAATCAAGAAAATGCATAACTCCATAACCAGACGTCAGAAGTCTTTGATATTTGGGGGGTTTTGTACCCTTAGTAGGATCCACCATCGACCAAAAGTACAGCTCATTCTGAGCTCCACAGCTCCAGCCGCAGGTCTCCCTTTGTGTCCCTGCACAGGCACTTTCTCTCTCCTCTCATTTGGGTTATTTTTCTGGTTTTTGCGATTGATTTGTCTTGTACTTCGTGGGGTTATTTCTGGTTTCATTTCTCTTGTTCTCCTAATTCTATTTCTGATTGTTAAGTTAGTTTGAGTCTTGTTTGGGCTATAATCTGTTGGGGGTAGTGTACTTGTAACCTACTTCTGCATTAGACCCCCCATATCCAGAAAGCAACAAGCTTAGCATGAAAATTTTGATTGAGCAGAATTCAAGTGGTGACAGTCCATGTCACACTTGTGAAGGCATTAATCGTGACTGAAAGAGCTCATCGATATTTAACATCACAAAACGATGTTTCTACAGAACAATGAGCAACCTGGAAGATCGACTTATTCAGCATGAATCTCAAATCCAGAAAATAAGATATGAAAAAATAAATAAATAAAATAAAATCTGATATAGCCAACCTCTTTGTCCAAGAAAACTGGCCTGCTTTATATCAGTTCCAACATTGCAATGGCCAACATATCTTTGCTTCATATCAATCACTGCTCCAGGCTGCAAGATCAGGAAAAGTACAAGTTTTAATGTAGAAATAAAGCCCACCTAGGAAACGAAATAGAAGCAAACAGATAAAACACCACATTCTATTGCAGGTTGAGAACAATTGTGCCATGTAAAATGTCTAGGAAGCATCAATATATCTCATGAAAGAAAAAAGAAAAAGAAATTTCCAGTATATTGAAGCCCCTAAGAACTTGGGGAAGACAACAATAAAAGAAAAAAGAGCAACCCAGTGCATGAGGCTCCCGCTACTGCATGGTCCGGGAAGACTACAATAGTTTCCAAAAAATTAATTGACCTATGAAACCGTAAGCTTTACTGCAAATTTACCAATCAAACAAGATTAAACTTTTTCATGAAGTTGTGTCCCATGTTGAAGTCATCAAACAAGCACAGAAGAAACTACAGAAAGTTCATTGATCAAATCAATCGTTCTGATTCCAGTTCTAGAAAAGTGTATCTGGTTCTATATCAGCTTAATACATCAATCAAGGTCATAGAGTGATGTATCATTGGTATTACGTATGCAGTTCTGTAATTCTTGCTAGTCCACACAGTTTTCAAGGTTCATGGCAATGAATCTTAGGGAAGACGTGAGGAACCCTATAAAAAATTTTATCCACTTCAAGACACAACAGAGTAGCCATGTTAAAAAGTCTTCCACCAATCTTCACCCCCCCCCCCCATCCCCAAAAAAAAATAGTGCATCGTCAATAATTTTTCAGATTTATTTTATATGGCATTAAGCAAATTCTCCAAGGAAAAGGCACAGTTGAGGAAACATAGGGAATCCATATACCTATTGTATATAAAACCTTAACATGTACTGTAGACACTCGAATAGTAAACCATCTAACTCGCTTTCCAAAATAGAATAATAGATTCTCTTTCATAACATGTGACAAAAAAAATGTGGAACCATCCATTAATCCGATTGCAGGATGACATAGGGCACAAGACAAATACAGAACATAGAAAAAAAGTAGAATACACAAAAGCAAACCCAGAACAGAGAAATTAAGCAAGATATTTTGTGGAAAATGAAAATGAAACAAAAAGATCTACAAACCAGATCTGTAGTGCATGTTTCACCACATAAGCTAGCTTCAACAGCATAGGAATGGTCAACCAAGGTCCAAGTTACAAGGCCCCAACGCCCTTTTATAGTCCTATAGTTCTTGGGCAACTTATAGGATTTTATCACAGGCAATCGTACCTGTAGCCCTCAACCTCTTAACAATTTTTTCTTATCAACTTGTCAAATAGAACAGGCCACTAAAACTATATGACTACGATGGTATTAATTATTGAAAAAAAATAAATTATAGCTTGTTTGGCTGTTGCATTCTCAGTCAAACAACGCATGGAGCATAAATAAATATTTGAATAAGATCTACATAGAACTGTACCCTATTGGAAAAAATTAATCCTAGAAACTATTGAAAAAGAAGATAAATAGGAACATCAAAGTAAACTAATCCTCATTGGTAATGACCCCATACAATACCAGGATCGGATCAAAGAGAACATAATTTGCGCCACCCATGTTTTCATGATCATCACTCCTATTTAACATTTTTCTTCTCCATGAGTTCTTCACATATGGGGAGAAACAATCCATGGAACTGAATATCGTAACTATCAAGTCGGAGAAAAAAACATATATCTTGAAGCAAAGTTGTTACTAGTATTTTTTTCTCACTGCTAGTATATCATCAAACAACTGATGTGCAATATCGCATACTCAGAATATTCATCAAAAGACAGTGGCCAACCTCTAAACTGATATTTCATCAACCACCTGATCTACAGCCTCAAGATAAAACTTGGCAGAAGATCCCAACCTACAACCTATCCTGCTAGTATTTCACTCTCTTCATTGTCCTCATTGCCAGTCACTATAGGTTAAGACTTTTTGTGACCAAGGCTTCCATTGTAGATGGAGAAGGAATCCCAATCTACAGAAAATTTCTCAATTTATCATCTCTAACCCAACCTTGTAACATGCCCAACGGCTTGCATTGGCATTCTGGAATCTCCATTTGGACCTCTGAATGCACTCCTTAAGCTGCAAGCTTGCACTGCACACATGAGGTCCTTCACCATACCCCTCGACTCCAAGATATCTATGTGCTTGGCCTGCTGTATTCCACAGCCTCATCTAGCACATGCCACCATGGATTATGCTCTGCTCTTAATAAAAGATCTAACATAGGCACAAAACAGATCCACAAGAACACATCAAATAATAGAGAGCAGAATACAAAAAACACTAGAACAGCAAGAGAAATCAAGGGGAAGCATAGTTGTCACAGAGTCTAGGCGATCCAAGGAGTTGGAGGGGGGCCTAGACGGAAGGTGACCAAAGCACCTACATGCCTAGGTGCCTTGACAACTATGAGAACAAGTGCACATATTTGTGGAAAATCAAAAAGGAAACACAAAAGATATGCATACCAGGTCAGTTAGAATGTAGGGATTGTGAGAAAAAAAGGGGAAATGAGAGGTAGAGGGTTGAAGGAATTGGTTAAGAAATGATTTATCCACCTAGACTATGGAATTAAAGAGAGATCCGAATTTCTACAAAAATAAAATGAAATATGCAATTCTTTGAACATCCAAATTCCTACAAAAGATAAAATGAAATTTGGAATTCTTTGAACATTGACAATCAATCCATCACCCTATGCACATCATCAGATATTGGTCTTCATAACTAAAACTTCATCACTATTTCCCTCACTTCTAAAATCTTCTAACCATAGATTAACTCATATTCAAATTTGTTAGACCAAACAGAAAAGCTCACAGATAACAAACATCAAACACTACCATATACAAGTATTTTGTGGACAACAGATCAAGTTTGATGTCACATTTTTATCTAAAGTGACAAAACATTGAAATATAAGGTCATATAGTGCTAACAACAACAACTCAGCCTTTTCCAAACTAAATGGGGTTGTATAGTACAAGAAGGAAAAATTCGATAGAACTGCAAACAGGATTTCAGTGACATCAAACAAAAACATTTCTGAAATGTAGGTTAAAATTAAAAATAAAAGGTTGTACCTGATAAGACGTATTATCATTCTGAGAGGATGATGTGGGTGACCCACATGAACCATTTGTACAAGAATTTTCTCTAGCCAAATCACTTCTTCGGTGAATCCTTAGGTTTAAACTTCCACGAAGAATGTTTGATTCAACATCATGCCCTTCATCACCAGATATTGATGTTTCAAAGTCCAACTCCATCTCTTCATCATAATCAGAATCTTCCCTTTCAGATCTGGGACCATCCTGTGATGCATCATTGTTCACTTCTGACCGGTGAAGTATGACACCAGATCGAACTCTTCCAGATCGAATTTCAGACTTAGATGCTCCATCATTTTCCCTATTACCTTTATCAGCTTCAGCTACCAAAAGAGGAGGAAAAACTATGAGGCTAACTGAAAAATAAATAAATAAAATTTTGATGCGGATGCCATGCAAGTGAAAGTTAATAACATTGGAATTTCAACAGAGTATTCTGAATGAATGCTTTTTATATTACATCCTAGCCTGGAGATTCTAAATGCACTCCACCTTTTTAAGAGAGCTCGAGATCAACTTCCAGAAAGTCACATTGTAAAGGACTAAATGACTGGTGAGTATCTTGTACCCCCTTCAAAAGACTTGAAAGGGTAGAATTGAAGATTTTGAACATGGGGGCCAACTTTGGAATTTTAAGAATTGAGTACCCAGGCCACTTGGACAGACGTGAAAGATAGTATTTCTGTCCACAGTTAAGACTGCCCAATTGGGCCCAGGGAGACCTTACTTTGGGTCATGGATGGATTCTATAGGCTGATTAATTTTGAGCTACGTTGTATACGAGGCCTCGATTTTAAGCCCATAAAGTGGGAGGGAACCCGGTACCCGAAATTAGTAGTTAAGAGAGTTTAAGTTAGATTACGAATTTACAATAATTATTAGCTGGGGGATGTACAGATATTTATGAGGCCTTTAGAAACACCTAACTTGACTCCCTATTGGATTCCTAATCACTCTCAATCACTGAATAAACATGATTTGATTGATGAATTTTGAGTTTTCTTAAGAGCATAGCTATCAAGGCGTCGCATCGCCTCTAGGAACCCTAGTTGGGCTCTGTGCGATTATTGCCTTAAGTGTATTGTTGCCTTACTGCAAGGCGCAACACTTATGCCAAATAACATGTAAGTAAATTTGTTATTTCATTTACTTAAGATATTATTCATTAAAAAAACAAAATATTTGAATCCAATAAAAATAGTTTTAAAATCAAGTTTCAAAAGCAAAAAAAGTCAAACCCCTAGTCCAAGAACAAAAACTGGATTTTTTCTTTTTGTTGAGGCGATTTTCAACTTTCAAATGCTTGGGTTTTTCTCAATTCTTTTATAAATCTTGTCATGGTAAAACACTATTAAAAACCAAAAGTGCGGTAAAATAATCTTTTGTTTTGATGTCCATAAAATTATTTCCATTCAGACGATTTTAGCAGCATTCGCGCATTTTAAAATAAGTTTCACTAGAATATAACTTTGTCATTTCAACTTAGATTTAAGTAACATTAGACTTGTTGGAAAAGTGGTTTTGTGCTCTACCTACAAAAAGTCTCATGTAAAAATAAAATCATTTGACTAGTCAAACTTAGTAGAGAACAAGAACATCTCTCTAAATATTAATTTTTCATAACTTAATGTGACTGCGAGTTTATTTTACACCAATTTCTGGGTATTTTCTGCCACATCTTCATACCCGTACTACCGGGTCTTGACCACAAAATCAAAGGCTTTAAAAGGTCTCTGTAGTGGAATATTTTTTTTTTTTTTGTGCAAGACCTTCCGCTTTCACACTTGATCAAATTAGATATATATATATATATAGCTAGCAACTTAGTAGGTCTATGGCCTGCCCTCGAATCAAGTACTAGCATATAGCATAACCAAATGGAAATGTGGCTCAACTCAGAAAGAAAGGAGGGAACAAGATTTCAGGCTTGTAGAAGAAAGGAATCAATGAGACAAATTGATGCAAATCCAGCTCCTCCCTCTGTTGGAGGTTCGAAATCAGCGGCTTGTCAAACTGCCGGTCCGTGTCCTCTGTTTGAGAAGATAGACCCTATCCACTAGGGCGAGGTCAGCTGCAGCTTTGGATGAAGACGGACCCTCATTTCACTAAACAACTACATAGATCTTAATGGATTTGGATGATATGGAGATCATTAGTCCACCACATAAGCCACCCCATGGGTACACATAACCACACTACCTATATAAATCGTACATCCTTGCTCAGGGAGTAGGTCAAAGCTTTATATAAGATAAGTCAAAAGCTCGAACCCGAGAGGACCCCATAAGATAACCCAATTATATCGCCAGAAATCACAATCACCAGTGCCAATTAACCATCTACGTTGGGCCAACACATTCGGAAACACGAGAGCTATGTCTTTCCATAATGACGAATGGTAAGGCCTTCTGTTACCAAGGAAGTGGGCAAAACCACATTGGAAAAGGCTGTCAAGGAGGGCTGTGAAGCTTGACTGGTATGAGCAATGTCATTCGAAAGAAGCACAAGTCTTCCTCAATCTTTGCTATCTTACCGCCTAATTCATCTGGTGATTTGGGCAGGGAGGGAGGGAGCACCGGGTTAGGAAGAAGACCCGAAAGAAGGTCAGGGTTGTAAGATATTGGGTTAGGAAGAAAACCCAATGGAAGGGGAGTTTTGCAAGCAGTTGGGTTTAGAGGATAGTGGGTCGGGTTAGTGGTATATGGAGAGTATAGGGAAGGTGCGTTATAAGGTGTGTTTAGGTGTAATAGGGGCAAGGGAGGCCAACCAGGGTAAGAGTTAGATTTAGGCTGGCCAGGGCTAGAAATCGAAGTGGGCCAGATGGAGTTGGGTTGGGTTAGACCAGAGGAGGGGGAGCTAAGGTTGACTGGAGTGGAGCAAGGGTTTCTCGAAAGAGTAGTGGGGCCCCCAAGGGGGAAGCAAATGGGATAAAGTGGAGGGAGAAAAGGACGATGCAACAGAGACAGTTGTGTAACCAGAAGGAAGGCCAGGGTTCTCGGGAATGCTTTCGGAGAGATTTTGGCGGAGAGACATGGGGGAGATGCTTTCGGAGAGATCTGCGGCACTCCAATTCGACTGCAAGGACAGGGAGCGAGGCGACAGGTTCTCCCCTTCTTCATCAGAGTCAAATTGCGAAAAGAACGAGAATCTGTTGTGACCAGCAGACAAAGCTTGGAGATCCTATGGATCGACAGAAGCAAGCTCGCAGAAGGGGAGCCATCTTCTTGAGGTTTTTGGGGCTGCCATGCGACTGCAGTGGGCAATGTTTCTATTTACCACAGAGGGACTGCAGAAAGGGATCTCTCCTAGACATTGATTTCAGAGGGAGATTTCGGGGACGTATCTTCAGGAGGGGCCAGAAAGGCAGCAAAATTCTTCGTATGTTGCCCAAATAACTTGCAGAACGAACATTGGGGGGGAAGCCATTCATACTCCACATTTGGTCAAAGAAAAATCTCTCACCATCCACTATGGTTATAGAAGAAGGGAGGATATGTCCGGCAGAGGCTTCGATGCATATTCTAGCGAAGGCAAGCCTATCCATCAGCTTGGTGCGTTGATCCGATAAGAGTGGTTTTCCAATCACAAAATCCACTATACTCAGCCCTTTAGGACACCGAAAGTGAAGGGGAAGGTTGGGGCGAGCAACCCAGATGGGGATGGACTTGAGATCGACTTTAGCATTGGTAGTGCATTGATCAAAATGGTGCAGGAATATTAGATTTTTCCCAACCTGCCATGGGCCTCCTTCCAGAGCAGTGAGTTTATCTGCTTCTTCAGAGAAGTTGAAGATGAAGAGACCAATTTCAAGGAGAACGGAGGGTAGCGAGCCAAGGAGTCCATTTCTTGGAGAGGGATGACTTGACAATATTAAATGGAGGTCGAGCACCAAGGAAATGCCTGATCATACAATTTCGTCATTTGAAAATTTCAGGCTCAAGCAAACCCGAAGGATAGAGACCTACCTTCTTGTCATGGAAGGTGGAGGGGGTAACAAAGAAAAGAGTGTGGCCGGCTTTGGAGGGGAGAGGGGTGGATCTGACAACAGTATTCCAAGGTTTAGGAGAGGGATGTGGGGAGATAGGAGGGGAGGGAGCAGCAGGGCAGGGGTTGGGAGAGACTCCGGCGGTAGGAACCGCTGGAGAGGAGAGGGACATGGGTGGGGAATTAGGAAATGGGAGATACAGTACTACATTATTTCTTCTCAAGGAATAAGTTTTTGCTTTGTGACTGAAACAAAGCAGCATGGTGGTATATCACGTATGCTCCAAGCTGCAAAGTTTGGTTTTGGACCACAATGTGCCTACCAAGCCCTAGGGTTTAGCACTTTAGCTCCACCAAAGAGCGAAACCATGATGACCCTATTTCTGTCAAATTTTACATGATTACTGAGACAGAGATATACTGATCCAGGAGCATCAACACAAAGAATGTGATGACTTTATTCTTATTTAACAACTATTTGATAGGAATTTCCAGCAGAGTACTGTATTTTCAATTTTTCATGGGTTGGACTTTTGTTGTGAGGCGGTTTCAATGTATTGGGCTGAATTATAGAGCCCAAATATTGGGTCTAAAACAGGAGCACAAATTTTAATTAGTTATATTGTGGGGCTCACCCGTAGAATGAAATAGATGAAGTTGCTGGATAACAGGGAGTTTTGAGCAGTCAACTGTGCCAGGACCTTATGCGTGGGAGGCTATTGGTAAGATGTTTAGTGCCAGTAGGTTAACTATTATTGCACTCTAGTAGTCTAAAGTGAGTCAAAATAGTCTATATAAATAGGTCTATGTCCTACAACAAATTTAGAGCAGTTCAGTTACTACCAGAAAATGGGAAATCTATGCCTAGATCCCTTCAGGTTTCTGAATTCAGTTACCTCCCCTCACCTTCCTGGGATGCTCCTGACTTCGCCCATGGTTTTTGACACAGTGCTGGTACCTTCGTTTAAGTCACCGCCAATTAACTTTGTCAAGAAATTGTCAGAGGCTTTGATCGCAAATCTCATGCGTCCGTGGCCCTTATAAAGATTGACATCCGTAAAGCTTTCGACTCCATCAATTGGTATTTCATTTCTAAACTGCTCCAATCCATGGCTCCCCCCCCCCCCCAACTTCATCAATTGGATCCATCATTGCGTCTCCTCTCCCCATTTCTCTATCCTTGTCAATGGAAGCCCGACGGGATACTTTCCTTCCTCGGTCGGGATCCTCAAGGTTGCCTCCTCTCAACCTTTCTCTTCTACCTCTCCTTGGAGGTGCTCTCCCTTCTCTCCAATCCTCAACAGATCTCCACCTCATCTCCCCTCCTCCCAAGTGTAAAGCCATCAACCTCACCCACCTTGCTTTTGCTGATGACCTCATGATTTTCTCCAAAGCAGATCCCTGCTCCATTAAATCCATCATGTCCTCCCTTCTCCTCTTTGAAAAGCTTTATGGCCTTCGCATAAATCTCCTCAAGTGTAACCTCTTCCTTTCTAGAGTCTCAGACCTCTTAAAATCCTCTCCTTCCGTCTCTGGCTTCTCCTTAGGAGCCCTCCCAGTCAAATATCTTGGTCTTCCTCTCATCTCCTCTGGGCTCTCAGCCATCCATTATTATCCCTGTTGGATCATCCGCAAGAAGCTCCAGCTTTGGAAAGGTAAGCTCCTCTCCTATGTGGGTCGCCTTGTCCTCATCAAATCAATGCTCCAATCTTGGTATATTTACTGGTCCGGAACCATTAAGCTCCCTTAATCTATTATTATGGTTGTTAATCCTCTCATATGCTCCTTCCTTTGGAAAGGGGAAGAAACAAGCATATTCCTTCATCCCATTAGTTGGAAGTTTGTTTTTCTATCCAAGTCCAAAGGGGGCCTTGGCATTTGTAGGATTAAATATGTCAATTCTGTTGGGATTCTTAAGTTAATTTGGAAGCTCATTTCCAAACATAAGAGCATCTTGGTCTCCTATGTATATATATATATATATATTTTTTGGATGAATAAATAATTCATTACCAAGAGAGAGAATATATAAGGGAAAAAAGGGGGGGGGGGAGGCTTAAGCCAACAAGTAGAAGCCAACCCGAGGGAACAGGAAAAACCAAAATTACAAAACCCACAAAGGGAGGGGGGAACCAAACCACAAGGGACTATCAAGTCACAGCACTAGCTATGGGAGACAGCCATTTGGGGGGAGATGAAAGAAGAAGAAAGACCCCAGGAGACAACAATGAGCCTGTTCCTTGGGGTGTTATGAACCGGGCAGTGTGTGATGGATCCGACTTTGGAGGAAACATCAAAGTAGATGGCCTTCCAAATCCCTTCCAAGGAACAGGAATTGGTAGTCCATTTACGGAGATTCCTTTCCATCCAAAGGTGGTTGGTGGCACAAAATGCAAGTTTTCCAACAGTGCCACATATGGTGGAGCCATTATAGGTCATGTCTACCTAGATCCATTCGCGGGGGAGGGGAAGGATGGGACGGGTGGAGGGCCAACAAGAAAGGATAACCTTCTTCTATATGGAGGTAGAGAAGGCGCAAGAGAAGAAAAGATGGTTTACATCTTTAGTAACATGCCAACACAAACAGCAGGAGGAGGGAACCTAAATGTGATGGAAGTTAAGGAAAGACTGAGTTGGAAGATAGTAGGAGAGAGCTCGCCAGGCGATGAAGCTATGACAAGGGATGTGCCCTTTGAACCAAATGAGATTACGCCAAGGCGTAAGGAGGATCTTTGGAGCAAGAAAAATTCCAGGCTGAGGTAGAGGAAAAGCGACCCAAGGGGGAAGGAAGCCACTTAATGGAATCCTGTAATCCTCGGTGTCCAGGAGGGATTGGGGGGAGGGAAGACCAGAGGTCCAGCACGAAGGGAGGGAGAGGGGGAGGATCCTAGCCACTAGGCGAGAGGATAGAGGCAATTGTGGCAGAGAGAGACGAACCAATAGACGAAATGATTCTAGGGGAGACTAGGGGGAGGGGAATGCCTACGGGGTGCCAAGGGTCGAGCCAGAGCAAGGTGGAAAGACCATTGCCAATGGAACAAGAGATAGAAGGGACAGCAAGGGGCCTGGCATCAAGAATACATCTCCAGATCCAAGAAGCATCAGCAGGGGGGAGGCAGTCCAGAGAAAGTCTCCTTTGAGGGGGGCCAAGTAGATCCAAGAGACCCACATACTCTTCTGCTTGGAGATGATTTTCCAGATAAGCTTACGGATAGCAGCCGAGTTAATATCCTTAATTTTGCGAAGACCCAGACCTCCTTCAGGTTTGGGGTGGCAAACTTTGGACCAGCTCATGGGGTGGAGGAATCGAGAGGTCTCATTCCCTTTCCAAAGGAAGGCACAAAGGAGAGAATCGATGGCTTTGGAGGAGGAAGAATGGTCTCCTAGATTTATTCTTCCCTTCTTCGCAAGGACTCCCTCTGGATTGCCCCCTCTTCCCTCGGATGCCTTTTGGGTCTAGGAAAACATCTTATCTCTCTGCCCTATTAATATCTAGGCTATCCGCTCCTCTCTGATGGTCGGTCCACCACTCTCTGGCTTGACAATTGGCACCCCCATGGGGTTCTCCTCTCTCTTGTCGGTCCCAAAACGGTCTACTCTTCTTGTTTGGACAAGTTCCGCTTGGTCTCCTCAATTATCTTCATGAATGGCTAGTCCCCTCCCCCTTCCGCCCCCTTGATCTCTGAACTTCCTTACCTCCCCTCCCTCCTGGACATAGGGAAAAAAGTGATAAATATTATGGTCTCCCACCTCCTCCAGTTCCTTCTCCTCCGTATTAGGCTAGAACTTTATCCGCTCCCCATCCCTTCTGGCCCCCCGGTGGAATACAGTGTGGTTCCCTAGTCATATCCCTCCGTATAGTTTTACGGCATGGATAGCCATTTCAAATTGCCTCCCCACTCAATCTTTTCTTTTATCACGGCACATCCCTGTTTCCCCCTCCTGGTGTCTGTGATGGAATGGGTCTAAAGATACATATCATCTTTTCTTCTCTTGTCCCTTCTCCTCCAAAATTTGGAAATATGTCCTATAAGCTTGCTGGCCCTCTAGGAGAAGCATTCTCCCTCTCTCTAGAGAATGGGTTTGGATAGACATGACTTTTGCTGGGACTTCTATTTCTGATGTTGCGGGGAAGTTAGCTTTTTGCATGGCCCTCAATCATATTTGGATGGAGCAAAACCTTCGATATGGACTTCCAACTCCCGTTCTTTTAAATCGATTTGGAAAGCCATCATCTTCGATGTTAGCTTTAAATTAAAGATGTTGCACCCTTGGCTTTGCTGTGACTCCCCAAGGAACAAGCTCATTGTTGTTTCTTGGGATCTCCCCTCCTCTTGTATCTCTTCTCGCCCTGCTTGATTCCTCAGGCTCCCCCCTTTCTCCTCTCCCTTCCTCTCCTTCCTTTGCCCCTTGGGGCTGTATATCACCCCCCCCCCTTTTCTTCCCCCTTTGGTAATGGATTTATTTATCACCCAAAAGAAAAAGCATATTATCATTTAAACATTTAAAAGAGAGAAAAATATGGGCCCTTAACAAGCTTAGCTCAACAAAAGCTTGTAAGCAATTTTTTAAGGACAAAAATGAAGCACAAATGGAACCCAAAAAAAAAAAGATCTCTGCAAAACTGTGTCCAGATTGACTTATGTTTAATGCCGGTCATTGGTCAAAACCCTTTTCTTCGTCTATAAAATCTTCCACCCTTCTTCATTATCTTCTTCTTTTTTTTTTTGGGGTGGTGGGGGTGTGGGGGGTTAACTCTTTCCTTATTCTCAGATGTGGAGAGAATAGTAACACGAATTGAAAGTAGATATTAGCCGTAAACTGGGATATCATTACCACTAGGAAACTCATGGTAAGTAGGAGTAAAGGGCACTCCCACGAAGTTGTGTGTAGATAATGCCATCATGGTTTTAACAAGACTAAGGTATATGAAATTTTCATGAAAAGCAAGGGATATCTAAGAATATAAATAAATAAAGAGCAACCCAGTGCACGAGGCTCCCGCTAATGCAGGGTCTGGGCAGGGTCTAGGAAGGGAAAATCTACGCAACCTTACCCTCTGCTTCGCAAGAGAGGTTGTTTCCAAGTTTCGAACCTGTGACCAACATGTTGCAATAGTGCAACTTAAACATTGCACACAGGCTCACTCCAAGGTTGGTATGTAAAGTTCTCAACAATATGAGGGCCTAGGGTTAATTAAACCCCATAAAAGCAAAGGGTGGGGAAAGGTATTCAAATTAAAAATAGGGTCTTTTGGCAGTTATGACCCTGCTAGTTATCATAGATGGAAGAAAAAAAAATTCACTAAAAACCTCTGAGTCACTGCAGCATACACAATAGACATACCAGCAGCAAGCTGCGCCTTTATACTCTCCACCTTCTCTGCCACCTCAGAATTTGATGGAGCTAAACACTGCGCAGCTACAGCATAGTCTAGAGCTTCTTTATGTTTTCCTAGCTGCAAGATAATAATTGACTGTAAGGAATAAAACAAAGTGGGAAGGAAGTGCAAGGGAAAAAGGAAATAAGATCAGAACAGTATCGAATTATGAATTGGCATAGAAAACCTTGAAGGACACCCAGCTCAACAACACACTACTGGTACAGATCACAAAAGATATGGGTCAAGCGAGGACAATATGCTAAGTTCAAGAAACAGCACAACAAATTACCTGCAATAGAGCATCAGCCATATAGTAGTGCGCCCTGAAGGATGAAGGATCAATGCTTCGAGCTTTATTGCAATCTCTTATAGCCATATGAACATCATTTTTCCACTTCCGCTGCAAAACAAAAACCAAAACATCAGTATATATATATACACTATTAAAATCCATATAAACAAAGTTCTATATGAACCTTGAGAAGCAAAGCAGCGCGAATACACAGGCATTCATGCTTCAGCTCAGGTCCAACTTCAAGACCTTTTCCATCCAACACTTCACTGCATGCTTCAATTCCATAAAAAAAATCTGTCCCTACATTCAAGCATCTTTCAGCAGCTTGAACCAGTTCTTTGCATTTATTAACCTGTGACAACTAGTTTAACTTAGCCAAAAGTTATCATCCAGAGAAGTAACAGTACAGCCAATCTAATAAGAAAAGAGACCAAAGCAATATCAAATCTGCATACCCTAGAAGAAATACGACTTTTCATGGAAGAACCATATGGCAACAGTTGGGTTGCTAATGGCATCCTTTCTGCACCAATGAGCGTAGGAGTAAAAGATGTCTGCTTTAGAACATCTTCTGCAGTATATTTCACAATACCATCGCCACCTGCATGTTATTAAGACAATTTAATGTGAGAAATGTATCAATTTCATCAACACAAGACACTCAAGTCACTTAGTATTACGTATAAGCAATTGTTGGTTACTTCATTGATAACAGAAGCATTATTTTCATTCACGTACTGTTTGAACCTTACTAGATTATGCTTCAGAACACTTTTATACAGAAAAAAGACAGCTAATTCTAGAATGTAACAGTATCTACCCTTAGGTCAAAAGCAGTAACAGAACTATGACAAAGTAAACTTCCCTGTTGATAAAGCACTTGTTTAGATAGAATGTTAGATCCACATTACATCTCCATAATGTCAGATATAAAGCTTTTATTCCAGACTCAAATCAGAATTTATAGTGTCTATCTCAATTCCAAGAAAGAAATCAGTGGGAGTATGAGAGACCATATCCGAAAGGATTTGAGCGAAAGATGAAAGAAGCCCATGGAGAAGAAATTGAAAGTTGGATAATGATCAGGTGGTTTCAGACAAGGTAAAACCACCGAAGAAGAAGAAGAAACATAAGAGGAAGGCTCAGTGATGAGATCACGGTCCAAAAGGCCTTAAATTTGGATCGCTTATGGGCACATTTCAACAACTACTCAGCCTTGCCTCAACTAAATGGGGTGGGCTACAGGGATCATTGCCCTCCAATCAGCTCATGAAGCGGAACCCAGGTTCGAAAACCCTACTCGGTTCGTTTACGAGCCCACCTAAACTCAAAATATGTTAATAACAAGGGATAGTGACAAATCTGTAAATATATCAAGCTTACAGATGCAGTACCGAAGGTCTACTCAAGAAGGAAGAATAGGGTTGACCCAAGTGGCTGAATGGGTCGACCAGATCTGGCTCATTATGGCCCACGACTTGGGCTAGTGATGGGGGCTATTAGATTGATATTTAGTTTCTAATTTCAGTCCTTTAATTAGTTTCTAATTCCTGCTTTAAGTTAGTTTCTAATTTCATTAGTTTACAATTTCAGTTTTTAGTAACTTAGCAGTTTTAGTAACTCAGTTTTAGTAACTTTGAGTTTCTATTATTTGTAAACACTTCCCCCATCATTATAAACAAAGAAGGGCTCATACACAAAGCCCCACGATTTGAATTAATGAAAAGTTTACAAGCTGCTGCTGCTGCTGCCGCTAGCCTCTGTTGGGGTTTCCTTGTGTCTGATCAAGGTGTAGGGATTGGTGTTTGATCCAGTTGACACCCTGCGGCGAGAAGTCCGAGTGGATCCTTCTTATTTCTGGTTTTCTTATTGTGGTTATCTTCTCCAGTAGAGCAGGTATGTGATCTGACCTTCTTCTGAAAATTCTCGGTTAAGAAACTCTATTTTCTCTTCCACCGACCCTTTCTGTTTTGGGAGCTTCAGCCATCTGATGGCTCTGTAATTTGGGTCGAGTGTTAGACCCATCCAGAGGAGGACTCGATCCAAACCTTAGGCTGATCAGACCACTGGTTCAACTGTTATGGACTGTTCTTCAATTCTGGCCGATAGTGAAGTCTGTCCAGATTTGAATTCTGGTTTTGTTTTGTCTTGCTGAAGAGCTGCTGATTATATAGCCTATTGTTTGGCCTTTTAATTTGATGATTTGAGACATTAGTTCCTTGGCTGTTAGCTAGTTACAGTATTCCTGAATTATTGTTTTCTACTGTTAGAATTATACTCTGTTATTTCAGTTTACTACTAACCTACTGTGGACTGTTGTGGTGGTTGTTTAGTTGTTCTTTGGTTTGAAAGTTGCTGCAGATTGAGACTTGGTTAGCCCTACCCTAGTCTACATTAAGTGGTATCCGAGCATGGCCGAGAACACTCCCACCTTAGCTACTATAATGGAGATGCTACAGAATATGAGAGCTAAACAGCGAGCTCTTGGTGAAAGGTTGTTGGCTGTGGAGGGCCAACCACAACAACCTACTTGTGGCTCTCATACACCACCTAAGGTGGAAGCACCATTAAATATAACGGCTCATTTGGCTAACAGGAGACCTATCCCAAATCTGAAAGCACCACAGAGGGTTCTTGTAGAGCAACCTACTTTTGAAGAACACATAAGGGGATAATTTGAAACTGAACGTCCTGCACATTAGAGGTACTCAAGAGATTCATAGAAGGATAAGCTTGATTTGAAGGAGTCTAATGGGAGACTCGACCCCCAATTGTTCTATGATTGGGTAGCTGCTTTGGATGGCTATTTTGACTATTATGACTTACCTGAGGAACGGAAGATGAAACTAGCTCGTGCTAAGCTAGTTGAAGCTGCTCGCGATTTGTGGAGAACCTATAAGCAAGAGTTGGAAGACCGTGATAAAGAGCCTACTACTTGGGAGGAGATGAAGCTTGAACTATCTGACAAATATTTGCCACGTAATTTCAGAGCTCGTATACAAGACCAGTTGAACTCTCTTCGTTAGGGAAATATGACTGTGGTGAAGAGAGAATGAGAGGCAACTACTATCTCGGTTTCGACTAGGATTGCGAGCTAAAATCAACAAGGGAATTAGTGTTGTTGATGCATACTCAGTGAGGGATTGCTTTGACAAGGCGGTTTGGTTTTCAAGTTAGGGAGGTCAAGAAAAATTTTCCAGCCACTAAACCTAGCTATTCAGCACCCCCAAAGGCCATTTTCTGATCACAAAGGAAAAGCACCCATGATAGGTAACAATAAGGTACAATGTTTCTATTGCCAAGAAGTAGGACATTTTACTAAGTCAATATAACTATGACATGGAAGACACTAATAAAGATGGGACTCATAGCATACATATTGTTACTCGCATTTTGGTGGCTGAAACCAAAGGAGAGGATTGACGACGTAACTGCATTTTTTATAGCCGTATGAAGTCTAGGGAGCATACTTGTCAGATTAGTTCCTCTGAAGCTTTACCGGTATGAGGAGAAAGTCTGGTGTGATGTGATGCCAATAAAACTCAAAGATGTATTGCTTGGTCATCCTTGGATGTATGACATTGATAAAAAAGTGGTAGCTATGCCTACAAAGAAGTTGCTAGCTATTCCCCGTAAGCAGTTCATACGCACAAGTCATGAAATGAACTGAAACGACAATTGGATGGGTTATTACAGAAGGGCTTCATTGAGGAGAGTTTAAGTCTTTGTGCGGTACCAACTTTACTCACGCCAAAGAAAGATGGAGTTATGGCACCTATCATTGAATGTATGAAGGCAAGTAAGGGGAAGTTTGAATGGACAGCTGCAACGACCAAAGCCTTCGCTCTTGTGAAGAAGAAGATGACAAAGGCACCCATTCTACGCCTACCAGATTTTGACAGAGTATGTGAGGTAGCTACTAATGCTTCACATGTTGAGCTAGGAGGAGTGTTAATGCAAGGAGGACACCCCATCGCCTTCTATAGCGAGAAATTGAATGAAGCCAAGAAGCGCTATTCGACATATGATCTGGAGTTATATGCAGTTGTCCAAGTGCTACGCCATTGGAGACACTACCTCATTGGTAAGGAGTTCATTTTATACACTGATCATAAGGCCTTGAAGCACCTTCACTCACAGAAATCAATTAGCCACAGGAATGCCAAATGGGTAGCTTACTTGCAAGAATTTATATTTGCTATGAACTACAAGGCGGGGAATCAAATACAGGGTAAGTACACATCTGATCCTGATTTCAACACTGTCTTCGCGAAGTTGCAACAGGGTGGACAGCACCTAAAGTACTCCATTCATGATTGGAAGACATTTTGGGAATGATAAGACTCTTGCACAGGTGACGGATCAATATTATTGGCCATGCATTGCAAAGGATGTCGATCAGTGATCAAGAGATGCGTGAAAGGGGGAAAACAGAACACAGTTTATACTCTCCACTACCTGTTCCTACTTTTCAACTGCATTTCATCCACAGACAGATGGACAAACAGCAGTGATGAACCGTAGCTTGGGAAATCTATTGAGGTGTTTGGTTCAAAATTACGAGAAGTAGGACCTAATGCTTATATGCTTGAGGTACCTAATGACATGATCATAAGCAACGTGTTTAATGTGGCTAATGTTCACCTTTTTATTGGGCACCATTCAGATAATGAAAAGTTTACAAGCTGCTGCTGCTTCCGCCCAACCTGTTGGGGTTTCCTTGCGTCTGATCAAGGTGTAGGGATTGGTGTTTGATCCAGTTGACACTCTGCAGCGAGAAGTCCGAGTGGATCCTTCTTATTTCTGGTTTTCTTATTGTGGTTATCCTCTCCAGCAGAGCAGGTAAGTGATCTGACCTTCTTCTGAAAATTCTCGGTTAAGAAACTCTATTTTCTCTTCCACCGACCCTTTCTGTTTTGGAAGCTTCAGCCATCTGATGGCTCTGTAATTTGGGTCAAGTGTTAGACCCATCCAGAGGAGGACTCGATCCAAACCTTAGGCTGATCAGACCACTGGTTCAACTGTTATGGACTGTTCTTCAATTCTGGCTGATAGTGAAGTCTGTCCAGATTTGAATTCTGGTTTTGTTTTGTCTTGCTGAAGAGCTGCNGGGGGGTTAACTCTTTCCTTATTCTCAGATGTGGAGAGAATAGTAACACGAATTGAAAGTAGATATTAGCCGTAAACTGGGATATCATTACCACTAGGAAACTCATGGTAAGTAGGAGTAAAGGGCACTCCCACGAAGTTGTGTGTAGATAATGCCATCATGGTTTTAACAAGACTAAGGTATATGAAATTTTCATGAAAAGCAAGGGATATCTAAGAATATAAATAAATAAAGAGCAACCCAATGCACGAGGCTCCCACTAATGCAGGGTCTGGGCAGGGTCTAGGAAGGGAAAATCTACGCAACCTTACCCTCTGCTTCGCAGGAGAGGTTGTTTCCAAGTTTCGAACCTGTGACCAACATGTTGCAATAGTGCAACTTAAACATTGCACACAGGCTCACTCCAAGGTTGGTATCTAAAGTTCTCAACAATATGAGGGCCTAGGGTTAATTTAACCCCATAAAAGCAAAGGGTGGGGAAAGGTATTCAAATTAAAAATAGGGTCTTTTGGCAGTTATGACCCTGCTAGTTATCATAGATGGAAGAAAAAAAAATTCCCTAAAAACCTCTCACTGCAGCATACACAATAGACATACCAGCAGCAAGCTGCGCCTTTATACTCTCCACCTTCTCTGCCACCTCAGAATTTGATGGAGCTAAACACTGCGCAGCTACAGCATAGTCTAGAGCTTCTTTATGTTTTCCTAGCTGCAAGATAATAATTGACTGTAAGGAATAAAACAAAGTGGGAAGGAAGTGCAAGGGAAAAAGGAAATAAGATCAGAACATGATCGAATTATGAATTGGCATAGAAAACCTTGAAGGACACCCAGCTCAACAACACACTACTGGTACAGATCACAAAAGATATGGGTCAAGCGAGGACAATATGCTAAGTTCAAGAAACAGCACAACAAATTACCTGCAATAGAGCATCAGCCATATAGTAGTGCGCCCTGAAGGATGAAGGATCAATGCTTCGAGCTTTATTGCAATCTCTTATAGCCATATGAACATCATTTTTCCACTTCCGCTGCAAAACAAAAACCAAAACATCAGTATATATATATACACTATTAAAATCCATATAAACCAAGTTCTATATGAACCTTGAGAAGCAAAGCAGCGCGAATACACAGGCATTCATGCTTCAGCTCAGGTCCAACTTCGAGACCTTTTCCATCCAACACTTCACTGCATGCTTCAATTCCATAAAAAAAATCTGTCCCTACATTCAAGCATCTTTCAGCAGCTTGAACCAGTTCTTTGCATTTATTAACCTGTGACAACTAGTTTAACTTAGCCAAAAGTTATCATCCAGAGAAGTAACAGTACAGCCAATCTAATAAGAAAAGAGACCAAAGCAATATCAAATCTGCATACCCTAGAAGAAATACGACTTTTCATGGAAGAACCATATGGCAACAGTTGGGTTGCTAATGGCATCCTTTCTGCACCAATGAGCGTAGGAGTAAAAGATGTCTGCTTTAGAACATCTTCTGCAGTATATTTCACAATACCATCGCCACCTGCATGTTATTAAGACAATTTAATGTGAGAAATGTATCAATTTCATCAACACAAGACACTCAAGTCACTTAGTATTACGTATAAGCAATTGTTGGTTACTTCATTGATAACAGAAGCATTATTTTCATTCACGTACTGTTTGAACCTTACTAGATTATGCTTCAGAACACTTTTATACAGAAAAAAGACAGCTAATTCTAGAATGTAACAGTATCTACCCTTAGGTCAAAAGCAGTAACAGAACTATGACAAAGTAAACTTCCCTGTTGATAAAGCACTTGTTTAGATAGAATGTTAGATCCACATTACATCTCCATAATGTCAGATATAAAGCTTTTATTCCAGACTCAAATCAGAATTTATAGTGTCTATCTCAATTCCAAGAAAGAAATCAGTGGGAGTATGAGAGACCATATCCGAAAGGATTTGAGCGAAAGATGAAAGAAGCCCATGGAGAAGAAATTGAAAGTGGGGAGAATGGATAATGATCAGGTGGTTTCAGACAAGGTAAAACCACCGAAGAAGAAGAAGAAACATAAGAGGAAGGCTCAGTGATGAGATCACGGGTCCAAAAGGCCTTAAATTTGGATCGCTTATGGGCACATTTCAACAACTACTCAGCCTTGCCTCAACTAAATGGGGTGGGCTACAGGGATCATTGCCCTCCAATCAGCTCATGAAGCGGAACCCAGGTTCGAAAACCCTACTCGGTTCGTTTACGAGCCCACCTAAACTCAAAATATGTTAATAACAAGGGATAGTGACAAATCTGTAAATATATCAAGCTTACAGATGCAGTACCGAAGGTCTACTCAAGAAGGAAGAATAGGGTTGACCCAAGTGGCTGAATGGGTCGACCAGATCTGGCTCATTATGGCCCACGACTTGGGCTAGTGATGGGGGCTATTAGATTGATATTTAGTTTCTAATTTCAGTCCTTTAATTAGTTTCTAATTCCTGCTTTAAGTTAGTTTCTAATTTCATTAGTTTACAATTTCAATTTTTAGTAACTACATGTTAGCAGTTTTAGTAACTCAGTTTTAGTAACTTTGAGTTTCTATTATTTGTAAACACTTCCCCCATCATTATAAACAAAGAAGGGCTCATACACAAAGCCCCACGATTTGAATTAATGAAAAGTTTACAAGCTGCTGCTGCTGCTGCTGCCGCTAGCCTCTGTTGGGGTTTCCTTGTGTCTGATCAAGGTGTAGGGATTGGTGTTTGATCCAGTCGACACCCTGCGGCGAGTAGTCCGAGTGGATCCTTCTTATTTCTGGTTTTCTTATTGTGGTTATCTTCTCCAGTAGAGCAGGTACGTGATCTGACCTTCTTCTGAAAATTCTCGGTTAAGAAACTCTATTTTCTCTTCCACCGACCCTTTCTGTTTTGGGAGCTTCAGCCATCTGATGGCTCTGTAATTTGGGTCGAGTGTTAGACCCATCCAGAGGAGGACTCGATCCAAACCTTAGGCTGATCAGACCACTGGTTCAACTGTTATGGACTGTTCTTCAATTCTGGCCGATAGTGAAGTCTGTCCAGATTTGAATTCTGGTTTTGTTTTGTCTTGCTGAAGAGCTGCTAATTATATAGCCTATTGTTTGGCCTTTTAATTTGATGATTTAAGACATTAGTTCCTTGGCTGTTAGCTAGTTACAGTATTCCAGAATTATTGATTTCTACTGTTAGAATTATACTCTGTTATTTCAGTTTACTACTAGCCTACTGTGGACTGTTGTGGTGGTTGTTTAGTTGTTCTTTGATTTGAAAGTTGCTGCAGATTGAGACTTGGTTAGCCCTACCCTAGTCTACATTACTTACAAGGGGAAGTGGCAGTGCTGTAATTTATTGGATCCACAAGACATAAGCAAAGGAAATGTAGTGCAATGGTGGGAAGGGTAAATTTGGAACTAAATATAAAATGGACATAAAAATTAAAGGATTAAGGGGGTATCTTGGGAAGAACACTTAAAAGGGTTAATATCATGGGGAAGGGGTTGGAAGTAGTTTAGTTTAATATTATGTCTTTATTTCCTCATGTTTGTTTTGGGATAGGATACATAGGAGATAGAGAAGTAGGAGTCAGTTTCAGTGTAGTCTAAGTAGGAGTGTTGTTATTTTCTCTTCAAAGACTTGCATATACTCAATGTTAAAAATGGTGAATTTATTTAAATGAGAATTAGTTTGATTTGTGCTTGTGAGCATGTGTGCTTCCCCTTTCCCCCCTTGCTATTCTGATTTTCCCTTTCTTCCCTAAGGCCCTCCATCAACTTGGTATCAGAGCCGAAGGATCCTCATCCCCCCATCTCTCTTCTTCCCTTCCCATTCTCTATTTTGGTTCTACTGAGACTGAAAACAGCCAAAAAAAACAAAAAAAGTTCCTTCGACACCCTTCCATGTTTTAGAATTCTGTCAAGTGCAGGAAAAAAAAAAAAGGAAGAGAAGTCAAGAGAAGCAACAGTGAGAGCAACCAAGAAAAAAAAAAAGAAAAAGGTCGAAGTCGAAGAGAAGCAGCAGCGAGAGCAACCAAAAGAGAGAGGGGAAAAAAAAAAGCAGCATAGAAAAGGGACGAAAGAATAGAAGAAGAGAAGAGAAGAAAAAGAAGAGAAGAAAGAACAAAAGAAGAAGAAGAAGAGAAGACGTGAAGAGAGAGAGAGAGAGAGAGAGAGAGAGAGAGAGGAAGAGAGATAGAGAGAACAAAATGAAAATCCACCTACCTGTTCATCCTGTGGCGAGTCGATCTTCCAAGAAACCTCCCTCTTCTAGTTCCGTCTCCAAGAAGGAGAAGGACTCCTTTGTCGGTAAACCCCAGCCCACAATCTCCTTTTGTTTCCTCTTTTTTTCTTTAAATCCTTTTAACTTCTAGTATTACCCCTCTAATCTCCCCTTATCCCTAGTTATCCTTCTTTTTTCAATTCATTTCCAATTATAGTCCGGCCCCAAACGTGATATCCCTTTGTGACTTAAATTGAATTTCAAATATTTACAATTCTGCCATACTTTTGAAAAAAAAAAAAAGAATAGAGTTATTTACCATTCTGCCACCGTTCCTTACACCTTCTTTATTTACTATTTTGCTATCTTACTTGAGTGTAATCTTGCTTATCTCACCATGGTAGCCAATAGTGAAGTTATTCAACAGCTGAACTCCTATAAAGGAGAAACAGATGCAAAAATTGATGCTCTCACTACCGTTGTCACTTCCTTTAAGATAATGATAGATCGATGCAAGTTTCTATTGATCGATTGGTGGCAGCAGATAGAGGAAAGAGTCTCATCTAGTATGGGGATTCTTCCAACACCGCTCCACAGGATCCATCACTACCACCACCACCACCACATCATACACCGCCACCACCTCCACCATAT
The DNA here is from genome assembly GCF_013358625.1 of Macadamia integrifolia. Classification (NCBI taxonomy): domain Eukaryota; kingdom Viridiplantae; phylum Streptophyta; class Magnoliopsida; order Proteales; family Proteaceae; genus Macadamia; species Macadamia integrifolia. The sequence continues at coordinate 29,453,545 of NC_056557.1, read as the reverse complement.
GCAATGGATAGATATGATGATGGAGCGGAAAGAGCAGCAAAATTGGATGTCCTTGATTTTTATGGAAATAACAATCCAGAACTGTATCTTAATTGGATTCACAGCGTAGAGACATTCTTTAGATGGTACAGGTTGATTGAGGCCTGAAAGATCTTATTTGTAGAGGCTATATTGAAAGGCACGGCCCGAGTCTGGTGGTTCAAGCAACAACAGAATGGAACCCGAGGCATTGATTTAGTCACTACTTGGGCTGAAATGCATGAAGTCATGAACTTGAGATTCTTACCTTCTGATTACAAGCAATGCATGCATCTCAGGTTTACATCGTTGAAACAGGAGAATTTAACCGTTGAAGAATATGTTGCTTGATTTTATTATTTGCCACTCGTTCTGCTTTTCAGTGGGATGAAGAAGTATTGGTGGCACAATTCCGTAATGGTTTGCACCCTTAACTTAGTGCTTCCCTCGCATCTAGTTGACTGCCCACAATGGAATATGCAGTACAAGTAACATATCATGTGGAGGAAAGTCTGAAACGCCCATACAATCAGAGGTCATATACACATACTTTTCCTAGGGGTCCTAGTTCTATTCAGCCACAATCATCGCTTCAAGAAAAGTCAATCAACCGACCATAGGCTAGTGCTTCATCTATGGCATCTTCACGACCTAGCCAGCCGTATTCTCCACCTTGATGTGATTCAGACATGTTATCTTCACGCCCTAATCGTCCATACTCCCCACCTCAGCGTGATTATGACAGGAACTCATTATTTCCAAATAAGACTATTCAATGCTTCACATGCAAGGGGTATAGGCATTGAGCTAATCAATGTCCTAACCGGTTGTTAGCGTACATTGACGAGGACAATTTTATACCCTACGTACCAGAAGAGCAACCGAAAACAAGAACAATAAATCTGGAGGTTGAGTGTAATTGTGAGCCTAATGAGATTAATGATGGTGACAGTGATGGTGAGCCTCAAGCTTTCTATGTGATCTGTCCTCTTTTGACTACACAGAAAAATCCCCAGGAGGACAATTGGCGCCGTAATAGTATCTTCCAGACCAGAGTGCGATGCAATGATAGCTTGTGTAATATGGTGATTGACTAATGTTGTTGCTAAAGATGTTGTTCGCTAGTTGGGTCTGAAAACTGAGCCTCATCCGAACCCCTACAAGGTTGGGTAGGTGAACAACAATAATCTAAAAATTAATGAAAGGTGTTTGCTCACGTATTCCATTGGTAGACTGATTGATAAGGTTCAATGTGATGTTCTCCCTCTAAAAGTCTGTCACATTCTTCTGGGGCGCCCATGGTTGTTCGACAAGAAAGCCAAGCACTGTGGATATGCGAATACATACTCTTTTCAGTATGGTGGACTTGAGATGAAGTTTCTTCCAACAAAGGATCTTCCCCCTCCCAAACTCAAGAGGACATCTAGTACTTTTCTCCTCAAGTGCATCAATTCAGACGGCATTCTTGGACCTTATCTAAAATCGACGGAGTTGAGTTCTTTTCAAAGGAGGAGAGTTTATGCAGATAAGGCTGCACTTACCTGGTTGGACCAACATGACCAGCTTGGAATCCAAGAGCCAAGAAAAACCGGTCCAGCCCATGTTTTTGGTCCAACAAAGGTTGGAAGTAGTTTAGTTTAATATTATGTCTTTATTTTCTCTTGTTTGTTTTGGGATAGGATACATAGGAGATAGAAAAGTAGGAATCTGTTTCAGTGTTGGAGTCTAAGTAGGAATCTTATCATTTTTTCTTTAAATACTTGCATATACTCAATGTTAAAAAAGGGTGAATTTATTTGAATGAGAATTAGTTTGATTTGTGCTTGTGAGCATGTAAGCTTCCCCTTTCCCCCTGCTATTCTGATTTTCCCTTTCTTCCCTAAGGCCCTCCATCACTCATGCATCTTAAAGGCTTACTACCACATCCTAGGCCTCTGTTGAACGTGAACACACTACCCCAAACGGCTTTCTCGGAGATTATCATGAATTGGGGTTAGCGCCCAAATGAGCTCTAATATGGTCATTCCTTACTTTATCCTTCCAAGTCTTGCCACACATCCTTCTTAGCATCCTCATATTTGCTACACACAATTTATCACTGTGACACTTCTTAACTGCCCAGCATTCTTCCCCGCACATCATACCCAGTCTAATTACTATCCTACAGAACTTTCCTTTAAGCGTTAAAGAAATTCGTTGATCACAAAACACTCCTTTAAGCGTTAAAGGAATCGTTGATCACAAAACACCCCGGACGCACCTCTCAACTTCATCTATCCCGTTTTAATCCTCTATGTCTCCTTTTTCACTTATGATTGACCACAAATACCTAGAATAGTCACTTTGCGGAACGCTTATGGGAACACTTAAACAATTAAAATCCAAGTACAAGAAGCAATGGAAAGTTTGCAAATAAACTGAATCTTAAAGGGCATTTAAGGCTATGAATAAAGGAGGGATGCAAAAGGATTTATGACTTATTGGTTGAGGGCAATCCTGGTATTGACATCAAATAGAAGTAAAACTAGGATTTGAAGATAAAAACAAGGGCATTTTAAAGAAGAGGAAAAATTGGTGTACTCCTCTGAATCAATCCAAGTGATCACGATTCAAACTAGGATTTTAAACAGGGTTGGCAACTCATAAATTCCTTGATCCCAGACAACAAGGTCCCAAACTGACTAAAAAATAATGGTTAGTTCACATCTGAAACTGAGAATGGTGGAAGAGGAGAAACCTGATCTGAAATGATTCTAAAGTTCATTAACACAGCCAGATTTGGGGTCAGATTCCACAGATAGTATCGTCCTATGGCAAGTATTAAAGCCCCCTAAGTTTAAAGCTGATAGGGAAAGACCAAGGAGAGTCTGTCTCTCTTACCACACTCAGAACTAGCACCAGAACAGGGCATCGGCAGAAAAGGGTATAGATTGAAAGAGCAAGAGAAATAGGGGAAGGATACAGAACCAAGAGAAGAAACAGAGGTAACGTACCTTAAGGGAGGGATGAGAGAAGAAATGAATCGCACAAGCCACACTGGCTCCTAACCAAACACTCCCAATTCCATTATATTCAATCTATGTCCAAACTCAGTGCAATGCTTACATACATAAAGAAAAGAGAAAATAAAGTTTCCTAATCAAAGTTATCAAACTCTAAAACTGAAATAGAAACTGTATCGGCTAGGTAACAAAACAACTATCAAATACCTTATGCATATCCAACTTCCCTAACATAAACAGAATAAAATAAAATAAAGGAATAATATTATTCTCCCAAATAAAATAAATTCCTAAAATCCCATTAGACCCAAAAAACCAAAATCGGACCTGGCTCATGGTCTGAGTGGTCAGAACTCAGAAGGCTCAAGCCGCTGGTTTGGCCACAAATCTGCATCACTCAGGTTTTATCATTCTCACAATTCTCTTGCTAAAATGGTGGTTGAATCTTTGCAAATAAGAGTGCTTTAGAGATTTAGAACAATTCTCAAAGAGCAACTTTTGATTCACATCTCATCTCTTTAAATAAAATATTTTTCTATTCAACAAAAAACTGAGGAAATTCATTTATCAACAACATCCACACAAGGCAAGCCACCTGTATAACCACATCTACTGTTGAAGTTGTTATGTTCCCCCCACCCCCCACCCCCGGGGGGATTTCCCAGATGATCTTCAGGACCTTATAGAAGGGGATGCTGACCGAGTTACCTACTTTCAGATGTATATTTTCTATGTATTTCTTCTAAATTTTATTGCTTGTTTGCAGGGCATGTCCTACTTGTCTTTGGGATCCCTTCCCCTCTTTTAGGCATATCTGAAGGGGGTTCTTAGGGATTGCCTCTATTTGTCTTTTAACTTTTTCTTTTCTTTTAATACATCATACTTACCTATCAAATAAAACAAATAAAAAGCCACTAGATAACCCAAAAGAGATAGATCCATGAACATACCAAGGTTCATATCCATCAGGTAAACATGCTCTCCACTATAACTGAGAAGAACCTCTTCTCCATTAGGACTAAAAGCAACATGAGTTAAGTGCAAGCTTGAACGCCGCTGAAAAATAAGGGAAGGATTAGAATATCCGTAGTGATTAATCTACATATAATGAACCTGCAAATGTAATTCAGAACTTAATTACAAAATAAATAAATAAAAAAATGCAAAATAGAAGTAAACAAACCACAACAAAGTATTTAGCTGTGTTCTTTTCCATTCACAAATCAAATAATACAGGAGAATACTTATAAGTTTGTCTTCTCCAAAATCATAGGCAGGTCCTCCAAAAAAGGAGATACCTCCCAAGGTCTTCAAATTTTCAAGCCACACCAGAAAGGCCATGTAGTGTTCGGCCCCCCTAGTTCGATGTCAATAGAGATTAGCTTACTGTCCTTGGCCATATCCTCGGACTTCACTAGATCTTGCAAATGTGTGTTGGAGGCTGCTCAGGAGGAAACTGAATCTTAAGATAAACTTATCTCTCAAAGAGTGGTTGACATAGTTCACCTTTGTATAAAGGAATTTCTCTTTCCTATAATCCTATCTTCATATCATTCATCTAATCTAAACGTGTCTATCGACTAGAGAACAAAGAGAAGAGGAAATGGAAGAAAAAGAATGAAAATAAGAGGAATAACAACTAATCTGCAGTAAAAACGAGAAGAGAAAGACTGAAATGAGAGAATAATGACTAATCTGCAGTAAAAATGCGAAGAAAAAGAATGAAAATGAGAGAATAACAACTATTCAGCAGTAAAAACGAGATGGGTGAGCGATAGTGATGCAAAGTTGAAGACCTACTCACGTAGGAAGAAAGCCAGAGGAGGCCAAACTGTGGCATATGAAATGCTGTTTAAATTGCTTCTTTACTCAGCTTTTTAATACATGTTTTAGTCTTGGTTTGTCCAATTAAACCAGGTTCAGTTTGGTTCAATTGTGTGGGTCAATTTAATTTATTTAATTCCCATGTGCTTATTGTAAAAGCCTAGTGGCTCACACAAAGGTTAATTAGGGGGAGGGGAATCGAATTTCCACCTCATTTTTTTATTTATTTGTTTTATCACTTAACATCATAGGTTCAAGTTAGGACTTTAAGTTAGTGTATCCAAGCTAGAATCGGTGGACATTTACCCATTTGTATTCTAAACCTATTTTACTTCCAATAAAAGCAAAGAAGGGGACTCATTGTTGGTGCAAGACCAAGGTCGGAAGAAGTCGTCTATGGGCCCATCCAAACGAATAAACACTCAAGTCCAAGATTAAATGGCGAAGTAAATAGATTGATATTTATAATAGAGTGGCAATTCTGTGAATAAGTTGAAGTTCACAAGGGTGGCAGATTTGTAATTTACTGGAACACCACAACAAGAGCAAGGATGTAACTTTCTGGTGGAAAGGGCAAGGATAAATTTAGGACAAGGGGGATTAAAGAAATAAGGAGAGGACAATATGGGAAATCAAAGTTTAAAATAAAAGAAGACTCAATCGTGGAGTCATCCCTTACCTCCATCCAAGACCTATGGTACCAGAAACTCAGCAGGTTCAAAGGATAGAACTCCTGTGCTTCTCAGTTCATCCTAGGGTTTTAATGGAAAGTAGGTAACGGATAGAGCTGTTGATTATGCTCCAACAGAGGTCCAATCGACAACTAGATTGCTAATATCGAAGAACAAAGGCTGCAGATGGCGGTAGATGTTGCTGCAGCTAGTTGCAGGTATTGGCTCTTACAGCTGTGAGAGATTTCGAAGCCCATTCTCAAGGGTTTGAGTTGCCCAAGGATAGACAACCCTCGACCAAAGTTTTGGTCCCAACAGATCAAAGAAGAGGGAGATCAAACCACTCTACTAGGGCTGCAACTGTCGCCCAGAAACAAAGGTTCAACAAGCAAGGGAAATTAAGGGTAAGAAAGAGAAGAAGAGATTAGGGACAACAAGGGCCAGCAGGCCACGCCACACCCACCAGGGTAAAAACTCTACCCGAAAATTTCTTTCAATTCCAAAAGCTAATCTCCAGAATTGTTTTACAACAATTTAAAGAAGAACTTATTACATAAAATTGGAAACCAATTAAGAGATAGAAACTACTCTAAAATAGAAACTAGCAAATTCCAAAGGAACCCTACGTATCTACTTCTAAAACAATTTAGAAAATCAAATAAACTAAGATTGCTTCCCTAATTATAAACTACCAACCCTTGCCAGACCAGAAAATCGGTTGGGATTGGTTGTGTCTTGGCTTAGGCCTCCATAGTGGGTCGGTTCGGTCCAGCCAAGCCAAGGCATCTGCATCAACTGTGCCCATGGTTTTTAGGAAATACAAAGCTGCAACTGCAGCAACTATCTTTTTGACTTGGATACCTTCCTTGTGTATGATCAAGGGAAGGAGTTGGTGTCTAATCCAACTGACGTCTTGTAGTATGAAGCCCGGACGGATCTCTTACTCTTATTGCTTCTCTATTGCTGCTGGAACTTCAATCTTATTCTTATTAATTCTCCTCTTACTGCCATCAACAAGTACTTACTGCACTTGGATTTTGAGATATTTTAATTTCTTCCTATTCTGCCCCTAGCCTCTAAACCTGGAATTGATTCTGTGCTATTGTTCTCAAATAGCTACTGTTTCTATCTCTGATTTTTCACCTAATTCCTGTTCAGATTTCTGAACTTGATTGGAGTATTTGTTCTAATTTCTGAGACCTAAGACTGACCTTGGAATTTACCTAAATAACCATATAGTTATTGTTTGTTATCTCCTCTATAGTCGTTGGTTTGTCACTTCAGTTAGTCACTGTTTGCATCTGAAAAGCATATCTTACAGTTTCCTTTGATTTCCAGAATTTGTCATAAAGCTAGTCTAAAGTAGATCAGGCCACCTGCTACCCCTACCTAATAGCAAAGATAGGAAAGAACCTTTTCCATAGGTAAGAGGTCTCTGCAGACAAGCATCCTTACTAAAGAAGCAACGGACGTTGCCCCTACTCGAGTAAGGTGCCAAATGTTGTAAATAAGAAGCAGGTGGTGATTCTATAGTTCACTCTACTCGTTCCCTGGACACAGAAGAGGACCTGTGATGATCCTCCCAATGCTAATGCTCCTTCCCCACCCCCTTAAATTTGCTTTAGATAGAGAACCTAAATGTCAATTACTTAATTACCCTTCTCCTAGTCCTATTAGGATTATTCTTTAAATCGGAACTGCCCTTGGAGTTAAAGATCTTATCTACTGGCTCCTGTTTTGAGTTTTCCAAATATTTTATAGATAGCCCACCTCTAGAATAAGGAATTAAATAAAGTTTCAAAGTCGAGTAATTACAGTAATTTAGTGAAAATGAGCAAAGAAAATTCTTAATTCTCAACTAGAGGCTGAAGATTTCACTGGTGTTGTATAGGATTAGTTTTTTCCCCCTTTTTCTTGGCAATCAGGGAAGAGTTTGTTTCTCCCTTTACTGATTTGTCCTGAGGCAATTTTCAAGCATATTTCATAGATTGGTGCAACTGGTTATTTGAATTGTTCGAATTTTGTACTTAGTTACTTACTGTAATTTGCTATCTTAGTAAGACCAACTATTTGGAGGTCCTCTTCATTGGTATCAATTACGCTCTCTTTTCTATTCTTGCTTGATCAAATGTCTCCATTGTATACTTTTATCTCAACAACAAAAAATTTTAATTCATAATGGTGATGACGATAGTAATAATAATAACAACTACAATTGTACTGAAAAACAAAATAGTAGCAACAACAATATAAAATTATGCTAAGAGAATTCGAAAACAAGCACCTGAAGTAAAGAAAGAGCCCCATATAGTATACTGAAAATGCAAAACAAAATAACAACAATCTGCCAAAATGCTTGAATGATAACAGAACAGAATACCATTAGCATAGCATCTCAACTGACCAAAAGTTTATCTGCCTAAGGCTTAGTAGAAAATATAAAGATCCGGAACTAACATGGTCAGAAAGATGCATTGGACAGAAATAATTGACACAAGGAGGTGGTTTCATCTTTTTTTGACAGGAGCTCAATGGTGGAAGCATTCTTCTATCATACAAACGAGCAAAAGAATCACTGCAGACATTCCGAAATGAGAAATTAGTTGACACTATCATGAGTAGAAGTCAAATCTATGTTAAAAGCATCAATCATAAAAAACCACCTGCCACCAACAAGGAGAAGATGAGGTCGAGTGGAACTGATATCACATGATTTTAAAAACAGACATTGCTTTGGAGGATCAGCCAGTGACTTCTTCGCTCCCCAGCGCAAGTCAAGCTGCCACAAAAAAAAATACAATATTTAAGCAAATATGAATTATTACAACAATAAAACAAAACAAATTTGTACACACAGATCACACTTAAAAAAAAAGTATTTAGGGGATAAAACTCTTTTAGGGAAGTGTAGACCCACGTATGTATGTATATTCTGCATTATCCTTAGTGAGCTGCTCACCCCTGCTTTCCTTTTACTACGCATATCAAGAAAAAGCAACATGGAGGCTGTGCCAGTAGACTTGGGATAGCATTTGGTTTATTTTTAGTACTCTATTTTTTAGTATTTATTTTTTTAGGGGGGGGGGGGAACCAGTAATAAATTACTGATGGTAGAAGGAAACAAAAATACACTCCAAGTGGATGAACCAGATCTAATAAAATGTAGCAGAAGCACTAAGGAATCAAACACCATCACAACAATTTTGATTATTGCAGCAAAAATCAAAGTAAAGGCAAAGATAATGGAACGAAGCTTAAAAAACAAACTCTAGCTCTCAATTCTCTGTTCTAATGACTAAAAACTGAGAGAGGTCTGACTCTCAGAATAATCGACTGCTGCTGCCTGTAGAATTGTCTTCTTCCTATGTTAAATGCCAGTTTTGCCCAGGTAATTGAAAGTAATCTCTCCCTACATCATAATAGTACAACAGCAACAGTGCATAGGAAATTCCACAGAGATAGTCTACACCCCCCACAATGAAAGACTACTCCAAAATACACATGGACACAACTACCCTATAATCAACAATTTCATCAGCAAACTCATTAGCAGTCCATGAAGCCCTGAAAATAATGCAATAAGGCTGACTGTGAAATTCCAGATAAAGCAAATAAGTTGTGAATATGTAGTAGGTTCTTCCAGCAGGTTTTTTCCTTCTTTTTTTTTT
>NC_056557.1:29437233-29444334 GCF_013358625.1 Macadamia integrifolia | reverse complement strand
GGGGGGAGGATAACTAAGCTCTTCCATGGAATTGGTCATTCATCATATGAAATTTCCCAGATAACCTTATACTATTGCTTAATCATAACCAATTAACCACCACAAATCAGAATCTCCAACCCCATCTTCAAAGCTAATGGTGCAGCCCGAGTGGATCCCCTTTGTGCAATAGAACCAAAAGCATATGAGTCTAACAGATCCTCCAAATCCCAAGGGCCAGGATTTCCAAGATTAAAAAACAAAAACAAAAAACAAAACACTCATTCATTTGTTATAGAGCAATCCCATTATTAAGAGCATGATCCCAAGTACAAAATTCTGTAAGGGCCATTACCCAGGGCTGGTTAAGCGGGATCCAGGGAGTGGTGATTTTGTAGTCGGTCCTAATCTTTGGTATTTTTGCACAAAGTGGCTGCCCTCAAGACTTGAACCTGGGCATTTTCCCTGGTAGACCGAACTTTTACCATTGCTCTATAAGCAATGACCCCTAATTCTGTATAAGTACAAAAAGGAAACAGACCCTAGCTTCATCGGTTAAAAATTAAGTGGTTTTCGTCAAAATATTTCAACCTCAACCAACACAACATGAAAAATATTTCAGATATTTGGTTAAAATCAACACAATCCCATGTAAGATCACAATGGTTTTTGTCAAAATCACTGAAATATATTGGATTCAACAATCAACTATTGAGATCAAAGTTTGGTTTCACAGTAACTGCCTTACATAACCCTGGCCTGTTCTCAGAAGACCCTCAGATTTCTCTCCAGTACTGAAATAATTTCCTCTAAGATAGAGCCAGTTTACCCAAATAATCACAGAACCACAATAAACAGTTTGACCATAGTGTGCAGCATGCATGAACCACACTATATTTGATTTGATGAATATGGATCACCAATTTCACTGGCATACGGGCAATGAATGGGAAATCCGCCTGAAATGCCAACTCAAACCAAATGAAGGGGTTGGATTACCATTCTCCAACTGAAGAGATACTATATCACCCAAATATCACATTGCAAAAGGACAAATGATGCAGATAGGACTGTCAAAAGGAGAGCTCAAACTGACCAAACCATGGTTCAGTTCTGTTCCAAGTCTGGACAGGTTTAGTCCCATCAAGCAGCCCAGTTTTGGCCTATTACAGGCCAGCTTTGCAGCAACAGTAACAGTCCCTTTTGGGCCATCAGCCCAGCAGAAGATCCCTGTTTGCTTGCTTGCTGCATAGAATCCAACTGTTTAATTAAAACAAAGCATTGCGATGGTCCCTGCGGATGCTCACGCAATGTGATTTCTACTTAGTGCTCTGAATGTCAAAGTGAACCGCATTTGCTTTTGCCTGTACTGGTGGGCTTTATGCTGGTGTATTGAACCACTATTCGTAGATACCTCTGGCCCAGGGTATGTGTTGCATATCCAGTTTCCAATGCGAAGTTGTGTGGTTCGATTTGTTACTTTCGTGCGTGGCAGGGCTATCAAGAATTTGTTATCTCATTCCACCTTTTTATAAAAGTAGGTTGGGTGATGGTTTGTCTTGGTTGAGGACGTAATGCATGCAGAACGATTTGGATCGACCGATCTATATGGTACATCAAGTAGACAACTAATACCTTATTATAGTCTGTCTTTATAAGCCTATGGCTGATTTGTAGTGGTGCATCAGGTTGACAGCCAGCACTTATTATAATTAGCCATAACCTGTCAATCTTTTTGCATGGATCCTCGCGCTCGTCCTTGCTTGGAATCTCCATGTAGCCGACCCCATAAGTTAGCATAAGGTTTTGGTTGTTGTTGTTATGAAGACTTCTAGAAGCCTACAGCAAGCCTCCATTAATCCAGCCAGCCACAGTAGCTTAAATTTCTATTTCTTTCTCCTCCAAGCTGTCACACTGCTGCTCCATTTGTCTTAGTGCATTGCATAGTTGTCATGGCGTCGCCAAGGCGGCGATTTGGCATCCTGATGGAAAAAGAAGTTCATGACAGTGCTACAATTTACGTGACTCACAAATGGCGGTCGTCATTGGCTAATAGGTGTCGCCATGGCACCACCATGGACGCCAGGTCACTCCCAATTCACTAGGCGATCATTTTTTGTAAAATGCAAGGTGATTTTGATAGGGCTATGTTGATTTTTGATGATTTGATGTTGTTTAATGTTGGTTTTATATGTTATACGGTATATATTGTAGGCTTGTAGCATGCTAAATAACTTTAGAAAATAGGGGAAATAAAAAAGTAGCATACTAAATAACTTTAGAAAATAGGAAAAATAAAAAATGACACATGGGGGATTTGACCGCCATGGCAACGCCATAACGGGCGATTCATCGCCAAATCGATTAGCCACCCCTCCACCGCCTTGGATCGATTTGACACCGTGACAACTATGGTGCATTGACCAATCAGCTACCAATTGGTGTGGAGAAAGCAATCTAGAATGCCATCCAACTGTCTCAAAACTGGAAAGTAGAAGCTTCAAGGAAAAGTCCAGCAGCTGCCCATCGAATTCAGCAAGTAGTTTCCTGATGCAGTTGGGCGTGAGAAGATTTGGGGCTAATTTATTACTTTGATTATTAATTTGTTTCCAAAATGTTAGAGTAAGGTGTCCCTCAATAAATTAGGTGATTTTATTTCAATTGCTAATTTAGGTTAGTTTTCATTTTAATTAGTTTCCATTGTTACACTCTGATTTTCTTTTATATGGCCATGTAACATAGTAGAGACAGACAGTTTTGAATTTTGGAGATTGAATGAAAGTTACTTTGGGTTGACCCAATGGCTGCCATTAACTCTCTCTCTCTCTCTCTCTCTCTCTCTCTCTCTCTCTCTCTCTCTCTCTCTCTCTCTCACACACACACACACATCTTCTCCTTTTTCTTCTTTATTCTTCTTCTTCCTTATTTTCCTGCCGTACTTCCCCTTTTCTGGAACTACTCTGTTTCTGGGAAGTAGTTACAGCCCTAGTGAGGTTGATCGATCTCCCTTAGGGTAGATCAGTTTGGGCTGAGGTTTTGGTCGAGGGTTCACTACCCTTGGGCGACTCAAACCTTTGAGAGGGAGCTTTGAAATCCTTCACAGCTGTGACAGCCAATACCTACAACTTGCTGCAACAACATCTACCGCCAGTTCTAAACTCAGATCTTCTATATTGACTATTGGGCTTCTGTTCCAAGCCATTGGCTGTGGAATACTAGAGATCCTTTTGCTGCAACTCATCCCCAGAAATTTCAGATCAAACTGAGGCCAAACCAGTGAGTTCTTCCTCTTGAAGCTTTGCTGGTCTTCCGCATGGAGTTCTGTCAAGAGGAAGAAGAAGGGTTCTTCTCCTACTACTTTATGGTCTTAACTTTTAATTATTACTAATAAGCCTGACTCTTAAGTTCTTTTATCAAATCACCCCTTCTTATATTAGTTTATAGTATTACCCTTATTTAACACTTTAAATCGAGATTGCCCCCAATCTTCTTTAATTTTCAGTAACCCCATTCTTTTAAAGTTTTAATTCCAGTTACGTCCCATCTATTTGTTTACTCCTAGGACCTGTTTGCTTTGGGTAATATGGATTTGCCACCAGTCCTTTGGACTTGAGCTATCTATCATTCTTGTGGGCCCATAAGCGATCCGATTCTGAATTTAGAACCCTGATCCGCATCATTTCCTTTTTGTCTTGTTGTCAAGTTAGTAGAAGTTAGTTTCTATTTTTACACTTTCTTGGTTAGCAAGTAGTTGCTATTAGGAAAGTCAATTAGTTTCTATTCCTAGGTTAGTTTCCTTTTTAGTTACTTTCTAAATGTAAGCTGAATTCACTCCTATATATATGGAGTTACTGTAACCGATTGGACTTAATGAAGAATTGAAGATTGAATCTGAGTGTTAACTCATGGCTGGGATAGCTGCAAACTTGAGGGGTGAGATGCCTAAAACCTAACGTTCTTCTTCCTCCTTCTCAACCCCTCCATCGAATTCAAGGAGCAGAATTGACCAGACATTGTCAGGGTGCCGCAGACTCCATCGATTGGCCATATCTTCCATCCTGCTGCCAAGATTCCAAAGGCCTTTTGGGGTTTTATTATAACCACCAAGAGGACCACTCGATCCAAACTTGGTGGCCAACTGAGCTTCCTAGCTGCTATTCTTGAAGACCAGCATGAGTTTCCTAATTGGGAACCTGTTCTCAGATATCCCAAACCTGAGATCAGGTCACAAGGCCCTTTGTAGGGTTTGATCAGCGCATCAAAGGGACCACTCCACCAGCTTTGCTGCCCCATCTGGGCAGCCAACTGAGAGCTTCCGGTTTTCCTCCCTTTTCCTCTCAAAACACTAACCTGGATAGCACCTTTTGGTACCTTGATCTGTACCTCAGATCTGAGTCTTGGTTTGGAGTGATAAACTGGGTTGTTTACCTTGTGCAAACCAACCTTGCATCAACAAATTGAAAACAGTCCAAGGTTAGGTGCAGCAGGCCGGCAACCAGATTCTCGTGAACTTCCCAGATCTTAAAATTGCTGTTGCTTCAGGAAATGGCACAGAGGTTGCATCATTGTTGCTGCATTGTGATCCTGATCCTCAGTCTGAGGTTAGATATGACCTCACATCCTTGGGTGAGGTCATCACATCTCCTTAAGAGCAACAATGCGTGTTTGCATAAGGACCCACAAAAACAGAGGCAATCTAATTTAAAGTTTGAACTCAATTGATCTAGAAGTTTTGGCAGGACACATACGGCCCATCTTTCAAATACTATTTCTTTATGTATGGGCCATAAACAACAAGGCCTGAATCGTTTAGATAGGCCTCTTTGATGTAAGATCGAATCACAAATGATCCAATCCCATGCAAGATCTTTACTAAATCCAATATAAACCAAATTCAGGGACAGAAAGAATGAATAAGAAGGGATCACACAATTGCACAAATCCAACCCGGGGGAGAGAAATCGCATAAAGAAAGAAGGGAGAGAATCACACACAGCCCTAAGGTTCTCAAACATTAACTCAATTCATCATTCTTCAAATCTGTCCTAAACATTGAGTTTACGTAAGTATTTAAAAGAAAATAATAAGACTCCTACTTAGACTCTAAAACTGAAACGGAAACCCGACTTCTCTTACATATCTTATCCCAAAACAAATATGATAAACTAAACTACTACCAGTCCACTCTACCTAAGCTAATGAATTAAATCCCGTTTTTCTACTTTCTACCCATATTTTAGGCCCATTAAAGTGGTCCATTACAAAGAAAACTCATAAGAACAAAGGCCCAACACATACATAACCCCAGCCAAGGCTTATTTGCAATAAAATAAGCCCATTAACTAACTTATTTACATCAATTCTCCCGATGTTGAGAAAAACTCGTCCATGAGTTTTGTAGAACCAGAGAATCAACACCAATCGATCAATATCCATCTTTGCCTATAGGAAGTCACCATCAAAACCATGATCGAATGCTATGAAATCCACGACACGAAGTTCATTGGTGAAGTAGTGACTCAGAAAAATAAAATCGATCGGTCTACTGAAAAGTTCAACCAATTTAAATTTTTCCACAAGTTATTCTTCAACTTCCAACGGTGTCATCTCATCTTTTACCACTGGTGATTCATCTTCTGATTCGTCTATCTGTTGTTCAACAGCTGAGATCTACTTAGTTGAAGGTAGAGTGTACTATGGTTTTAAAGTCCATGCAATGTCATTGAGTCTCATCGAGCTTCTCTTGCATCAATTGCATTTGTTGACAGATATCCAATAAAAGGTCTAGATCCATAATGGGAGAGAAATGGAGTCGTGTGGCTACTGTGGGAGGTGAAGGGCGTTGTGTTTCAGTAAAGCAAGGGATCCAGCTCTGATACCAATTGTTGTAAGATCGAATCACAAGTGATCCAATCCCAAGCAGAATATTTACTAAATCCAATATAAACCAAATTCAGGGACAAAAAGAATGAATAAGAAGGGATCATACAATTGCACAAATCCAACCAAAAGGAGAGAAATCGCATAAAGAAAGAGTGGGGAGAATCACACACAGCCCTAAGGCTCTCAAATAATAACTCAATTCATCATTCTTCAAATATGTCCTAAACATTGAATTTATGCAAGTATCTAAAAAGACTCCCTACTTAAACTCTAAAATTGAAACGGAAACTCTACTTCTCTTACATATCCTATCCCAAAACAAATATGATAAAGTAAAAGACATTAATAAACTAAACTACTATAACCCACTCTAACTAAGCTAATGAATTAAATCCCGTTTTCCTACTTTCTACCCATATTTTAGGCCCATTAAAGTGGCTCATTACAAAGAAAACATATGGGAACAAAGGCCCAACACATATATAACCCAACCCAAAGCTTATTTGCAATAACATAAGCTCATTAACTGGCTTATCTACATCACTCTTCCAGCCCATGGATGGATTCTCAAACTGGGGCTGGTAGATCATTCTGGGTTAGGTCAATTTGCAACAGATGGGACCCCACAAGGAAGGCAGATGAGACTTCACAAGGAAGGCGTGCTAACCCCAGGTCCATCAAATTTAGGGGCCCAATTGTCTCAATCACAACAGCCATTATGGTTCAAGATCATTCCAATCGTTGAAACACTAAAAACAGTCCAACCAAATACAAAATTTGTTAATTTGATATAGTTGTGTCTCCTCAAAAGGAAATTGTGATCTAGATCTTAGTCTTCCTAGTTCCTATCGAAGGAGGACCTGGAAAAGGATGAGTTTCATCAACTTAGCCTTCACTCTAAGGGAGTCTCTCAAAGGGAGATCAGGGAAGATATTGGGTCACATTATCTATTGGTTTCAGATGGAGAAGGTAGTCCCTTTGGCTTTTGTGGGTTAAAGCAAGAGATTTTTCAATCTATACTCATCACCATCCTATGTTCTTCAACTTGGCTTTGTCATTTCTAACCCCCCCCCCCCCCTTTCCTTAGTGCGATTTCTCCCTCTCCCCTACAACTCTGAGAATGTGCCTTCTACTTGTTTTATTTTATCCAGTAAACGGTTAAATGGGTCAAGTCATTTTATCGATATGAATGTTCTATATCGAAAAGATTGCCAACTATTCATTTAAGGGAACAACATG
>NC_056557.1:29431467-29437213 GCF_013358625.1 Macadamia integrifolia | reverse complement strand
TTTTTGGGTGCAACTGAATATTAGGGATTCAAGTCCTATAGGGGATTAAGTTGTTGGTTTCTAATTTACTAGGTTCTAAAACATTGGTTTCTAATTTGGAAAGGTTTATTTTTTTAAAGAATATTATGCCGTAAGTATTCCTCCTTTCCAAGCATAGGAGGTCTCTATTTTGGTTGGTTTCTATGAAGTAATAAATAAAGAGAAGGGGGTCATACTCCCCACCAACGATTTTGATTTTATACAAATAAATAAAAAATAATAAAAAATAAAAAACTCTGCCTATTATGATGTTTTCTTTTTGTGTGAAGCACGAACTTCTGTGAGATGCAGATAAGCCCTAGTTAGAGACTAGTGGTGGCTGGCAAGAAGCTAGCAAAGCTCAAGCGAAAAGCTCTTGCCAGATCCTATCATTTTTTGGTTTGTTTTATCCTTTCAAATCAAATCCTGTGCATCCAAGCAGAGTGGGTGTTCCTCTTTATTAGTACTGTTCAAAAGGCTGCTGAAGAGGTATTCTTCTGTGCTAACATCTGAAGTTTCTGTCAACCACATACACACCTGCAGTTTCTGTTTCCTGCCATTACTGGACTGCAACATTGAGGTACTGATATCTCTACATCTAGCCTTTGGATTGCTGAGATTTTCTGAAGTTATTAAGTAGCATTCAAGACTTCAAGTTATGCCTTCGACCCCAATATGAACTTAATCTATCCCGCAGAAATGTACGGAATATGGATAGTTACTAATCTGATGTTCAGTTGCTAACTGTTATTTTGATTGAGTTGCTGAAGTTCTGAACTATGGTTTCTGCCCACTAGATTAACTTGAGTTTCATCCATTATGTTCTACTAATGAGTAATGATTGGATGAATCGACCTTCCTGTGGAGCTGTACTGATGTGAGGTCACTAAGTTACAGCTTTGTTTCTATTCTTTAACTAGTTACTAACTAGGATTCACTAATCATATCCTAATACCTAACCATTGGATTGGAGCCAAACTATTGGCGCTTGGAGTACTAGAGGAGACCTAGTTTTGGGATTTTGTGTCTGATCTGAGCCCTAGATTGGAAGATATTAAAGATCCCTTCATTGCCAGTTTGAGTTCCAGTGATTCTCCTTGCGCGTAGTATTCCGAAATCTACTGTGGTGTTAGATTGAATCCATTACTTCCTTGCAGGAGGTGGAAGAAGAGAATACATAACTAGGTTTGGACTTCGGATGGAAGCATTGAATATTCACATATTTTGTGATGCTTCAAAGCCTATGTCCTGGTCCCCCTTCCAACCAATCAAGTGTCTGCCTGTCTTTTTTTATCCTTTTCTTCGATGCACAAGTGTCTATATTTGTTTTCCCAAATTAATCCAACCCCTGAAACCAAACATAGGTGATACTCAGGTTGAGCACTTCAAGTTGAAGCTCAGGTTGCATCAGAAAATGGACCAACTATCATAAGTTGGGCCTCTCATCAGCTGCCAACAACCAAACCAAGTTGTACCACTAAACTAAACTACTATGGATGTTCCCAGATTTGGCATATTTTCAAGCCAGTTTTAGAAGCTTTTAATATTGTGGCATTAAAAAATGGAGACTATTATGCTGTAAAGTGCATTTGTTAATAAACATAGAAAGAATAAGTTGTTTGAAGTATAAAACACCCTCTAAGAGATAGAGAACCAAGCATAAGTATCAAATTAACAAATAAAAACCTAAATCCAGTGGGTCAATAACTGCAATACAAGTATAGCAAATCACGTTAAAATAAAGTAGAAAGAAAAAAAATATCAAATCACGTTAAAATAAAGTACAAAGAAAGACACTCTTTCAAGCACATGAAAGAAAACATTATTTTTCTGGATGGAGGAGACAGCAGATAAATTGATCAGGAAAAAAAAAACACAAATGACCTAAGTGTTAACAGCGTTGATTGACTGTGGAAGAACGTAAATGATAAAATAAGGACACTTGCTGTTAAGAAGAGATAATGCAACCATGTGTCAAGGGCATATAGGGACAAAAGCTGGAAATCAGAACTTAAACTCACAAGAACATTGGAGCATTCTTGGTGTGAAGATCCAACTGGAGGACATGAAGCACTCTCCCGTAAGTCATGTTGTCTCAAAGTCCCATCTTCACTCGCACTCCATACCACATTAGGATTTCCAATTTCAACCTGCCACATAGTCAGCATGTTGCACAAGGAGTGAGTTTCAAAATAATAGATGATGGATGTAATTGTACATAAAATCAACCTTCTCTTACAAATTGATAGGCATCTCCTTACAAGGTTGCAAATGTACCCCAATGGATGCACCCCCAGCTCTATCCCATGAAAGCAACCCCACTGGTAAAGAAATTTTGTTTATCTTTATCAGGATAGCACTTACAGCTAACTTTTTCACTCTCCTAGTATGGCATCGAAACAGCGCCGATGGTGTGATAGCATTCTCCTCAGTTCTGCCACTTGAGTGTGATAAATTGAATATGCGAACCTGAAAAAGAATCAGTAAACAGATTCACCAACAATCTTCAGCTACAGCCTACAGAGACAGGGAAAATTATGCATGAAACAGAAAGTTTAATTCCCATAATAAGCTTACTTCAGCATCTCCTGCTCCTGACACAACAAGCTCATCAGAGGTTTCAGGAACGAATTTTGTACAAAATATGTTGGCAGAGTGCCCGGTGTCAATACTATGTAAAAGCTTCTGGGTTGGATAACCCCAAATGTTAATCTGCAGAAAATGAAGGAAACAGAAATGTCAATATACAATGAAGCAGAAGCATTATGAGCAGTCTCATTCTTCCATCCCATTTTGGCAAAGTACAAAAGGCTAGTGAGAGAAGCAATAGTACCAGATGCTCACAGAAGAAAATTTCATTAGCACAAATCAAGCATTCGAGATATAAGAAGTTAGGGGGCAATAATTAATTATGACATCATATTCTTGGCAGATTGAATGAACTAACAAAACAAAGTAATAATAAAAGGAGAGAGAACTGAATGAAAAGAATAAAAATAAAGAAACAGAATTCCATAAACTCAAAAAGTAAGACGGGATCAACAGTAAAGATGTTATCTTTAGCAGCCATCCATATGAAAAATTAAATTTCTGCGGGGACTTCCTTCACCAAAATCATATTAGGGAAAACCTTGTGTAGCCTACTACCTCCAAAGCATCATTATAGGACCTGAACAAGAATGTAGCTACGTTATTCAAGGTCCAGACCCCTATCCTGTTGACCTGGCCGAACCCAAGAGCTTATTGCAGCAAAGTCATCCAGCAAATTTCCTAATCATCGAGATTTCTACTTAAGGAATGATAGAATAAATAAATAGCAATCTATAAAACCTTCCAGCAATAAGAATGCTAAGTCACTGATCCACTACCCTAGGAATACAGCAATAGGGAGAAATCGCCCATGATTCTACTCTATACCAAAACCAATACCTTAAGTGATGCAGTTGCCTTAGCCTGGCTGGACCAGAGGGTTGCACTTTGGAGACCTAAACTGAGACGCACCTGGCCCAACCCGGTTTTCTGGTCAATAGGGGCTCCTAGACTACCTTGGAGTAATCTTCTTTTATCGTAATCTTTTATTTTGGGTAGATCGTAGGAGAGCAGTTTTTAAGTATGCAGCTTATGATGGATTCTTAGAACGAAATTGGATGAGTTAAGAGATTAGCAGAGTTGCTTTATCGTGTGGTGAGCATGCTGTTGGCAGACATCCTCTCCCCTCTTTCCTTCCTTCCCTGATTTCTTCCATTCTTCTTCTTCAGTTCTTCTTATCTTCTTCCTCTCTGTCTTCTATACTTTGTTATTTTTCATCGTACCAGCAGTGTTTTGGGATTTGGTCGAGTTCGTCGGAACTCCATTAGGCACTTCAAGAACTGGGTAGCACCCTCGAAGAGAAGAAGAGGAGATCTCTGAGGCAGATTTCCAGAAAGAAGAGAAGAAGAGCATGGTTTTTTTTTTTATGAATAAATGAATTCATTGCCAAGAGGAAAAAAATACAAATGAAAGAGGGGGGCCAAAAGGGGCAAACCCTCAAGGGGAGGGGGACAACAAAAAGGGGCAAGACCTACAACAAGGGGCTAAATGCCCAAAAGAAAAGGGAGAACAGCAAAGGGGGGAGGAAATGATGGAGAGGGAAAGACCCCATGAGACAACAATGAGCCTTTTCCTTGGGGAATCACAAACTGGACGATGAACGGAGGCAGCCAAGTTTGGAGCTAACATCAAAGTAGCTGGCTTTCCAAATCCTATCAAAAGATCAGGAGTTGGAAGTAAATCTTCGAAGATTTGCTCCATCCAAATATGGTTGATGGTTGCACCAAAGATGAGCTTCCCCACAATGTCAAAAATGGTAGACCCACCAGAAGTTATATCAACCCAAGTCCATTCTCTAGACATGGGGAGAATGGTCTTGTTGGACGGCCAACCAGAGAATAGGACTCCCTTCCAGACTAAGATGGGAAGGGGAAAAAGCAAAAGAGGTGGTCGACATCTTCGGTACCATTCCAGCAGAGACAGTAGGAGGGGGAGACATAAATCTGACGGTAGTATGAGGAAAGACAGCGTAGGGAAGTAGGTAGAGAGTATCTTGTTTTGGGTTTGGTTCAGTTTTCTGGGCCAACCTGAACCTACGTTTCAATATTGGTTCAAGTTAGACTTAATTCTAAGTCCGCAATGGCATATATGGGTCATGGGCTCAGTACTTTTGGGTTTCCTATTATAATGGGCCAATTCTATAAGCCCAAATATGAGGATTTAGGCCTATACATAATTAAGTGTTTATTTCTATTTTCCAGTAGTTCTAGATACTTTCTAATTTGGTTGTAAAGGATTATTTTAGCCCGTGTATAGAGGGTTACTAAATCCTGATTTATTTCAAAGCTATAAATAAAAAATAAAAAATAAAAAAATAAATAAAAAAAAAGGTGTTAACCCTACCTATGATTTTGACAAACCCTTGGCTTTATCCATGCAATTTTCTGTGGAATGCAATAACAACCTTGGTGAGAAGTCGACTGGTGAGATGCTGGTCAAGTTCTACATGGGAAGCCTAGTTCATATCCTTTTCCTCTATCTTCTTTTTCTTCATTCAATCAAATGCTAGGTCTTTGTTTTCTCTCCATTTCTACACATAATATGTTCCTGTTTTCTTTTTACTCCCTCGTTTGTTTTTCTATGAACTAATTTCTCATAGCCACCTCCTCTACTTTCAGATCAGGTTCTAACATTGATATAGCCATCTTCCTCTCGGATCAATCATATGTTGTATTGGCAGTTCACAATTCCGAATCCGCTTTGTCTACAAACAAGGAAGCTATAAGTAATGCAACTATGAATCTCATGGAGAGTTCGATCATGGCTCAAGATAAACGCTGGCGACAGTACTCCAATGCATTTCTCCCTCTGAGTCAGAATGAATATGTTTTCGAACCTTCTCTTTAAAATTCAAAGTAGATGTACATACGCGAATCTCAGCAATGACTTGTCTGATTCTAACATGATCATTGAACTAAAAGAAATAAAATATTGCTACAATTGAAGAGCTCTATCAATAAAATTTCCATTTATTCCCTAATCTAGGCATAGTTGCAATCCATTCTATAATTCTTCTCATTACCTCTCGTGGTAAAAGGATCCCACAAACAAAGGCGGCAAAAGGAAGGAAAATCCATGGACTGACCCATCGTCCCCACCCCGTAGGAACTACAAGATCGCCCCAAGGACACCTTCGGGA
>NC_056557.1:29420862-29431447 GCF_013358625.1 Macadamia integrifolia | reverse complement strand
TGCTATGGGGTGTTTGGAAATGGTTGAAGTAGTTGAATAGGAGGATCACTATAACTATATTGGTGTTCCAAAAGTCCCTTTTCGTAGTCCCAGAGAGGAAAATGCAGTTTGGGTTGACGTATAGTGCGACTTGTCAGACTTATTGGGTCATATGGGATTTCCCCGTTCTCTCCTAATCATCGTTGATCAGCAAGAAGAATATACGGCTCTTTGAGAATACGTCACTTTGGAAATTCCAACGATTTGTTTCATCGATACAAATTGTGACCCGGATCTCGCAGATATTTCAATTCCAGCGAATGATAACACTATCGCTTTTCTTCAAAAACATAAGAAAATGAAATGGATTTATCCATTCTTTTCAATAAGAAATCCTTTTCCATTTCAATTATAACAACAATTATGTGTATATGTAAACCCCACAATAAAAAATTTTTAGGTTCAATATTTTGAATAGATAAGTTAATTGTTAAATACAGACGGATCATATCTTGTAAATTATCTCTTTTTTGTCAATCGATCTTTCTTGTTATCCCCTTTTTTGCTTTGATCCTTCGGGCGATGACCAAAGAAATGGGGTTGGCCCCCCTTTTCTATGAGTGAATGTGTAGATACTTGCTCATTATTCGAATAACCCATTCATAAGAATTTCCTTTTGTCATTCTGTCTTCCTCTACTAACTTTATGAATAGTTTATCGGTCTGGGCGTGGATGTTTCTATTTGGAGATCTTGTTTGGGCTACCGGATTTATGTTCTTAGTTTCCTACCGTGGATATTGGCAGGAATTGATTGAAACTTTAGCATGGACTCATGAACGCACTGCCCATTTCCCTTTTTTTTTTTTTTTTTTTTTTTTTTTTTTTTTGGATGAATAAATAATTCATTATAAAAGAAGAAGAATATACAAGGGAGAGAGAAGGGAGGAATATCAACCAAGGACGAACCTTAGCAAAAGAAAAAGGGAGACAACAACCCAATGGGGGGAGCTCAATCTATCCACAAAAACAACCCAAGCAGTAAGGGAAACAAAGACTAAACTATAGGGGGGAGGGAGAGACAAAATGAAGGAGGGAAGGCCCCACGAGACAATAATGAGCTTATTCTTTGAGGAATCCCAAACAAATCTAACACGTAAAGATACAAGCTAAAAGCGGACGTCAAAATAGATGGCTTTCCAAATCTTGTCATAGGAATGAGAGTTGGAAGTCTATCTTCGAAGATTTCGCACCACCCAGATGTGGTTGATGGTAGCACAAAAAGCAAGCTCCTAGTAGTGTCACATTTAAAGGAATCAGTAAAGGTCGTGTCCATCCAAATCCATTCTCTACTGACAAAGAGGAGTCTCCTTCTGGAATTCCAACATCTGTTAAGGACTCTCTTCCGAATGACAGAGGAAAATGGGCAAGAGAAAAGAGGTGGTCAACATTCTCTGTGGCATTCCAATAGAGCTAGAGAGAAGAGGGCACCTGAATGTGCTGGGTAGATAAACAAGACTGTGTAGGGAGGCAGTTGGACATAGCTCGTCAAGCTGTGAAGCTATGGAGGAGGATATGGCTAAGCCATATGGTTTTATGACAAAGGACAATAGGGCTAAAGGATCCGGCAAGGTTCCAAGCAGAGGCAGAGCTAAACATCCCAGTAGGACAGGGAAGCCAGGAAATAGAATCATCTCTTCATCGATGGCTCAGAGGGAAAGGAGGCAAGGAGGACCATATGTCCAAAAGAGGGGGAAGAAGGGGGGCACAAGCATCATTCAAAATAATGGAGACCGATGCATTTCTCCCTGAGCCAGAGCAATAGATACTTATGGGGCTAATCACAGAGAGGACACAAGCAAGATGCTAGGGATCAAGCCAAAGGCTGGTATTGGAACCATTACCAATGGAGGAAGAAATGGCTCTCACGGCAGTGGGTCTAGCATAGAGGATATTGCGCCAGAACCAAGAGGCATCAATACTAGGGGTCCGGGGAGGTAGTCCAGATGAAGTCATTCTAAAGGAGATACACCCAGGAGACCTAAATACCATTGTGCTTGGAAGAAATATTCCAAATGAGTATGAGAATGCCCACAAAGTTGACTTTCTTAATTCTTCTCAACCCTAGGCCTCCTTCATATTTGGGAAGGCAAACAGAGGCCCAACTGAGAGGGCAGATAAATTTTGAGTCAAATTCCGAAGGAAGGAGCAGAGAGGGACTCAATGGATTCAAAGATGGATTGAGGGAGGACAAAAAGGCTCGACCAATAAAGGGACATGGATTGGAGCACAGATCTAGTGAGTTATAGACAACCCGCAGAGGAAAGAAGCTTGCCTTTATAAAGTTGAAGTCTTTTCTTAATGAGTTCAAGCATGAGGGTGCAATGGTGGATGGTGAGACGAGAAAGATATTTGACTGGGAGGGAACCCAAGGAGAATCCTGTAAGCTAAAGGAGGGCTTTAGAAGATTTAGAAACACCGGAGAGAAAGAGATAGGATTTGAGAAGGTTGATGCGGAGTCCTGAAAGATGTTCGAAAAGACAAAGGGAGGAGATGGAGAGAGGATCGGCTCTAGAAAAATCATAAGGTCATCAGTAAAAGCTAAATTAGTGAGAAGAAGGGGTTAGGAATAGGAGAGATAAGGTGAAGATCCGTAGAATATTGGATAGATCTGAAGAGGACTTCAAGGGCCAGGGAGAAGAGAAAGGGAGAAAGAGGGCAGCCTTGTCAAATGCCAACAGAGGAGGGAAAGTAGCCCGCAGGGCTACCATTGACAATGACAAAGAAGCGGACAGAGGAGAATTTAGTGACTTAGACTTCACAATTAACAGCTCCAGCTCCTTTTCTATTTATTTAGTGATGGAGGACCTGAGTCAGCATAAATACAGAAGACCTAAGTTTGAAACCTACCTCCTTTGAGCAGCACAACATACTTGCGATCGAGAAAAAGGTCAAAAAGATGTTCGTAAAATTGGATCTTCAACAAAGGGCCATTACCCAGAGCTGGTCCCGTCTATGCGAGGTCATGGGAGGGGTGAGTTTGGAGTCAATCCTAACCTCAGGCATTTTTTGTGCAAAGTGTCCGCCCTCAAGACTCGAACCTGTGAATTTTCCCTACAGCCCAAACACACCTAAATATTGGATCTTCGATGTCTTATCCAAATATTAAAAAAGAATAGCATGGGAGGCTGATGCAGATAAATCACATAAATTGGCTTATTTTAGTAGAAATAAGTCTTGGGTTGGTTTCTATACATGTTGGGCCTTTGGTCCAATGGGCTTTCATTGTAATAGGCCACTTCATGGGGCATACCCAGTGCCTGAAGCTCCTGCCACTGCAGGGTCTGGGGAGGGTCATAATGTACGCAGCCTTACCCTTGCTTGGCAGAGAGGTTGTTTCCTGACTCGAACCAGCAACACAACTAGGCCGCAATGGAGCAACCTTGCCATTGTGTTTAACTAGATTGAACTAGGTCTCTGAGTCCATCCTTGTTCGAGTTGTTTTATTTATTATGTTATAGTATCGCGGCTAGTTAAGACCACCTCAAAGGTAAACTATCGACTGGAGGAGTTTTAGGCTAGTTTGAGTCATGTTTCGAGTCTTTTATATAAGTTTGTAAGGGGCTACAGCCCTGCACACAAATTTGATGACAGAATTTAGCTTTTGTCTTTTGGTTACGTGGTGATTCAATACCTCTCTATTTTGGTGATTCAGTATGAAGTATGAACCCTGGTGGTGATTCCAGTAACCTTAGTGGTGATTCCGAATTGGGTTACTAGTGATGATTCCAGCCTTGCGGATCAAGTGGTGATTCCTGATGATATCTTTTCTTTCGCAAAATTGCAGATCAGTTTCAGTTTCAGTTTCTGTTTGAGAGGCATAAAAATTTTGTCATCGAATTCTTTGATTTTCTAGTTTTTAAGAATCCTAACCTCAGAAGGATTCTCTCATTGCCTCAAATCTGTCCATCAGATTCAGATCATAATTTACGGCCTTGATCCACTACTTGTATTGTTCATTCAACTAGAATTTCAGGCTGATCAGAATTTCTTAAATCTAGTTATCCAGTTTTCTCTCATACCTGGTTCTATGATTCTATCCCTATACCTGTGATCCTGTCGCAAGCTGATCACCCACTGGATCTTACGAGTTCAGTATTAGCACTGCATTATTTGATATCAGAGCTATGAAAGGACTACATAGGGCTGCTAATTCCTTTCTTATTGTTCAAGGAAATTCAAAACTAAACTTCAAATTGAAGGTTGATCATGAAAATCTGATTAGGCATCGATACAAAACTCATGGACAATTATTTTTCAAGCCAAGGAAAATTTCTGCAGATAAATCACAAAATGAGCTTATTTTAGTGGAAGTAAGACTTGGGTTAAGTTCTATACATGTTGAGCCTTTGGTCCCATAGGATTTTATTATACTAGGCCAATTTAATGGGCCTAAAATATGAGTAGGAGGAATGAATACATGATTTATCAGTTATTTAAGTTGCGGGGTCTAGTTTGAGTCCTATTCTTTTATTTCAACTGTTATTAAAGTATTTTCCAACAACAAAAACAACTCAGCCTTTTCCCAACCAAATTGGGTTGGCTACTGTTATTGTAGTATTTGAGTTGGGCTGGATTAGATCTCTATGAGTCCAGCCTTGTTCAAGATGTTTCTATTCATTAGTTTATAGTATCCTAGTCAGTTAAGACCACCTCCGAAGTAAGCTACTGGCTGGAGGAGTTTTAGGCTTAGTTTGCAATGTAGAACCAGTCCAACTAGGAACCAAGTCTACAGGAGGATCAATTAACTGACAAACCAGCAAGTTACACCAAGGACTCCAATGAAAACCGCAGGGTGTATGGTTGCCTTCTCCAGTCAACAACTGATGGAATAACAGAAAACTCAATCGCAGCAACAGTTGAACACTATCTCTGAGAAATCCAGCAACAAGTAGCCTTCGAATAGATTTGCAGACAACACTCAGAACAGCAAACACTCACAGATTTTCGATTGGGAGAAAGGAGAAGAAGATAGAAAAAAGGAAAATAAGAAATATAACAAAGAAAATTGGGAACGAGGATAGGTTGGGTGATGCAGATCTGGGTTCCAAAACAAGAATCGGATCGCTTATGGGCCCATTCAGATATTCAATAATTCAATCACAATAATCAATGGCAGATTCATAATTTCAAGGCACTTCAACTTATAAGGAACAAAGTAACAAAAAGGAATAATGTATGGCTAAAGGGTAATCTTGGAAGGGTGATAAAATGTGGACAAGGTGGTATAATGGAACTTCAAAAGGGTATTATGGGAAAGGTCAGAAAAAAAAAAGAGATAAAACACTAGTCACGATTGAAGAGTCATCTTTAACCTTCGAACTCACCCAGAAACAGAGGGGGGTTGTCTCAATTCCAAGCGAAGATTCTCACTGGTTAGGCCTTGGTTTGGTCTGAAACTGCAGGTGAAGGTCGGAAACTCAATGTTCTCTCAATTCCGACAGATAGGCACCTGGAAGGACAACTGAAGGAGAACCTTTGCCCCTGCAACTCAGATCTGGCGGTACAGGTAAGGTCAGACCTGCAACTGGTTGAACGCTCACAATAGAAGAGGGTTTGGAAGGGTAGTACTCACGGTGTTCATATATGGCAGCCCCACCTTCAACCCAAATCTCAGACTCAAAGAAAATCTCATGAGAGGGTTCAATCAAGTCTCTTACCGTTCGGTAGGAAGACAACTTGCAGGAAATAAAATAGAACCCAGTAGCATCAGTAAGGAACAATAAAGAGATTGAGGGAGATTGCACAAGGGGGATGGAAGGAGGAGGTCACACAACCATTGTAATCTTACCTACCCGGCACCAAAAACAATTCAATAAACTTTCATACTTCAACTCCTACCCAATGACTTGGGTTACATGCCTATTTATAATAAACCAGAAACTAAAAACTTCCTAATCAAAATCTAAAACAAATAGAAATAAAAATCTCCTAATAATTCCCTAAGACCTAAACACACACAAATAGAAACACAATAAAACCCAAATTGGTATTTCCCTACTTGTCTAATAACTACCCAAAAATAAAAGATGAGGAAATATCACTCGCTTTGGCGAAATGTCATGTTCCTCCTAGACATTTTAAAAAATAACACTCCACTACCCATAATCTGAAAGATTCTATCTATTGTCCCTCTCCGTGAGAAATGGTTGCTATGTCATGAAATTAGTTTTCCTAGTACCCAAACTACCCCCAGACATGTTAAATACCAATTTTCACCTTTTAAGAAGTAAAAATTGAGGAAGGGGAGAGCAGAACCCGATTCCTCTCTCTCAACTCATCTTCCTCTTCAAAGTTGAAACCCTAGGCTCCATTGCTCTCTAAGCAGCAATAGATTGAAACCCTAGACTTGAGCTGAACCTCTGCCTGCTTGAACCCACCCGAAGCCCTCTCAGATCTGCTTGCTTGCATCACCATTTGTCTCTATGTCTCGAATTGTCTCTCTCACCCATGGCAGAAGCAGAACCCACTGTAGGAATCCAAGTTCTCCATATTTCTATTCCCCGTTGTCTTCAAACCCATCTCAATCTAAGCTTCCCAAATTCCAACGTTTCTGCTCCCTGCTTGTCGTCTTTGTTGATGGCCCCTGCCATGGAGTCTTCTCCTCTGATACTTCAATGAGTGACACAGAATCTACAAGTCATATATTTCAACATCCATCCCTTCTCCACCTCCTTCTGGTGTGTTTCAAGATTCAAACTTTGAAGTCGATATTTACTAATCATAAAACAAAAATAAATGAAAATAATTGGATCTTGTGTCATCATTTCATAAGATTTTTCCCTTTTAATAATTATTACATACAGGGGAAGTCAAGAAGAAGCTTTGTTTACAAGTGTCTCTCTCATGTGTAAAACATTGGATCTCTAGCTTGGTCTCTGTCTCTTTCTCTCTGCATCTTTCCAAGGATCTTGCAAATGAAGACGACTTTCGTCTCTTCTCATTTTCTACGCCGCCCCTTTTTTACTTCTTGCACAAATCTGCTCTTAACACATACTCTTTCCCACGTTCCTTCTACTATGAAATGAATGAATGAATTATGGAATTCCACTGAGCATCAAACTTGCTGCTCTATTAAATCACCGTTATCCCTCCTAATGGGTCTCGGTTCATGTCCCTTGGCCTCAATTTACTGCCTGGGTTTTCTTGATGTTCTTCCTTCCTCCCTCCATTAATGCATGTATTGGCTTTAGTTTTGAATTCTCTCCTCAAATTGGGATTCTCTTGTTGTTGTTGTTTTGGTGCTTGGTGATGGAAAATGGAAGTAACAAGTGCTCTGTAATCTATTTTCAGGGGTGAGAGACTGCTAGAACAGTTTGTGGTGATAAAGTGGTTCTAGTTTTACGTTCTACGTGAGAATTTTGTGGGTTCTCTCTTTTACATGTCGTTACTGCGGAAATTTCTTTGGTAATTGGTTCCGTTTGGGCTTCTTGGAGTTTTCTCTGCAAAAGCTATGCCTCGACGGATTCTTTTGGATATAGATGTTGATACTGATGATCTCTTTGCACTCGTGTATCTGTCATAGTTATTAAGGCGGTAACACGACGAAGGCACTTGAGGGTCTTTCAGAGCACCTTAGCGATAAGGCGGGTATAAAGCGTCGTCTTCTTGACTAAAGCATTCTTGTACAATTTTTTTATAAAACCATTCTATTTTATATAAAAATTAGTAGAATAGAGCTGCAAAAGATGAATTAAGTTTCATGGACAGATTTCTAATGGAAAATCCAACTTGAATAAGGAAGCTGAATTCAGACTAAGAACAGAATTCAATGGTAAGATTGTAAGAATCTTTAAAAGGCTCAAAGGGCAACAAAATAATGAACTGATTTAGATATTAACCATATTCTGAACCTTAAACACTAATTTGAAATCAAAATCAGAAAACAGAAATTTATAAGAAATGTTGAATAAGCCGGAGCAAGATCGAAGGAGTTCCTGGGGGGTACTATTGGTCTCCTGGTTCTTCCTTCTCAAAACCCTTGACTCAAAAGTCCAAAACCTTGGTGAGAATCATGTTTTGGTTTTTTTAGTAGAGTACTTTTGATGGAGAACCCTTAGGGAAGGGAGGGGAAATCAGAGTAGAGATGGGGAAAAGAAGGATCACACTCAAACATTCATTCAACAATCAAATTGCTCTCTCTCTAAATCTTCAGTCGATTACAACCAATATATAGAAAAATAGGAACATGAATTTAGAAACTTAACTGGAATGGAAACTAGCCTAAATTAGGAAACAACTATAAAAGGAAACCAAAGCAAGGAAATAAATCCTACTCCTACGTTCAAGTCTGGAAACTAAAAGCATGAAATAAAATACTTAGTAAACTACTAATTTTATTTCCAACCCTTGTTGGACCAAAACCCTGGGTTGGACCGGTTCTTCTTGGCTCTTGGCTTTCAAAGCCGGTCATGCTGGTCCAACCAAGAAAGGGCAGCCATATCTGCATCAACTCTCCTCCTCTGAAAAGAACTCGACTCCGTCGAGTTAGGGAAAGGACCGAGGAGACCGTCTGAAGGAATACGCTGAATGAGGAATGATCCCACCATCTTCTTGAGCTTAATTTCAGGGAGATCTTTGGCAGGATGAAACTTCATAGTCTTGTTGGCATGCTTGAAGGCATAGGTATTCGCATAGCCACAATGCTGTACTTTCTTATCAAACAACCAAGGTCGACCAAGAAGGATATGGCACACCTTCAGAGGGAGGACATCACATTGGACTGTATCCTTAAATCCACCAATAGAATATGTGACCAAGCACTTATCTGTGATTTTGAGATTAGTGTTGTTCACCCAAGCAACCTTATAAGGATTAGGATGTGGTTCTGTATTCAATCCCAGCTTACGAACAGCGTCTTCAGAGACAACATTAGTGCAACTGCCTCCATCAATGACCAAGGTTAGCAACTGATCATTGCACTTCACACGAGTCTGAAAAATACTACTGCGGCGCCAATCTTCATTTTCAGTGGCCTTTTGAGTGGTCAACACATGACGAATGACATAAAAAGGATGTTGGTCATCGTCACTGAGAGTGTCATTGACTTCACCTGTTGCACGCTCTTCTCTTAAATCAACTGTGTCAGAACCAAGTTGCTCTTCGGGAATATATGGTATAGGAGAATCCTTATCAATAAAAGCAACCAAACGGCTGGGACATTGGGCACTGATATATCCAAATCCATGGCATGAGTAGCACCGAACTGTAAATTTTGAAGAATCAGAAGGTTTATCTGAACCACGCCGAGGGGGTGAGTATGGGCGAGTAGGCCGTGAAGATGACATTTCAGAAACATGTCGAGGTGGAGAATACGGCCAACTAGGTCGTGAAGAAGCCAGAGATGTAGCACTTGCCTGTGGCTTGCTAGATGACCTCTCTTGGGTAGGAGACTGTTGCCAAACGGAACTAGTACCTCGCGAAAAAGTATCTGCAAAATTTCTCCAGTTGTATGGGCATTTCGGACTTTCCTCAACCTGATATGCTACTTGTACGGCGTCTTCCATTGTAGGTAGTCGACTAGATGCAAGGGCAGCACTAAGTTGAGAGTGCAAACCATTGCGAAATTGGGCCACTAAGACTTCTTCATCCCACTCAAAGTCAGAACGAGTGGCCAAATAATAAAATCTAGCAACATACTCTTCAACGGTCAAATTCTCTTGTTTCAACTGTGCAAACCTGAGATGCATGTGTTGCTTGTAATCAGAAGGCAAGAATCGCCGATTCATGACTTCATACATTTCAGCCCAAGTAGTGACCAAACCAATGCCTCGGGTTCGGTTCTGTTGTTGTTGCTTGATCCACCAGACTCGAGCCGTGCCTTTCAATTTGGCCTCTGCAAATAGGATCTTTCGAACCTCAGTCAACCCGTACCATCTGAAGAATGTATCTAAACTGTGAATCCAGTCAAGGTACAATTCTGGATTATTGTCTCCATAAAAATCAAGGACATCCAGTTTTGCTGCTCTTTCTGCTCCATCATCATGTCTCCCAGTCCCATATGGTGGTGGAGGTGGTGGTGGTGGTGTATGATGTGGTGGTGGTGGTGGTGTTACTGGCAGATCCTGTGGAGTGGTGTTGGAAGAATCCCCAGACTGAATGGGACTCTTTCCTTTATCTGTGGCCACCAAACGATCAATAGAAACTTGCATAGATTCCACCATTGTCTTTAGGGACGTGACCATGTTAGTGAGAGCATCAAATTTTGTATCAGTTTCTCCTTTATAGGAATTCAGCTGTTGAACAACTTCACTATTGGCTACCATGGTGATGAGTAACAAAATAGCACTCAAAGAATAATGATAGAATAGTAAATAACTGGAGGCTTAAAGGGCAGGGACAGAATGGTAAATAAATAGAAGTTGAGAGGATGGCACAACTGTAAATATTGAGGTTCAACCCCTTTTTTTTTGTAGAAGTTCAACTTGAAACTTAAAAAGAAGAGGACAGGGGTATACTTGGAAAGGCAAGGAAAGAGGGTGGAGGGTAATAAAAAGGTGGGGTAGGGGTATTTTAGGAATAGAAAAAGAAATAAGTTGAAAAGGAAAAA
>NC_056557.1:29401741-29420842 GCF_013358625.1 Macadamia integrifolia | reverse complement strand
GATGAGTATTGAAGATTTTTTTTTTTTTCTTTGGCTGTTCTCTGTCACGGTAGAGCCGAAAACAGAGAATGGGAAAAAAGGAAGAAAAGGAAGGAGGATCCTTCGCCTCTGATACCAAGTTGATGGAGAACCCTTAGGGAAGGGAGGGGAAATCAGAGTAGAGATGGGGAAAAGGAGGATCACACTCAAACATTCATTCAACAATCAAATTGCTCTCTCTCTAAATCTTCAGTCGATTACAACCAATATATAGAAAAATAAGAACATGAAATTAGAAACTTAACTGAAATGGAAACTAGCCTAAATTAGGAAACAACTATAAAAGGAAACCAAAGCAAGGAAATAAATCCTACTCCTACGTTCAAGTTTGGAAACTAAAAGCATGAAATAAAATACTGGGTAAACTACTAATTTTATTTCCAACCCTTGTTGGACCAAAACCCTGGGCTGGACCGGTTCTTCTTGGCTCTTGGCTTCCAAAGCCGGTCATGCTGGTCCAACCAAGAAAGGGCAGCCGTATTTGCATCAACTTTAGTTGTTAGAAGCTGATACCATGCATCTCAAGTGCATTCAAGACCATACACCTACTAATCAAAAATCGATATTTGCAATCTGTCTTAAGTAGTTTTAAAAAGTATTAAATTTTAAAATGTTCATAAGGCGCCCGCTTTGTATATAAGGCGTCATAAGGCGTCGCCTTATCTCATGATGCGGTCACCTTACATGATGTCTGTAATGCGTGCTACTGCCTTACAGCCTGTGGACTGCATCAGTGCCTTAACAACGCCTTAATAACTATGGTATCTATTGAAGCAGAACCAATCAGAACTCCATTTACAGGTTTTGCTTCTTAAACCCACAACTGAAAAAATGTTTCTTTGTATTCACAAGTTAAATTTCTTCATTCATATCAAACTGATTATATATGGTTTAGCGAGGTTTTTTTTTTTTTTTTTTTTTTTTTAACTGACTTATTGAGATAGTCTCACATCGGATGTGGGCGACTCGACGATCATGTATAAGAGCCACAAGAGGCCACCCCACTTCAAGCCAATTGGTTTTAAAATGGAAGCTTTAACATGGTATCAGAGCAGGTACGTTGGGCCTCCGTCGATGATGGGCTCCTTGCTCGACCCATTAAGACAAAGCCATAAGAGGCTTGCACGTAAGAGGGAGTATTGAGATAGTCCCACATCGGATGTGGGTGACTCGACGATCATGTATAAGAGCCACAAGAGGCCACCCACTTCAAGCCGATTGGTTTTAAGATGGAAGCTTTAACAAGACTTAACCAAATTACATCTCTAGGGGAATGTGATTTTGGAAATAGTCTAATGTGTAATGCTTCTTATGCCTTTTATAGGTCTCATCTAAGGAGTTTCTTTTATTTCCAAATGATATTGCATCATGAGATATTACCTTGCTACAGGCATTTACTATCAACCCTAATTCATGGAATGAAGCTGGGCATGATGTCAATCAAGTGTATGGCATTCTCTATATGATGGGTCAGGACGACATTCAGGTTGGAGTTGGAGGTGACGGTATTATCTTACCAGATGCTACCATACTTCCAAATGTTGGTGGATATCTTCCTATAATTAAGCAGGTATAGAAGGACTACTGCCTACAAAAGGTTGAATCCATAGTACTCAAGACATTTGTCAAATCATTTCTAGAGAATTTCTCAGCTAACTCTCCTGCTTTCCTAAAAGATTTTCTACTGGAACCTTGATTTGGAAGCTCTATTACCTACTAGCCAGTCAATAGTGTTTTCGATATATGTTTAGAGGGAGAGAAGGCAAGAGAGACAACTTGAGACTCAGAAACAAATGGTGATGCAAGCAGGCAGATCTGAGAGGCTTCGTCTAGGTTCAAGCAGGCAAGCTTCAGTGCGAGTCTAGGGTTTCAATCGATCGCTGCGGAGAGAGCAATGGAGCTTAGGGTTTCAACTTTGAAGAGGAAGATGAGTTGAGATAGAGGAATCGGGTTCTGAACTCCCCTTCCTCGATTTTTACTTCTTAAAAGGTGAAATTGGTATTTAACATGTGTGGGGGTAGTTTGGATATTAGGAAAACTAATCTCATAACTTAACAGTCATTTCTCACAGAGAGGGATGAAGATAGAATCTTTCAAATTACGGGGAGGGGAATGATATTTCTTAAAATGTCCCGGGGAAACATGATATTTCGCCAAAGCACAGGGGAGGGGAGTGATATTTCCTCATAAAATTATACATACCTTCCCTAAGTAAAATAACTCCGAAATAGGATTATTGCTTTTTCCTGGGACCTCCCTCCTTCTGTTACTAGTTGGTAATCCCCCTCCTTTTTCTAGGATTTGGGCCCTCTGGGCTTCGCTTCCCCACCCCTTTCCCCTTTTTTGTATATTCTCTCTCCTACTTGGTAATGAATTATTTATTCATCCAAAAAAAACAACTCCTAAATAATTAAAACATCCTATTGAATCTTAAAAAACCAATTTAGACCCAATTCGTCTCAGTCGAGATTGCCAAAAGTGTCAACTTGTTTCAGCTACGGTTCTACATCACTGGGTCGAGTCACTCACAATCTCAGTCTTCCCAGGGCATCTCACTCACGAGGTCTCTTACCTCATTGCATCTCATAGCTTCTGGAATAAACCAGCTCTTTTATTTTTATTATTCATCGAAATCGTGAGTTGTAGATCAACCTTCTTCCTTTATTTATAAACTTTCAAATTGATTACAAAATTGGGTCCTTTGTTGCGCGGAAAGGAAAGGAATCCCCTTAAAACTAGATATTATCCTATTTGGAAACCAGTTACAAATTAAATCAAATCCCCACCTTTTACAAAGATAGAAACCAAATAAATTAGAATTCCTACTTTCTAAAATTGAAAACTAAAATTAGGAACTACCTAGATAATATCTTCCTAGCTATTACTAGGAAATATGAAAAGGGAAACTAGATCAATCAAAGGTTTCTTAAATTCTTATAGCTTAAACTCCTCCATGCAAGCTGGCCATGGGACCCACGAAAGCTGCAAGAGCCCATCTATCTTTGGTCTTCATAAAGCTGGCACCAAACCCCATGAAATCTGGAGTCAATCATCCTACAAATCAGCAAATCAATAGCGAAGGAAAATGGAAAAATAATCTCCAAAGCAATCTCCATGCAAGCTGTCTTTGGGTCTCTTGATTTGCTCCAGCAGACCAATCAAGAACCAGGCCACACCTGACCAAGCTACCTCTCACAGCAGTTGAATCCCACAACCGGTCTGGACTGGTTTTTGCCTTGTTCCTGCGATCTACATCAGCTTGATTCCTGTTTTGAGTCTTCTATTGAGAAACCCTCTCAAGAACAGAACAGCTTGGAAGAAGAACTCTTTCCTTAAAGCAATGGCACAATCATATTCCCTTACAGCTACAAACATAGAGAGTCTAAGGGCCTTGATCAAAAGCCAGAAGCTTCAGTGAAGGGGTAGGTTTTTAACTAACTGAGACAGTAATACAATTCCAAGACCAAGTCAGAGACTACTTGACGTGTCACAGAGCGACTCTCAACAAGGACATTGAGATCAGTTCACCGAACCTCCGAATTCAAAGTTTCAAAACTACATAACAGGGCATGCTAGCATGCAATGGCCTTACTTTATGTTTCAATAGTATAAATTGTAAGGGGCTACAGCCCTGCACACAAATTTGATGAATAGAATCTGCCTTTTGCCTTTTGCCTTTTGGTTCTGTAGTGATTTGGTACCTTTCGACTATGGTGATTAAGTAAGACCAAGGTTCAAGATCTTGATCTCGACACAGGTTTCGTAGGGCAAAAATACCAAGATCTGGCAAGATCATCTGGCATTTTTTGCCTGGTCATATCGGTAGTTGGTTTCGGTGGCCATATTGTCTTTTTAGCCCCTACAACTTATCAACTATCCTATTTTAGGCCTTCTAAACACAGTGGAAACCTCAGTTTTTAAAAATCAAACCGAAATGGTACTTTAACTTCGGACCCTAGGTAGGTAGTCTTCAGACCCTTCACCCTAGGCTATTCCACAATAAAAACAAACAACTAGTGACCATGTTTCTATGGAAAAAATGCTTTTGAGAAGTTGTTTTTACCTAAAGCTGTTCTTGAGAAGAAAAGGATCTACAAAGGTTGATGATGAAGTGATAATCTCCAATCTCCAAGTGATGAAGTTGTTAAACTACACTTTACAAGAGAGATTTGGCAAGAAAACCCACCAAAAGCTCATTTTTTCTTCACAGCAAGGCGAGATAAGGAGACATGTCGGGTTATGTCGAGTTCGGTAGAGTTTCGGGTCAAAATTATGTATATACACCATGTGACTTGGTCTTGAGTCGAGTCAAGACCGAGATAGATTTTGAGATCTCGACCAAGATATTGTATATTTTATATATCGCTTATGCTCTCATCACACAAAGCCAAAACAAAAGAGTTAATAGCAAGATCTTGCCAAGATCTTGAACGATGAGTAAGACCCTTGGTGGTGATCCTAAGGATAGGGTACTGCTGGTGATTCTAACCCCACAGATCAGGAGGTGATTCCTGATCAAATATTTTCTTTTATTTCTTTTCTTTCCCACAATTGCATATCAGTTTCAGTCTCTGTTAAGAGGCATAAAATTTTACACACTTGTTCCACTACTTGTATTGTTCATTCAACTAGAATTTCAGGCTGATCAGAATTGTTTAGATCAAGTTATCTGGTTTTCTCTCAAACCTGGTTCTATCATATGTGCGATCCTGTCGCAAGCTGATCTCCCACACTGGATTAGAGGCAAAAAGAGTATCTCTCCATTCCTCACAGATCAGCTTCAATCATTTTAGCTGTTCCAAAATGTTAGTCATTTCCAGGAATTTAATGCATCAATTTTGGTAGTTTTGCCATGTTACCCACCATCACAGTAATGCAAACTTAGAATCCACATTGAAAATTAGACAAACTAGGAAAATAATTTAAAGGAATTAAGTTAACAACGAAACCAAAAACTGTGAGTCTTTCCAAAAAAAAAAAATCTTTGTGAAACAGGGGGTAAAAAGGTTAAGGCAACTGAAACTCAAACAAAAAAAGCACGCAAGTTAAAAGTATTATACTTGTGTATCATCTGATCCAGATATCAAAAGTGATCCTCGTGAGTTCCATGCCACAGCATTAACACAACCCTGATGCCCCTGTTAAAAATGACAGCAACTTCAGAACACAATATGCACATGAAAAAAGGAAAGCATATAAGGAAAAAAAAAAAGTTTATCTAAAATGCTAACAAAAGATGTCACGCATGGTCCCAAAACACAGAAGCTGCTAGTGCATGAAGACGGATTGTTTAAAAAACAGCCGCATACAATGGAAAGTAGCTGAAAAAGGACGGGATAACATTCATCTCAGGACAAAATTTAAGATCATGATTAGTGCCAACAAAGATCATGCAAAGGTCTCTGCTGGAGAGGAACAGAGGATGTTGGTCATATGTTCTTTTCCTGCACTTTCTCCTCCACCATTTGGAAGGAATTTCTCTCCCGTTGTTGGCCCTCTAGTAGAAGAGTTCTCCCTCTTAGTAGGGAATGGCCTTGGATCGATCTGACCTTTCAGGCCCCACTATTTGTGATACCGTCGGTAAGCTCGCCTTTTTGTGCCACCATCAACCACCTTCGGATGAAGAGGAACCTTCGTAGATGGGCGTCCAACTTCCGCACTTTTGATGGGATTTGGAAAGCCATCTCTTTTGAGGTTTCCACCAAGATTGCAAACCTACCGCTCTACACTGTCCCCGACTCCCCCAAAAATAGGCATATTGTTGATTCCTGGACTCTTCCACCTTCTATTCTCCCCACCTCATCCCCTTGAGGGTCTGTATCCATTAGTGGTTGTCTCCTATTTTGACTGGGCTTCTCCCTTTGGCTGGCCTTGTGCTTCCCCTCCCCCTTGTATATTGTTCTTCTTAGGTTAATATATATTTTATTCATCCAAAAAAAAAAAAAGATCATGCAAAGGGTAAAATGCACTTCCTGCCCACATGCTTGATATTCATAATTTAACAAAACCTCAACCAGAACCTGTGAAGAAGAAAACCGAGAGAGAGAGAGAGAGAGAGAGAGAGAGAGAGAGAGAGAAAATAGGAGGAAAGGAAAAATGGACCCTGATAGTATTCAGGGTTCTCCGTATTGTGGTCAATCCTCAATATATATATAGAAAAAGGTAATAGACTCTTAGTAAGAAACCTACAAGAGCATATGTCTAATTACAAGAGGAAAGCAAATAACTAACACAAATCTACAACTAAACATAAAACACGATAGGGACACTCCCCCTACCGTGAGTAACCTTTAACACGTACCTTAACACTTCCCACATATATATGTGTAACCTTTAACACACAGATATATATATATATATATATAAAGAGAGAGAGAGAGAGAGAGAGAGAGAGAGAGATCAAAAGACTCCAGCGATATTAACAACAGAATAGTTTCGAACAGATATTGAGGTCGTAGATGCCAATGAGCACAGAGAAAACTTCATTCTGGTAGCAATACCAACTCAAGGACACCAATCATCAGCAGCAATAGTAGAAAAAAAAAAACTTTGTGTCGAATAAATCCATACAGCAACGAACAAGTAGAGAATACCAACCGCAATCCAAAATATCATAGCAGCAACAGCAACATCATAAGTCCTTCTCTAGGAAGGCAAGTAGTAATACTCCCAATGAAGACAGATAAAAGTGCACCATAGGTCGTTGAGAACCAATGGTAAAAGTGCGCAGCATAGGGTGCTACGAACCACTAAAAAAAGTGCAATATAGCTTACTGCAAACCACTAATAAATGTGCAGCATAGGTTGCTGCGATTTGCAAACCACTGGTAAAAGTGCAGCATAGGTTGTTGCGAACCACTGGTAAAACTACAGCATAGGTTGTTGTGAACCACTGATAAAAGTGCAGTATTAATTACTGTAAACCATTGATAGAACTGCAATACAGGTTACTGCGAACCACAGGATGCAGTTGTCCAGTCGGTTATTTAGGGTTATTTTTTAATCTGACTTATTTATTCATTTATTTCCCTTTTAGAGTTAGAGCAGTTCATGTTAGTTTGGAGCCAAATTTTTATGTTATTTGAGTGAGATTTTGTTTCTATCTATAGATTTAGATGCAAGTTTACTTCAATATCAGAATAGGAAAGTAGGGTCAACTTTAGTCTTAAATGGCAGTTTGTACCCAACAATTAAATTAAGTCTTGAGAACTGAATGAATGTTTGTTTGGGCTGAAACCATGACCATGAGCGCATACCTCTTACTCCCCTGATATTCTTCTCTTCCTGCCTCTTTCCTTTCATTCTTCCTTTTTTTATCTGTTCTCGTTATCCCCTGTTTCTGTTCCAGGAGACTCTTGTAGCCAGCAAAGGTGGTTTGATCTCCTTCAATATAGTTCCATTGGTCGCGTGGTTGAGGTCAAAGGAAGTTGGTCTCCAAGCAACTCAAACCCTAGGATCTTGGTTCCAGGTGCTTTCTTCACTGCATGAATTGAAACCATATTCAGACCTCGGTTCTACTGCCAGAGACAACTTGCAAAATTTGATTGCTTTGATCCTTTAGATCTTGAGTTCATCTATCGGCTGAGTTTGATATAGTAGGGGAATACAAACTTGCCCCTGTTTTCCGCTTGTGATTTGGAGTCCATGTTGAGGCGCTAGATCGATTTGAGGATTTTTGTCACTGCTGATTTCAGACTTCTACCATGAAGTCTAAGGTTGAAGAAGGCAGATTTCAGGGATTTACAAGTAAGGGGCCTATTGCTTTTAATCTCACAAAACCCCCTATGTCTGAACTTCAGTACTGTTTACTCCCACTCTCCTTTAATTTCCAGAATAGTCCATTCTTTTAAAGTTTGAATCCCAGAACTACCCAAGCCGCTATTTACTTACTTTGAAGAACCTGTTTTACTTCGGATATTATGGATTTGCCACCCAAACTCTTAATTTAAGCTATCTATCATTCTCCCATAAGCGACCCAAGTAGGGTTTCGGAACCCCAGATCCGCAACAACAAGACACAACATAAGGTTGCCAGGAACCACATAAAAGAATCTTGTTTCTGAAAACCTCAAGTATAACCTTCTTCATAATAAAGTATGTTACTCACGATAGGGACATTACCCCTATCATGAGTAACCTTTTAACACATCACAGCTACAATTACGAGCTAGTTAATAGGAATTCACCAGCAGGTAAACCTAAACAGTACATACTACTTTCCTTCCCTCTTGTGCATCTATGCCAATAAAAATTTAGCATACTTATAAAGATAACACTATAAACTCAAAGCCTCCAGAGACACCCTGGAAACAGGGTTCCTTTGGTATGTTAGACCCAAAATGGCACCTATACAATGCTAAGGCAATTAAAATTTACTTTGATTCAACCCAACCATAGTTTTCATGGCATCTAGGCAACCCAAGATGTCAGAGGGGGCCTGGCGCAAGGTGACACCAACAAGTCAACCAAGACGTCTGAACACATAGGCGTCACCTTAACAACTATGAACCCAACAACTATGCATTAGCCCCATTACCTGGAATTGAATTCCTAAAACTCGTTGCATCATTTCACTCTATTTAGGACCATATTTTGTTAAATCAAGAGCCTTAATTCCTTTTCAATACATCACCTCAAAGCCTTTTTTGCCCCTTATTGTCCTTTTAATGCCTTTAATTCGTACTGTAACTTCTCAGAGATCCAGCAATTAATCCTCATTAGGTTTGAGGCCACAGCTTTCCCTTATCTACTAAATTTAAGTTAATGAACATTAGAAGATAAGAAAGCAAGAGACATATGAAGAGATTGCTGGACCATAAAGTTCAAAAAATTTGTAGCATAAGAAAAACAGCACCTTAACTTTCAGTTGCCAATCATCCCAACATCAATGAGTATCAATATAAAGCCTGCTTGGCTGGCTATCACTAAAATCAACTTATGGCACCTCTAGAAGATTTATTATTTTTTCTTCTGACTAATACCGGAAAAGTTCACTATTGATCAATGTAACACCACCTGATGCTGGAAGTCATGATTCTAATATTATCTGAAAAGAGAAATTATGTGACGGAAAAGAAACACAAGAAGATCTTCAGAAGAAAAGTTCCATGTTTGATATACAATCTTGGCAATCAGAGTTTCTAGTACCCTCTATATTGGGAGCTCAGTTTCTGGCTTTTCAAGATATGGAAGGGTGAAACAAAGCTGATAATTAGCTCACATATGCGAAACTCCTTATTTGTCCCCATCTTCATCAATAAGGAAAGATAGTATTAAAGAAACAACAGCACATTAAAGAGGAAGGCACATGAGATAGGAAAATAATCTGATATATAGGCAAAATTACAGAGAACAAACACATGAAATTGAGGTCTCCCAAACAAATAAGTTTCCCCTTAGAGACTCAAGTCACTCAACCCATAGCCAGAAAGTTGGATAGCTCACTGAAAAACTATCAGTTTCTTTTCCTTCAACAAACATTTAATAACAAAAAAGAACACAAAGCAT
Source organism: Macadamia integrifolia (assembly GCF_013358625.1). Lineage (NCBI taxonomy): Eukaryota > Viridiplantae > Streptophyta > Magnoliopsida > Proteales > Proteaceae > Macadamia > Macadamia integrifolia. The sequence goes on along the minus strand of NC_056557.1, from coordinate 29,411,296 downwards.
GTACCATCATACTCATCAGCAAGAAATGAACTAAAATAACAAAAATATATGACTCATATGATACTGATGAAGTAAATTATTTTGAGATTTCAAAAGCAATGCCATTGTCCATTAAAAAATAAATAAAAAATAAAAAACCCTGAGGATTACTCCAGACAAACCTCCAATTCTTTTTCTAGGGAGAGTCTTCTTATCAAAGACGAGTGCGTTTGGAGCCTCTGGTTAACATCCTAAGCAAACAAAAAGAGATAGCTCTGATCAGGTCTAATTCCATTAAAAAATAATAACCATAAAACCAGAATGAAGCCTTCAAGTCAACAACAATTGACATAGAACCAGAATGAAGCATTCAAGACAAACAATCAATCACCCTGATGTCTGCAAATCATACAATAACAAGTAGTGCTAAGAATATAAGCACTTGACTACTGCCTAGGTTTGGTATAATAAAGTAGCATTTCAACTTTCAGCAAGTGTTATTTAACTTAGAAGGTATGGAAGCATTAAGAAAAACTAAAATTAAGATAGCAGAGATTGATAAAAAAATGTTTAAACAATGAAAAGGAAGAAGAAACGGAACAAATGTACATGAATTGACACAAACCCAAACGAAATGTTTGAGGGACAGATCAGATATTAAGTTTTTGGTTCCCATAAAAACAACAATAAAACAATAACAATAACAAAGCCTTATCCCAACTTAATGGGGTCAGCTACGGTTCCCATCACATGACCTTTTATCCAAAAGGAACATTAACCCAAATATTTTCTGCTTCTTTTTTTATTTCTGTTGGTTAGGAGAGAAACTTTCGTTTAATAAGAATATAAACAATGCAAGAAGCAAAGATCCAAAGAAAATTTTGTTTATGAGAGAAATTTCGCATGTTTCGCAGGTATCAACACAGGTCGAAACGAAACCATAGGGGATTATAAAAAATCTCCTGTTTCGACCTGGTTTCAACAGGTTTCGACCAAAATTCCCATGTTTCAACAGGTTTCGACCAAAACATGGGAAATTTCAACCTTCTCTTGTGCATTTTTTCTCCCAAGTTTGGTAAACTTAGGAAAACAGTGGAGATTTTCATTTTTTGGCACTTATTTATGCCAAATATTTACTTAAGATATTATTCATAAATAAGGAAATACCCCCTATTTGAATCTAATAAAAATAATTTAAAAATCATATTCCTAAAGGATAAAAATTCAACCCCCCAGTCCAAGAATAAAAACCGAATTTTGGTTACAAGGGCGATTTTCAACTTTTAAATGCTGGGGTTTTTCTCAATTATGAAAATTTTATAAATCCTATAATGTTAAAACATTGCTAAAAACCAAAAGTCCGGTAAAATAATCTTTTGTTTTGATATCCCTAAAATTATTTTCATTCAGGCAATTTTAACAGCATTCGCGCACTTCAAAATAAGTTTGACCGGAGCATAACTATGTCATTACAATTCAGATTTAAGTAATCTTAGACTTGTTAGAAAGCTAGTTTTATGTTATACCTAATACAAAAAATCTCATATAAAAATAAAAGTCATTTGACCAGTTAAACTTATTATAGAACAAAAGCATTTCTCTAAATATTGATTCTTTATAACTTAATATGACTTAATGTTGATTTTTTATGATTTGATGTGGCTAAATGTTGATTTTTATGACTTGATGTGGCTTAATGTTGATTTTTTATGATATAAGGTATATATAGCTTACTAAATAATGTTAGGAAAGATAACATGCGTGCCTTGAGGGTGGAACCGCCTAGACACTCTACTTGGAATTGAGTCACTACTTTCGAGTGTTGAGTAATTGAGTCACTATTGTTCAGTGTTGATAGATAATTGTTGATGATATAATATTTTTATCTATTTTGGATTATTTGGATTATGTCTTATGTTTTGATGTAGATTGTAGACTATATATAGTCACTATGTAGTAAAGTTTCAGAATTTAAACCAACAAGTCAGCGTAATGATTATCGAACCTTTGGTTCACCACACAAGTAAGACTTTATGTTTTTTTTATGAAACTAAGGGTGTGAATGTGTTAGAAATATTTAAAATAGGTTGTACACAAAAAATCAGACAAAAAAAACACTGTTTGGGGGTCGAAACCTAAGTTTCCACCATACCGGGAAAGATTCCCCAGTATCCTCGAAATTTCCCATGTTTCCCACTAAATTTCGGTCTCCCCAGAGGTCGAAACCCGATACCGTGAACCTTGCATGTGATATGCTTTGATCACCATATCTGGTGAGAAAGAAATAAAGGAGATGGAACACCTCCTCACATACAATTGAGCAAATTTGGAGCGATATTACTTTTGAGATTAGAAACAAAATTCTTCACAAGTGTATGGTTAGTCTTGTTTCTGTTAGAAATAGGCATCTGGCCTTGGCTTGGTATCTTCCTCTTGTTTCTCCCCCTCTCTAGTTTTGGTGTTCCATCTTGGTTGATTATAATTTTTCCCTCTTCTGGCTTTTGTTGTATCCTCCTTGATGGTTGTGTTGTCCACCCCCCATTCTCCCTTTTTTTCTTTATTTTAGCCTTCCCCTTCAGGTCGCCGTCAAGACTTTTTGTATGTTCTCTCTTTTTTTCCTTTAATATATTTTCATTTATCACCCCCCCCAAAAAAAAAAAAAAAAAAAAAAAAAAAAAAAAAAAAAAGATTCAATAAGGAAAAGCAAACATGAAGGATGAAGGGGGAAGAAAGAAAAGAAAATACACCCACAACAGTGGGTTATCTCCAAATATCTACCCAACCAAAAATTAGCAAGCCTCACCCAACTAAAGGGACCCCAAAAACAGCCGACCACCCTATGTAAAAAGCTAGAAGGATACAATACAGCCAGCATCTTCTGAAGACAATCACGTCTCCACCAACCCCTACCTAATTGGCTAAACCCAAAACCCCACCTATTATTCAAACTTCCAAGAACCTGACAAATCCAAACTTCGACAACATTCCCTCTTCTCCCATTCTATTATTGCCTTCCCCTAGAAGCAGAACCCCCTGCAATACCTGGACCCTTGTTTTCCTTTATTATGTAAGGGGTATTTTAGCCATTGTAATTTGAAATTATATTAATAAGAAAAGATAAAGCATGATAGCAGGGTAGAGATTGTACCCCTTTATTCTCCAATTCACAGTTTCACTTCTTCATTGTGGATGGTATATGCTGTTACTGCCACAGATACTATAATTAGAAGTCAAAACCTATCTGTCTTTAAATTCCAACCAGCTAGAAACCCTTTCAACAAAATGCTTTGTTGATTTTTTTAACACTCAATTAAATTCGGAGCTCTTAATTTTATGCTTGCAAGTTCACAACTGCATTCTTTTAGTGCTAAATGCCTCACAACTGCTGAATCAAGCAAAATAGTATTTCCAGATATCAAATTCAGCTTGCTTACGAGAAGAAAATTGAAATTATTGTCAAGTATAATGTGTAGGTGCACCCACATGCAGTTAGCAAATGCCAGATATCAGTTTTAGTTGTATCAATATCCTAAAATTTGCTGATCGGACAGATCCAACTTTTGGAACCATATCCACATTGGATATTGGCACCCAAATTTCCCAAATCTATGCACCTTGACCAAAGATTCAAGCAGATAGGCGGTTGAAAGGTAAGGGAACTATTGGAACATGTGAGAAAATGAATTCCAGATTACGTGGAAAAATTTGTTCCACCGCCTGGATGCCTAACCCTACCTCCTTGAATGATTTCCGACCTCCTGACCCCATAACCACCCAACCTTCCTTTTGCTCTTCCTTTGGTTTGGCTCCACGAACACGCCACCTATCAGCCCTACTCATACTCAAAAGGTAAAGTACCTAAGGAATTGCAGGAATGGGACGAGAGACTTTGGTTACCTGCAATGCTTCCAAAGTCAACCCTCGTGAGTTTCCGGCTGTTTCCATCATTGAAGTAGCCTTTCGTCACCCTACCTCTCCACCCCCCCTTCCACCCTAATCATTCCACACTCCCAAGAATATCAACATGTTCCTTTTTCACCAGGTCGTTCTATCACCGAAGCCAAAGTATCAGACGGTTATTGGATTTACCAGACAGCTGGTCAAAGTATCATTTTATCTCAGTTTGCAGGCTTTCTTGATCCTCTATTTTATATTCTTTTAATCACCTAAAGCTCTTGTTTGATAACTAAGGATTATTAGGCAGATGGATCCAAAATAATGAGATCATTTCATTTATCCACATAATCAGTACAAAAAGAATGAACATCTTAAAGCATTTTTCCTCATAATTTCATGAAAACATGGAGAGGAGAATGTGCAAAAAAGTTTTTCACACATCTCACTACACTTGGCCTGACAAGCTTATGAACTAATAAGTTGGTAGACCTAAGTAATAGCTAGAATTTCCGGGATAACTCAAGTTTAGACGATGAACCACCGCAATGAAAAAATAAAAAATTTTAGGGAATCTATGGCCTTTCTCACGGGTATTCATCCTGGAAATTTGGCGTTTCCAATGACCAAGCATCAAAACTAAAGTGACATCCAAGGCCAGACCGACCAAATCCATCAACAACTACCTCATCCAGTATCCAAACAACAGTCTAAAATTGATTAATTCAACTGGATGGAATCAAAATCCAGTCTTAATCGACCAGAAAGGCTAAATTCTCTCGCCACTCCCCTGGGTAATGCCAAGGCACAAGCCTGTTCCAATCCTAAACTAGTTTCACTTGAAAAGAAAATAAAGGATCTTTCCATATGAACAGATAAAGTCCCATCGCGAACAAATTCGGCAAACAATATCTCTAAGTCATTCAGGGACAAAACCCAAAGGTAAAATTTAACTCAAACCATTTACCACGAAAGAACTATTGAATGGAACCACATTGCCCAAAAGCACAGGTAACCGAACTAAATTAAGAAACAGAGGAAAAAAACTGAAGCAGTTCTTAATTTCTTCAAAAGTGGAGACTGTAAACTTACACAGCTGTAGTCAATGGGTCGCCTGTCCAGTGAATCGGCGATGTTGCCATCAGGTAGACTTGCCATCTCCATTACACAAAGCTCGATGAGTAAAGGTAAGATAAATTTAGAACAAACGATTTGAAGAAAAACGAACGAAGAATCAGTCGAAGATGCGTCTGAAAATCTCTGCGTTCGATCCTTGGGAGAATTGGTCGAATTCGGATTTCAGAGAAGTATCTCGCTTTGATTTTACTCAGGCAAAGCAAACGAGAACCCTTTTCGAGAAGAAAGGCTTCGTGTAGTCTCCACGCATGACGCCATTGACGAGCTTTCTACTATATCTCTATGATACGATAATAGAATTTAGCTGGTTTAAATTACACTCAGAACCCCGAGGGGTAAAGGGCCATTGCCGTAATTAAATTGATAACGAAATTAAAAGTGATCTAGCACCTTCTACCGCTCGCCGTGCTGGTCGTGCGTCATCACCGCTGATATGTGATACGGTAGGATAAAGGCTGGGCTAACTTGCGCGACCTGTCGGTCTCGGTCTCGGTCTCGGTCTCTATCCTTTACCATGGGTTTCTTTCTCATTATGTTTTGAAAATTTACATCCACCTCCCCTTACATTTGCTCTTATTACATCCATTCCTTGTGTTTCGTTTATTACAAATAAATTCACCCAATCTAACTACGTGAGAGGTATTAATTTTTTAAATGGAAAAGATAATTTTACCATTACGATATTTTACCTAAAACATCCTAAGTCAATGACCATTTTATCCTTTGAACAACTTCAATACTAAAATCCAAAACTTGTCTTGAACCCTAGTCGTTGCCCCCTTGGCCTTTGTTCATAATGGACGACAAGTTTTTTATGTCTACAGGAATCAGTGACGATGGACAGAAGAATAGGGTTTAGTTGGGGAAGGAAGAATAATACCCTACCTCCAACTGTTCTTGAGATATTTGTCAGTGCTCTATGACTAAGTTTTCAGCCTTGAAATCCATGGTAGGAAAAACCCTTGTTTCTTTCAACCATTCTGTCCTTTCCACGCCCAATCAGATGTGTACCAGATTTTGAGAACGCCACTTCTCAAATCAACTGGAAAATCGGGTCCCTTTAAGAAAATGAAAAAGAAACCCTAGGGTTTTTGGGTTCAACATTTGCAGATTTTTAGTTGTTGTGAGCTTAATTTTTGCCACATATTCTTTGTTGGGTTTGTTGATTTTGGGTTGTCATGCCCGGCATGATAACGGCTTATTTCTAGGGTTCAAGTGATTACGGCTTATTTTGGCCTGATTCTTGATTGTTATATCATGTCCGGCGTCATCGGATTGTTCCACCACCACTTCCCCTACCAAGATTCCAATTCTCGCCGAGAAAGAAACAATCATTGTTGCCAATTAAGAACTTTGTCATCCATGTTTGTCACTTGTTGCAAATGCTGCAAACCTTCACTTCCACCAATGGAAGAGTAACACAATGCCCAATCACCCACCACACGTTACTTAGTTTATCCACCAAACATTGGAAAGAGAAAGGATTAGAAAAAATGGCAAACGTAACATCCTCAAGGCCACCAAAAGGAATGAGGTCTACTTTTCCAATCTTGGAAGATTTATCAATTAGATCAGCAATTCAAGAAGGGGAGTTAGAAAGAAAATAGAATGAGGCACAGGAAGAGACCAATCCCAAATTTAATCCAAACGTAACATCCTCATGTTTCTACTTGTTGAGATTAAACTCGCTAGTCGCCAATTGTCGGCCATCGTGAACAGAGATGATGAAATTGAAGGAGGCAACGGCTAGGGTTCAAGACAAGTTTTGGATTTTAGGGTTGAATATATTCAATGGGTAAAATGATCATTGACTTAGGATGTTTTAGGTAAAGATATCGTAAGGGTAAAATTTTCTTTTCTATTTCAAAAACTCTCACAGAGTTAGGTTGGGTAGATTTATTTGTAATAAATGAAACACAAGGGGATGAATGTAATAAGAGCAGACGCTAGGGTCGTGGATATAAATTTCCCTTTATTTTTTATTTATTTATTTATTTTTTTTTAAGTTTCCTTTATCGGTTATAAATACATTTTTTTAGACTAATTTATATCCCCTCCCTTGAACTTTACTCTTATTATATTCCTTTCTCAGTATTTTTAAAAGTTACATTCACGTCCCGTTAAATGACGTTGTTAGTGTGGTGTTAATTTAGAATTAGGAAAATTTACATTCATCACCCCTCATGTTTACACTAATTACATCATCCCCTCACGTTTCATTTTTCATATTTAAACCAAAAAATTTCACACCGTGATTGGGGTGTTAGTTTTTTTAAAATGAAAAGACATTTTTACCATTGAATTAAAAATCCTAAGTCTATCCTTTCCTTGCGACATCTTCAAACCTAAAATCCCTAAATTCCAAAATCATAGGTTGGTGCATTTTCTGGCGAAGTGAGGAGAAATCCGGCGCAGTGAGTGATGATGATGGTGATGGTGATGCCGCGACGGAGGAGGAGGAGGCGTGTAAGGTGGAGCATCGGTATGGTGTGGCCTTTCGACATGAAAGGGAAGATCACAATATGCAAAGATGAATTAGAAGACATCTTCCTCTTCTTCTTGGTTTCTCTAGTTCCCCTTCCTTTCTGGCTTCTGGTGCTCTGTTTTGCTATATACTCTGCTAAAGCTATTCCATGCTTACATGCTCAGGTTACCCACTAAAGCTGTATTACGAACAACAATGGGATTATAACATATCGTCCTCAAGCCGGTTTAGTGTCTCTGACAGGTTGAGGGATTTTAGGTTTGAGACCTCCGCCGCCGCAGTTCTCTTTCACACGCTGGCCTTCTTGCCACGCGCCACCCACCGCCGTCTCCAGACATGGCAACTCATTATCTGCCTGGGCTCTTCCGACCGCTCCGTTGATTCTTCCCTCGCCACCGATCTCGGCCTTCGCCTCATCCACGTAGATGCATAGTGTGCGGAAGAGATCGCCGACACCGTCATGGCTCTCTTCCTTGGCTTGCTTCGCCGGACTCACTTACTTTCTCGCCACGCATTCTTGGCGATCTGATCTTATGCCAATATCGGTCTGTTTGATCTGATTCTTATTGAATCCGTCTTTTATTATTATTGATCTGATTCGCGTTTCCCTTTGCTTCGCCGGATTATGATTTGGGGATTTAGGGATTTAGGGATTTTCGGATTGAAGATGTCATAAGGATAAAATGGTCTTTACACTTAGGATTTTTGGTTCAAGGAGAAAATACCTATTTTGCCGTCGTGTCTTCTCGTACCATTTTCCCCCGAATTGAAGAGAGATTAGGGTATGAGAAAATCTGAATGAGGTATTCATCATCTCTGACGAAGGTGAGTTGATAATCAAGAAACGGCTGTGACGACGGCGACGACGACAACCTCGAAGTCTTCATCAAGTCTGGCCGTCCCAAGGACCGCATCTACCCCGGTACTCTCTTCTTCTCTTATCTCTTCACTCTCCCTTCTCTCTATGTGTGTGTCTATTTATCTTCTTCTAAATCAAGAGCGGTTTGAGTCTCAAAAGTCGTTTTTTGAACTCGTGGTGCCTCTGCCGATTCTTTCATCTTGTCCAACTTGGGAACACAAAAATTCAATGGGGTTTGGAACCCAACCTTTTTCAGTTAAAGGTTTTGCTTTTTTTGGAGTGAAGACAAAATTGGTGCGGTCTCTCGTGATCTTCTCATGGAAACTTTTCAGGTAGGCTTCCCCAGCCAATGCCTCTGCAAGTGGGTCATGGATCACATGCTTCCACAAGGCTCTTCCTGTCGCCGTCTAGCATGCGGTGCGCTGGAGGGAGTCCCACTCATTGTTGATGGTTGCCTGAATTGCTCTAACTATATCAGTCAACAGCAAGTTTGAGAGTTGCAACTCTGACCATGCCAAGTCCTCCTGTGATTGTCCATTCTCTTTTCCAGACATAATGTTCCATAATGGCATCGAACTTGCAACCCAAATTCTAAATGGCTTCACAGAGCTAAGAAGCCAAAGAAGGGATGGAGAAGGTAATGCCTCCACTCCCAATTGTCAAAAAAAAAAATTCACGGATTCTGTTGAACTATAGCTTCATTGGCCACTACAACAAAGCTCTGAAATTCGAGGGACTAAGGGAAAGACGAAAGATGAAACACTGAATAGAAGAAAGTAGAGTATATGTCACTTGCCGATGAACCGCAAGAGCAAAGAAGGTTTGACGGTCTTGGCAGCACCAGAGTGTTGTTTGCCGTTTGTTGTTGCCGTTCGTTGTTTGGTGTTTAGCATTCACTGTTGGCCGTTCTCCGTTCACCATCCGGATGTATGGGTTTTGTTTCTATTTGATTCGATTTTTAGAATTGGGAAGGATATATATCACGGTAAAGGGTAAAAGAGTCAAACTACAATAATGTAAGGTGATATGGATATTAATAAAATATTGTAGAAACTAAACCGTAAAAATTTAACAGAGTGAATCTACTTGTAAAATTTAACATACTACTAGAGAGGTGGATGTAATTTCTAAAAACACAAGGAAAAGAAATGTAATAAGAACAAAGTACAGGGGAGAGGATGTAAATTACATTTTTTTTTTT
>NC_056557.1:29346320-29401721 GCF_013358625.1 Macadamia integrifolia | reverse complement strand
TTAATTAGAGACTATGAATACATAGGACTATAGAGTATATGATTTGATGGGAGAGTGCTCTCTTTCCAGTGTGAGAAATAATCTATGCATCATATCAATAGATGTCTAAAATAAGTATCATCTATATAGGGTTCACATTTTCATAATAACGTGAGAGGAAAATTGCAAGCAAGTGGCATGGGAATCTTTTTCTCATAATTGAATATTTTAATTCGAGTCTAAAATTTGACAAATAACTAATTTTTTTTATTTATTTATTTACTAACGACCCCAGTAGAATGGGGGGAATTTAATTATTAGGTCACATGAAAAAATTGACAAACAAGAATAAGGAACTAAGGATGTCTATAAGTAAATCGGGCTCCCAAAAACCCCTATATAAGGGTAAGAAAACTGTCCACTTAGAGATTAAATGGGCCGTAACATTAGTAGACCTAGAAACAAGTGAAAAAAACAAACATGGAAATCAATACATGTTTTAAAGGGGCAAAATATCAAAGACAATGATAGAAATCTCTCATGGTGATCTGTTTCCTGTATCTAATAGACAACGGATCAAAAGTTGGCACTCAAAGTTCACAGGAACATAACTGAGACCAGCTCTAACCACCAACTAAAGTCCAAGCCTAAGGCAAGAGCCTCAACCTCTAAGGCAGAAGTGGAGAATAGGTACTCAGTGACCACCATAGCAAGTCTCCCACTAGTATCAAGGCCAAAACAATTAATACTCTATTAAGTTTGTCTCGAATTCTTGATCCGTTTTGAAGAATGATCTGTTTCAACATATTTTGGTGGCGATCTGAATGAAAAGTTTTTTAAGATTTATGATGGAAGCAGATCAACTGTGACCCGATGGATCGACTCGCGACTTGGAGGAGTATATAATGTACTATTGTCTTGTTGAGCAAGTCACTTGTTTTTTTCCCGAGGATGTAGCACAACACATTGGTGTGTGAACCTCGTTAAATCTCTGTATTGTGCGGATCTGTTGGCTATTTATTTTTGCATTTGTTGGTGTTTACTATATCATACCCAAATCTCGCACGTAACAAACGAAGTTAAATCGAAGAAGATACAAAATGACTCCATGGGATCCTTCGAGTACTACGAACTCAACATCCCTAAAAGAAGAGATAATGCCTCTCTCCACAAAAATTATTCACCATAGAGATCCAAGATTTAAATGGTAGCAGTGTCACCCGCCTAGTTAGCAAATTCGGATTCGGGAATTATTTGGATGGTGAATTATTCAGAATAATTCGCTTAATTAATTAACGGGTTCGATAAAAAATTCGATCAAAGAAGCTGACAAAATGAAATTCGGATTTGGATTCGAGAATTATTTGTTTACGAAAATAAAAGTCGGATTAAAAATTCGGATATTATAATTTATTGTATCTTGAAGATCAAAACATGCAAATTCACCTCTATTGCCGCTGCTTCTAATCATTTTTCCTTCAACTAATCCATTGAGGATGGATAAGTAGAGAGTACAGAGCTTATCCAATCATAATCATCTTTTGGTATATATTATTTTTTCTAGGCAAGCTCCATCCTTGAACAATTTCAGATTCACTAAAATGTGCATGACTTTCTAGGATGAGAAATTTAAGGTTATTTTCAGGATGGGAAAATCATCATGGAAGCAATATCCAAATAAATCAAACGGTGCCTTTGACATAATAAATACTAAAGAAAAGCTTAACAGAGCGATTGGTGCTAGAAGGATTCAAATTCAAATAGCATTAATAGTTAAAGACCATAGGCTGATGTTAGAAGGAATGAAGGATTCAGATTCAAAGCTTGAAGAACTAAACACTAAAAGAAAAAAAAAAAAAAAAAAGAACACATATTTGTGTTCGTGTGCCTGCAACCAGCAGAGAAGAGATTCAAGCGACTCAAGACTTCAAGAATATACTTGGGTAGCCGCTAGATGCAAAATAGAGGGTTTGAGCAGTTGAGTCTTGAAGCGAAAAATTGGGGAGAAAGAAAATGGGAAAAGTAGAAACCCCTATTTCGGTCCAGTGGTTTTTTCGGTTTTTTTTTTTTTATAAAGTGAACAGAATAATTCGATTCGGCCCAATTTACTCGCGTTTTATAATCAAAGTAGAAAAAATCGTGAATTTTACAGTTTTTTATTTTTTATTTGCAAATTTTTTGGCCGAACTAGGGTCACCCGAGACATTATATCATTTCATTGCTTCCAAATCTCTCAAACAATAGTATTGCTCCTTATACAAACCGAGAATTTCCCCAACTTAAGAATCCAGTCCTGAAAAGTTTTTCAGGAAACAAGAAGAAAACCTCAAAGAGACGCAAGATGAAAACCAAACATGTTGGACCAAAGGGTATTAAGAAGAGTGTTCCATTATCTCAGAGATAAGCCCAGAAGTAGGCCAGGTATCAGATTAAGAGAGAATGTGATGCTTTAGAATCACCGATGGCCCTTGATTATTTTAGGGTAGTAATACTCTCTTTCAGTTTGTCTCAAGCTAGAAGTTAAGGTATAAGTTAATAGACATAACAACATTGGCCACCCTATTGGGAGCTCCCTTGGCTACGTTCTGATTCTGATTTTATAATCCAAATTAAAAAAAAAAGAAAATTAAATAGTAACACTAACACCAATTCCAACCCATCCGTGGGTTGCTCAGATGGTTAGGGAGAATTGAGGATTGTGTGGATAGGTCTCAGGTTCGATTCTCCATCTGTGCATCTATGATTTAAGTGAAGACATCTGTGCATCTATGATTTAAGTGAAGACTGTGACGACCATCGTATGTACAATACCGTTTCAATGCGCCTCACTAGTGCCGTATGTACGATACCATTTCAATGCGCGTCACTAGTGTGCTCCCATGTACCAATTGCTCAAGAACCCTCTCCCAATTTCAAATTACAGCCGCTCAAGAACCCTCTCTCAATTTCAAATTACAATAAGACAGAATTTTTAAGGTTCTGCAAAGTTTGGTTGGGCCCAAACCATGCCACTAGATGGGCGGGGCACAGTTCAGGCTCAATCTATCTGCAACAAGCTTGGGCTGGGCTGGATTCAACTTGGATTATATCTTTGTGCAGCCTTGTTAGTAATGTATGCTTAAGCGATGGTATTTCAATGGACTGAAAAGAGAATAATCAAGACAAGTTGCTTCAGGGAGTTTCCTTGGTCCAATGGGTTGTGAGGAGCAACATATCTGTTTAGATTATAAGTCGGTCACGTTGTGTAGATGCTAGATGGTGCGAACGGCTAATGTACACCCTCGCTGCCTTTTAACTCATGAGGAAATGTCACTCTCTTCCTTGTATTTAGTCGTAATATTATTTCTCCATAGATAGTTTGAAAAATATCATTTCTCTCCCTTTAATTTGAAAGATTCTATTTATCATTCCTGCCCGTGTGAAAGGGCTGTTACGAGGAGGGGAGTGATATATTTCAAACTAGTTAGGGAGAACTTAACATTATGACTAAGTACAATGAAATGATATTTCCTCTTAATTCATTGTTAGATAAAAAACCAAGAAATACGATTCAATAAACCAAGACAGATCGCACAACACAAAGATTTAATGAGGTTCATACACCAGGGTGGTGTGCTACGTCCTCGGGTAAAGAAAAAGATGTTTCATTATGCAGAAGAGAGATTACACGCAAACAGCGTTAAGAAAATTCGCCTGTAACCCTAGCTCGAAAAACCCCCTAAATGCAATGACTTTCTCAATAAGCAACAATACATTATATATACTCCAAGTTGTGGGTCGACCCATCGGGTCGCGACCTATCCGATCGAACCATACCACCGAGGTTATGTCCCCGCACCCCCATACGAGATCAATGATGGGCTCCGGGCTTGGGCCTATCGGCCCAACCCCTTTGCTTTGATCACAGATCTCAGAAAACTTCTCATTTGGGTCGCCACTAAAATATGTCAAAGCGGTTCAATCTTAAAAACAGGTCAAGAATTCGAGACAAACTTAACAAATCTCCACCTTGGCTTGAATTCTCCTCCAACAAGTAAACAAATAGCTAAAATCTTCATCTTCTCCAATAGCCCTCCAAAGGGCTGCACTCAAACACGACAAACACTAAGCAAGTTCAAGCAATGCTCGAACTTACCAACACACAAAGGCTTAGTCAACACATCAGCTGGATTGTCTTCAGTACCAATCTTCAACACTTGAATATTACCTTGAGCAATTATTTCTTTTATGAAATGATACTGAATCAATGTGCTTTGTCCTCTCATGATACATCGGATTTTTAGTCAAGTGAATAGCACTCTGGCTATCATAATGGACAACAGTCACCTTATGATCCATGCTGAGTTCTCCTAACAAATGTCTAAGCCAAATAGCTTCTTTAATTATCTTAGTCACTGCCATATACTCTGCTTCAGTAGTAGATAATGTAATTGTAGCCTATAAAGTAACTTTCCAACTAACCGTACTTCCTCCAAGAGTGAATACATAGCCTGTGAGTGACCTCCTCTTGTCACGATCACCTACATAATCTGAATCAACATAATTAGATAAACTATCACCATTCCTCCCAAACTCCAAACAGACTCCAGTGGTCCCTTTCAAGTACCTAAGTATCTACTTCACTGCTTCTCAATGAACTTTACTTGGACATGACAAATATATACTCACTACACTAACAACTTATGAAATGTCAAGACGAGTGCAAACCATAGCATAAATAACGGAGCCAATTGCACTAGAGTATGGAACACGTGACATGTACTCCACCTCTTCATCTGTCTTAGGTGATAGAGCAACTGAAAATCTAAAATGAGATGCAAGAGGAGTACTTACAGGCTTGGCATCTTTCATGCCAAAACAATTCAATACCTTCTCAGTGTACTTCTGTTGAGATAGCCATAGCTTCCTTACTTTTTTATCCCTCTTAATCTTCATACTAAGAATCTTCATTGTTGCCCCCAAATCTTTCATCTTAAATTCAGAACTTAGTTGTTCATTCAACCTGTTGATCTTATTCTTGTCTTTTGCTGCAATCAACATATCATCAACATAAAGCAGCAAATATATGATGACCCATCAGAGAGCTTTCTGAAATAAATACAACAGTCATATTGACACTTGGAGTATCCAAAACTAGCTATAACTGAATCAAACATTTTATACTAGTGTCTAGGAGATTGTTTCAAACCATATAGAGACTTCTTCAACAAGCATACATGGTCTTCCTTACCTTCAATAACAAACCTTTTAGTTTGATGCATATAAATCTGTTCTTCTAGTTCACCATGTAAGAATACTGTTTTCACATCAATTTGCTCCAACTTCAAATCATGCATAGCAACTAAAGCAAGTAGGACATGAATAGAGCTATGCTTATCAACAGGTGAGAAAGCATCATTAAAATCAATTCTTTGTACCTGATTATAGCCCTTTGCAACCAACCGTGCCTTGTAATTAGCATCTTCAACACCTGAGGCTGATTCCTTCTTCTTGAAGACCCATTTGCAGTCAACAATTTTCTTTTCTATTCTCGACTTGACCACCTCCCAAGTCTGATTTTTATGAAGAGATTCCATCTCTTTATTCATGACAATCAACCATTTTGTAGAATCAATTGAAGTAACAGCTTCAGAATATATTGTCGGCTCACTATTTTTAATTGTATCTATAACAGACAATGCACAAGCAACAAATTTAGCATGTCCATACTTTTGTGGTTGTCTAATATTTCTCCTTGGTTTATCCTTAGTAATGTTGTACCGCTCTTCTTCTTGATTATCTTAAGCATCATCTCCTTCAGCAAAAGTAGGCAGTTGAATTAAAGTAGATTGTGCTTTGTTTGAAGATGAACCACCAATTTCAAACTCCACATTCTCTCTAGTTTTTTTCTTGACCTTCATCACAATAAACAGGAGCTTCTTTCTTAAGATGTAACATAGCAGATTCATCAAAAGTAACATCTCTGCTAATAAGATATATTGGAGACTTTGGATCAGGACACCACAACCTGTATCCTTTCACTCCAAATCCATACCCAAGAAAAATGCATTTCTTAACTCTAGGTTCCAACTTCCATTTATTTATATGTGTATAAGTAGGACATCCAAATACTTTCAAATTTGAGTAGTCTGTAATTTTACCTGACCAAACTTCTTCTGGAGTCTTGCACTCAATAGCTGTGTAAGGAGATCGATTCATCAATGAAGTTACTGTGTTAACTGCTTCTGCCCAGAACTCCTTGTCCAATCCTGCATTTGATAACATACATCTCACCTTTTCTAATAATGTTCTATTCATACGCTCTACTACTCCATTCTGTTGGGGTGTTTTAACAACTGTATGGTGTCTTCTTATACCTTCATTTTTGCAGAACTCATTAAAGTCACATTCACAAAACTTTAAGCTATTATCGATTCTCAACCTTTTAATTTGTTTCCCGATCTGCTTCTCAAGTAAATTCTTTCACTATTTGAAAGTGAAATATACTTCATTTTTGTACTTCAAGAAATAGACTCAAATATTCCTAGAGAAATCATCAGTGAAAGTAAGCAAGTACCTTGCACCAACCCCCTTTGAAGCAACTCTGGAGGGCCCCCATAGATCTGAATGAATGTAGTTCAAAGTTTGCTTGGTCCTGTGAATGGTAGTACTGAAATTGACTCTTTTCAGTTTTCCAAACACACAATACTCACAGAATTTCATTGCTCCTGTACTCTGACCACACAACAAACCCCTTTTACTTAATGATTCCATCCATTTTTCACTCATATGACCTAACCTCATGTGCCATAAATTTATGATATCTGATTCAGACATAGATGATGAAGCTGCTGCAACAGACCCAGTGACTGTAGTACCCTGCAACACATATAAACTGTCAACATTGATTTCTTTCATCAACAAGAGAATACCCTTGCTGATCTTCATGACTCCACCTTCAGCTGTATACTTGCACCCATTTGAATCAAGAGTGCCTAAATTAATGAGATTCTTCTTGAAATCAGGGACATGCCTAATATTAGATAAGGTTCTGACAATGCCATCATACATCTTGATATTGATCGTTCCCATTCCAATAGTTTGACAAGAAATATTATTTTCTATCAACACAACTCTACCTCGAACTGATTCGTATGTGAAGAACTATTCACGATTGGGACACATACGGTAGGAACAATCATAATCAAGAATCCATTCATCTTGTGATCTAACTCTGTCATCAGTCACCAAAAGCATATCAGACTTATTCTCATCTTCAACAATACTAGCTTCTGTAGAATCATCTCTTTTCTGTTGATTTTGAGCACCACCACCTGCGTTCTGCTTATTTAAAAGCTTCTAACATTCAGATTTAATATGTCCATTTTTCTTACAGTAATTGCAGGTCAAATTCTTGTGTTTCGATTTTGATCTAGCATTCTTTTTGTCACCATATGAACCCCTTTCATTTGTTCTCCCTCTAGCTACCAAATCAACACTATCAAATTTATTAGTAGACATTAACTCATCATCAATCTTCTGCTTGCTTTGCAGATTCGTTTTGACATCCTCAATAGAGATTGTCTCTCTACCATAAATCATGGTATCCTTAAAAATGCTTATAAGATAGAGGCAAAAAACATAATAATAATAGAGTCAAATTTTCATAATCTATTTTAACATCTATCATTTTTAAATTAGTAACAATAGAATTGAACTCAGATTTGTGGGATTTAAAAGAAGTACCGGCACCCATATGAAGGATATACAGTTGTTGCTTTAATCTCAACTTATTAGTGACAGATTTGGTGAGGTAGAGATTCTCTAACTTCACCCATAACTCTATAGTTGTTTTCTTTGAGAGAACTTCTTGTAGACCATCATTCGAAAGACACAACTGAATAGCTAAAAGGGCTTTATCATCTAAATCATTCTAGTCATCATCAGACATAGTTACAGGTTTCTTCGTCTTCCCAAATAGAGTTTTCTTCAAACCCTGTTGCGTGAGAACAACCATCATTCAAACCTACTATAAACTAAAACTGATATTGCCGTTGAACATATCAATGTCGTATTTTGTTGAAGCCATAGATCGAAGCAACCCAAAACTCTGATACCAGTTTGTTAGATCAAACATCAAGAAATACGATTCAATAAACCAAGACAGATCGCACAACACAAAGATTTAATAAGGTTCACACACCAGGGTGGTGTACTACATCCTCGGGCGAAGAAGAAGATATTTCACTATGTAGAAGTGAGATTACACCCAAGTAGCGGTAAGAAAACTCGCCTTGAAATCCTAGCTCAAAAACCCCTCAAAATACAATGATTTTCTCAACAAGTAATTATACATTATATATACTCTAAGACGCGGGTCAACCCATCAGGTCGCGATCGATCCGGTCAAACCATACCACAGGGGCTACGGCCTCGCATACGAGATTAGTGATGGGCTCTGGGCTTAAGTCTATATGTCCAATCCCTTTGCTTTCATCACAGATCTTAGAAAACTTTTCATTCGGGTCACCACCAAAATATGTCAGAGCGGGTCTCTTCAAAACGGGTCAAGAATTTGAGACAAACTTAACATTCATTAATAGAACTTCTGCCCCCAAGCCCCCCACCTAAAATAAAATTATTAATAAAGTTGGTGAATCACGAGGTGGCATGGACATGTACACAGAGGCCTTGAATTCTACAATATGGATGGATGATTCGATTAGGATTAAAGGAGTCAAAAGAGTTAAAATAGACACAAAATAACTTTAGGAGAAGTGAAGAAATATATGCATAATTTAGAACTAGTAATATGTATGGTTTTAAATAAAGCTTATTGGATAACAAAAAATAAAAAATGATCCATGTAACCAATCCCATTTAGTTGGTGTAAGGTTGAGTGTTTTACTGGAGGTTTGCAATGAGTATAAAATATGGGGGTGCATGCATGGGACTGCTATATACATGCATCATCACATGCCCCCACTCCTCTCTTCTCATTTGTTGATGTCACTCCCTTGTTACGAATTGACACTTAGGTGCCGATTGATAATACTCTGCAAGAATGCTTCTAGTGTTCTTCTATTCTGCGAAAATATAAATAGAGCAGAATTGCGTTTGGTACATCCGGTTCATTTTTATATTTTCTTATAGTAAACCAGTGAAAAATGATGCGAGAATGCTTCTAATGTTCTTTTATTTTGGATATAGGTGTGTTGAAATCACTTCTGAGACCAACTCAGTGCATAGAAATTCATTAGCTTACCTAAAAAAGGAACGTCTTGATATTAGATGTCCCCTTTGCCTCCATTTTCACTCCTCCATTCTCCTCCATGCTGCATCACACAATAGAAATAAATATTACACTCATAGGCCTTTCCTAGAGTTGAGATAATGCAGACCCGGCTCCTTCCAGTAGGAAAGAATTGGACATATTAAGAATTGGAGAGGAGCTCAACCTAAATTTTATAAATAAAATCAGTATCACAATTTTGAATACCTTTCATTTTGCTTACTCTAGTTTGACTTTGCCAAAATGGGCCAACTATGTCTTTTTCCCATCATGAGATGTTCTATTTGCAACTATAGTTTTTATTTTGTATTTCCTATAAACTTGAATGAGAGACTTTTGTTTTGTTTTGTTTTTTTTTTTTTTTTTTGTTATTGTTTTGTTATTGTTTTTTGTTTTTTTAAGATGAATGTGTAAACTTTTTATGCTTTTATGTATTTCTATTAAGTGTAATGGTATTTAAAAGACAATTGCATTAACAAAGTACTTCATTATTTAAGTTAAATTTGACCGTAATGACATGTATATAATTATTGATTTTATTGTTTAGAAGTGAATTTATATAAAGTATCTACCACACGTTTCTATTCTTTTCTTCTCGGGATATTTTTGAAACAGCTTTAGCAAACGTTGTTTCTATTCCACTAAAGTATTCTCACAACATGGAATAAAAAATGAACACTTCTGAAAAAAACACTCTCTAGGAATAGAAGTGTTGTCAAACAACACCTTAGGGGCCGTTTGATAACACTCTGGGAGAATGGTCCGGTTCATTTTTGTATTTCCCCGGAATGAACCAATGAAAAAGAATGACTAAAGAGTACATTGCAAGAGTACAAAAAAGTTACTTTTCTATTCTTCTACTAACTTAAAAGAACAAAAACCCTCCAAAACCCCACAAACCCCTTTACTGCAACTCCCGATCAAAAATCCCCAAATCCGCCGCTTCCCTGCAACAGGTTCTCTCTCCCTCTCGGTCGCCGCTTCCCTACAACAGTCTCTCTCTCTCTCTCGGTCGCCGCTTCCCTGCAACATGTTCTCTCTCTCTTTCTCTCTCTCTCTGTGTTTTGGTGCAGCTTGAACGCACAAAAACCCAAGGCCTAGATTTCGTTTTTCATTGATTCATATTTTCGTTTCAATCTCTGCCGCCATCTCTCGGTCGCCGCTTCCCTGCAACCGGCTTACTATCCTACAGTGACGGTTTCTGATGCTGGATTTGTAGGATTAGGGTTTGGGAATCCTCCCATGGCTTGGTTCCCTCACCCACCAACTGCTCCACTTGGCTCTGGTTGTGGCGGTGCTGTTGCTGTTGGGTTTCCTGAAGTTCCCAATTATGGGAACCAATTGGGGGCAATGCAGCCGATCAGGGGACCGATGAGGGTTGCGATGATTCGGTTTCGGCGAATCCTCACCAAGCTTCTGTGTAGTTTTGGAGGTTAGATTCTCCCCAGACCTAGTGACGGGGCCTTGAGGTATGTTGGAGGGCAAACACGGATAATTGGAGTGAGGAGAGATGTCAATTTCAAAGACTTGTTGCAGAAGATGATGGATATCTCTGCGCAGCCTATGGTAGTCAAATACCAACTCCCTGACGAGGTCATTGCCTGCAATGGTACAAACACAACCCCCATTGGGTTTTGAATTGCATAAACCTTTTGCAATGGAGTTTCCATCTGCTGCAGCTTACATGCAGGGTTATGTAGATCCCCACTTTTCTTCTCAAATTGGGTATGTAAATCCTCAGCTGATGGGTATTTCACCAGGATCCATGTACTGGCATGCTGATCACACGCAACAGTTGCCTCATCAGTTTGTATCTGCTATGCACATGACAATGGCTGCCCCATCTCCTGACTTGGGCATTAAACCAAATGGATATTGAAGTTTCAACAAAGAAAAAAAAATGTTTGCATTATTCATGAATAGGGTTTTAACAGTTCAATTCAACAGTTCAATACTGGAAGATCAAATCCATCACGCCCTCAGTAACTGCCACATAGCACTGAAGTTGTGGCCCATATTGGCATATATTTTTTTTTCCACATTATGATCAATCCACGACTAAAATTACAAGGATATCCAAATTACAAACCACCTAGCGTCACTTTGTGTCACCGTAAAGATTTGAAAAAGTTTGAAAAGCATAAGAAAGTGAACTTTCTGTTTTTCATCTTTGGAAAGCACTTAGGAAAGTGCTCTTGGCGTGTCCTCTCAAGTCTCAACTCTCAACCAGAGCTTGAAAATTTAAAGGGGGAAAACTCCTACACCGTATCTTTGATATTAGCCAAATAAGATTGTTGTTCTTGATCGACGACCCTACCAAAATCTCATTCTTATACTTTTTAAAAAGTGGTTTTGTGCATGATGCATGATGTTTGATTATGCACATAACTGTCAGACTAGGATGAAAGAACATGTTATAGATTATTATTCTTAATCCAACGGTTGTCTGTATGATTGTGCATGCATCATATAATTTATTTTCATAACAATTTATAATGACAATAGCATTACGATTCGAAGCTCAATAAACTTTGCTTTGTCTACTGTTTGTTCTTTCTTATGGCCTGTTTGGTGGGGTTCTTTAACTGGGCCACCTATTTTGGCCACTTGGACGCATTCTTTCGTTATAATTTAATAATCGTTGGATATTGAGGGAGTGGTTAGGATTTATCATGTGCTATTTTTTCGAACTCTAATTCAGTTAAATGCCTCTGAATTGATTTCCATTCATCCTTGTGTTTTAAGAGTGAACTCATTTCTCGGTGTACACTTATTCTATAGTCCTTCATTTTGTAAATACTTGATTTTGTCACTTGGCCAATTCGAGTTGGGATAAAACTTAATATGTGTGTAGAGTACTTTAGAGTTTACCTATCACAGTAATTATAATCTCATTTAACAAGTCTCATGGCAAAACTAAGGCACCGTTTGATAACATTTCTACTGTTTCTGTGTTTAGAAATAGCAGAAACAACTTCTCACGTTTTCAAAAACAAAAAAAGGATTTTTTGGTGTTTAATAAACCTGTTTCTCGAAACGTTTTTTGCAGACATAATGCCATTAAAAAACCCAATAGTATCTTCAGATACCCAAAAGGGGGAGAGGGTTCGGTTGCCTCTTGTTAAGTTTAAATAGTTGAGAGATTTATCGGGCACAAAAACCTTTTTTTTTCTCTCAAATTCGTTTTTAGAAACAACGAAACAAGAGTCGGACTTGTTTCGTCAAAGTTGTTTCTAGAATTGTAAATAGGCATAAATTTTGATTTATGTTTCTAGAAACGAGTGAAACAGAACAACTTTATCAAATGGTTTTTAGGTTGTTTCTCTGTTTCTGAGAACAAGAAAGGGTACAAACTGCAGAAACGGAATGTTGTCAAATGGTGCCTAAGATGCCCCTTAGGGAACCCTCTTTGGATCATGGTTTGAGAAATCGGGATTAGTCTCCACTAATTCTGATTTGGATCAACTTGAATTGTTTGGAATTGACTGATTATGACAAACCAATTGAGAGAATGATCAGAGAGGAATTATTTAGAAAAAAAAAGAGGAAAAAGTTGCCTAGTCGCATGACCCCTATACTTAGACACAGTTGCACTCCTCTCTTCATATTACTAATTTAGGTATACAAGTGGCTTTCCTGGAACTAGCGATTCAACCAATGGGAGGGCTTGAATAGGAAGGGCATAGAGGATTTTTCCAAAGGGAGAAAAGAGAGAGATAGACACAGATCTTGGTATATCAGTTGCTTACCCAATCTTTTTCCATAATTTTTTCTACTTTACATTCCTTCCCTCCTCTCTTTTTTTAACTTATGTCTTTAGTTTGCTCGTAATCAATAGCATCAAAATCTATATCATCCAAGAAATCCAAATAATTGTGTCCTCCTTTCAATTTCCATTAACTAAATTTTCATACTAGCTTATCTATTAAGGTTTTGCTCTATGTAATAGCTAATCACATTTGGAGCTTGTCATGATTTTTTTGTATTATTATTATTTATTTATTTATTTATTTATTTTTAAGGTTTGCTTTGTAATTGGCTGGGCTGCTCAGAGAGGCATCTGATGGCTGAAATGATTTCGACATACATTCTAACACATGGTTGGATCCTCTCAACCATCGGATGCCTCTCTAAGACATTGTTCGTAGACCACTCCTAGATGATTCAGACTCAGAATTGAGGAGGCAAATCCATGCTGCTGGGTTCCAGTTTTAAAACCTTAAGAAGAATCCAACTACAGTGAAATTCATGGAGCTAGCATCTCAGTTGGGATTCAAATAGAAACGTAGACCCATCTGTTCTTGTGTTCATCACAAGTCAAAATATAAGCACTTTCTCACTTGCATGATGCCGGTGCAACGAGGAAAGGCGCATCCAGAGATAGTCTCTTCTCAATGCAGTTACGGATAAACAATGTAGTGATTCCAAGTTTCATGTTTCAGGCCTGGAGGGATCTTTACTCTCATTTTCCTCATCCCCCACTTCTAATTCTAAGCAAAGCATTATCTTATGAACTCCAAATGAATCACAAGAAATGTTAAAGTGCTTAGTTCCACAACAATTTTTAGTGGAAAATTTCTTTCATATACTTGTGAACACTTCTTCTTCTCAGATCAGTCTCTTGAGATGGAAATTTACTTGGTATCAGCATGGGTTCTCATTGGTTTCATCCTATTCTGTCCTCCCTAATAATATCTGTACACGTTCTGATCCGATCCACCTACATTTGAGGGGGAGTGTTAAAGTATTAGATTTCTTCCCCCCTGCCCACATATTTGTAAGATTTGTAGATATCCTCTCTCTCTCTCTCTCGGATAAGGATATGTGTTGGAATTGAAATGTATTCCTGCCACTGTAGGGTCTAGGGAGAGTGGTCATAATGTATGCAGTCCTACCATATTTTTTGGAGAGACTGTTTCCTGAAACTTGTGACCCAGTGGTCACAAATGAAGTAAGCTTATGGAGATGCGGTCCACTCCTTGGCTTCAAGACCTTTGTTTGTGTGAGACCAATGGCTGTACACGTGCTCCTAATCAGTAAATTTCCATTCTACCAAAAAAAAAAAAAAAAAAAAAAGATGTGTAAATTCTTATCAATCAAGTAAGTCATATATTCATTATCGACGTGGGATAACTGCTTTCGTATAAAACCTCAATAAACTGAGATTAGATCGGAATGTATTTGTGAACATTCAACACCTGTTTCAATTTCTACCATTATAAAGGTAAAAAGAGATATATTTAAAAGTAAAAATGATAAGTATTAAATACTCTCAAATCCGACCAGATAACCATACTAACAGCAAATTTGTTATCCAATAATTTATGAAAAAAAAAAAAAAAGAAGTAGCAAGAAATTTGATGACAAATTGAAACAAAAATCGCCACTAAAATGTAAACCAAAGGACGAACAAATCTAGCTCCAAAAAAAAGGAGATTTGGCAAATGCCGTTATTGGCCAATGCCATGGATAGAGGGTGGTTGAAGATGAGACCTGTCAGCTAAAACCCCAGCAACAAACCGAAACAATCCATGTGAGACCATTGGGATGGCACGTGGGAGACCTCTCACCTCTCAATCTTATCTTTATTTTCTTTCTTCCATTATATGGCTAATGGGTCACCTTGGCTTAGTATATTGTTTCCACTTGTGTCTATCTGTTGCCTTTTGGCCCATACTCATCATCTCCATCGCTGTTAGATGAATAGTCACACATCATGGAGAGGCAGACAGGTAGGTGTTACATATATTCCTTCCCCTCAATCTCCTGCCAAAATGACCAGTCAATGCCAAAAAGCACATCTCTTCATCAATCTCATTATCTATCACCATCACCTTCATCAGGATAATAGGAGAAGATCACATTTGACAGAGCCACTGTTGATGTCACCAATGATCTTTCATCTTTGCGGGAATGAAGATGGAATGCTATGGTAATTATTTTAGTATGTATTTTCAAAAATAGATATTGGGTCTGAAACACATTTTGGAATTCGATTCTTCTCTTTTTCTTATTTTAGACCACAAATACAATCTAAATCGTGAAGAAATCAATTTTGAGTGAAAATTCTTTAATTAATCAGTAATTGTTTAACATCGTAAGTTTGAAAGTGGATAAATATGATGAACACTTGAAGGGTGTAAATCGGTTTGGTTTCGATGTATATGGTGTGGTTCAATTTGGTTCATATTTATTTGACTGAAACCAAAACTGCATCATTTACTAAACGGTTGCACTTTCTAAAACCGCAATCGTTTAGTAAACGATTTCGGTTCTACGATTTTTAAATGGTATCGATTTTATGGTTTTAAACAGTTTTAATCGCGATTTATTTCATACGCTTTCTAAATGGTTAGCAATAAGTTTGCTAGTTTATTTGCATGTTTACTAAAATTTTCTTTTGTTGCATTGAACAAGCAAGGATTTAACTACATAACTAATGCTTGCCTGAAGTGCTGGTTTCTTGAAGGTTGTAGCATTTTCAAACTGCAAAGGTCTAATTGGGGCCTTGAATGGGATGTCCTCATCACTGAATTGGGCGACATGCTTCATTGTGGATGATATTCTAGCTCTAGCTGTAGATTTTACTTCGGTTGTGTTCAATTTCATTCCTATATCCTCTAATAAGGAAACACATTTTCATGCAGGTGGGGCTGCCAAGTTCCACCTCTCTAGAACATGGTGGCTTACCCCCCCTTTATTTCTTGTAAACTTGTCTTTCCTCATCAGGAATTATTCCATAGCTGAGTTTGCTTAATAAATTTAATATTTTGTCAAAAAAATAATAATAATAATAATAAAAAGATACATAAATACATAATAAGAGTAAATTATTGAATAGATGGTTGGACAGCCTCTATGGTATTCCATACGGTTTCTAAATAGTTAGCAATCTGTTTGCTAGTTTATTTGCATGTTTACTAAAATTTGCTTTTGTTGATAGACGCTTTAATCTTGTATCAAATTAAATGAGGCATTGAACAAGCAAAGATTTAACTACATAACTACATAATTACATAATAGGAGTAAAGTATTGAATAGACTATTGGACAACCTCTATGGTCCTTAATTTTTTCCTAAATTAAACCACTATGTTTTGTTAAAACAACCAAATATGTAATTGTTTTATGGGTTAATCGGATCGGTTTTGACAGTTTAAACAGTTCGATTTTCACAGTGTCAATTCAGTTTGAAACCAATGGGTTAAACTGTTAAAACCGACCAGCCCATTTGACTAATCAATCTTAAACTTGAGACCAGAACCGAACCATTTACTAAACGATTTTGTGGTTTTGGTGTAAACAGCTCGGTTCGATTTCAGTAAACGATTTTGGTTTCAAATTCACATCCTTTAATGAAGAGTATTCTCTATGGATCACAACATTGTTCAAATCATTAACTATGAACTCTGAAGGCTTCATTTTATTGCAAAGAAAATAAAGGGAAGGGAAGAGAAGTGAAATCAAATCAATACTAAAGTGGATTTTTTTTTTTTTAATAGCAATATAAAAACTAAGCTAAGTAGAAATAAAGGAAGCTACACTGTCATCTAGTGTCATACGGAGTTTTTTTAATCCGTGCCTTAGAGTTAATTTTGGGATAAGGATATAACACAATGTTCCTGCTTTAAAACATCCATAGTATCAAAATATTTAATTACATTCTTAATTCAAATAAGTTAAAATTCCCCAAAGCCATTTCCCCATTCTTTGATTCAACAATTCCACCAGGCCCTGACAATCACTTCTAAGGGTGATTGTTGTGGCTTCCAATTGTCTTTTTTTAAGTCCGTTGAGAATTACCCTTACTTCTGTCTTCTATGCACTTCTTTTAAATCCGAAATCTGAAGTTGCATCCAAAAACATTTTGTCAAAAGCAACAACTAAATATCATCCTATCTCACCAAGTGGAAACTTTAGTAATTAGTATGTAATAAAATTTGAAACATCTCAAATATGCTTAATAAATGTTACTTTATGTTGTAATAAATTCCCTCTAATTTAAAAAAAATAGAATAAATTTTATGGAAAAAAAAAGTTGCCCGGTCACGCGGCCTCTGCGCTTAGACACAAGAGTGTGTAAAATTATCAACCCCACCCCATGAAATAAAAAATTTCATTCATGTTGATGCTCTTGTGTGCGCTCTCATTGGTGATTGGCCTATGTGTTAGTGTAGGAGTTACGCAACCAGATGGGGATCTCTTATCCAAATTTTATATTTGAAAAATATAATTACCAAATAAATATGGAAGAGTTTTAGATAGGTTAAACAATAATAATTACATAATTTTATTTTATTTTTCTTTCAAAAAGTGATTTCACTTCCTTTCATTTGCTTTACTTGTAACCAAACAGAGCCAAAGGGATTTATTTTGTAGCAGAGTAAGCTCATAAGGGATGGCAATGGTCGGGTCAAGTTGCCAACACACCCAATCACTAAAAAACGAAAAAAGAAAAAAGAAAAAAGAAAAAAGAAAAAGAAAAAAAAAAAAGGGATAAAAAGAAAGAGTCCCGATCTCTCTCTGCACCCTTGTTCACCCTCCACTTTATGTAGTTGGATGAGACTCATTATACAAAGGGAGGAGTAATAATGAGATTATAGTGATGGGTGAAGAGATTCTATGAGTGGAGAAAATTCTCTCCAACGTAGTAGATTGTATTTTTACATTAACATCCACAATTTTTCCACTTGAAAAGTGACGTAGCAACCTGAACCATATGGAAATCTAGTTTTATTTATTTATTTATTTATTTATTATTAAAGATATCTAGCTATTTATGACTCAGATTCAAATGTATATCCTCCCATAGTCCCATGCACCATTCTTCACATGTGGAAACTTGACATGTTAGCTTGTGACAGATATGGCTCTATCTTTCTAGAAAATTCTGATTTTACAGAAAAATAAAATTACTATGGATCATTACCTGATGTAGTACTATGGATACTACATTGCATGTAGATCAATGAGAGTATACACAGATGCATCGACCGTGGGGGTAGGGTAATCTTTTCACCCTGCCTTGTGTCTATGAATATAGGAACACGTGACAAGATAGCGTTCTTTTTTCATAATAGATTTATCATTTTGGTTGATTTATGAAAAAAAAAAAAATAACAATGAAGGTGAAATTCCTGACATGGTAAAACATGCAAATTGGGTGTGCGAAAGATTTCATTTCTTACATCATCATTGCTTTTTTTTTTTTTTTTAATTGGCTTATACCTTATACATACAGAGCATCGATCAAGACAAAACATTTAATGAGATTCTTCTCAATCCATCATACCAAAAATAAAAAAAGATCGGGTCTCAATCATTCATTTAAATCTATAAAAAGAATATGAAATATTGCTGGTTATATATGGCCAGAAATCACTGAAATGAAGCTAGTTCTGGCCTCTAGTGGGCTGGCCAATTCATTGGTCGGTCCTCTTTAACTAATTAGGTCTACATGTTTCAGCAAAAAAAACTAGGGCTACATGTGACAAGTCTTTTTCCGATGGTTAAAGATGGGTTTTAACTAATTTGATTAAAAGGTAATTTTCCTATCAAAAAAGAACAAGAAAAATAGATTAAAAGGTAATTTACAGTGCCACCCCCTAAAGAGAGTCATTATTAGAGAGAAACCTTGTATAATATCAAATTACACTTGCATCTCTTATCATCAGTCATTGTTAGGGAATATTCTTTAAACACTGACATCAACTGGTCTATTTTTTCTAAATACCAAAATACTCTCCTAAAAGGTAAACTATCTAATATACTTAATCCCCTAACCCGAAATGGATACTAAGGTTCTTCATCCCCAATTCATAACCCTATTTCACTATAGTAACACACTATCATCCTCTTCCCCAAATTGTAGAACACAACACCAACATGATTCCAGCAATGAGCAGCGAAAATTACTTCTTTGTCCCCAAATCGAAGATTAAAACCCTAAAAATGGCATCTTGCTTCGCTATGCTCCTCTCCAATTCTTGGTCCAACAAATAGAAGAAGAAGAAGATGATGATGAAGGATGTGAGGAGTTTCGATCTGGGAAGATGATGAAATGAAAAGATTTAGGGCTCAATCGTGGGTTTTGATTTTAGGTTTTTGGTTTGGGATTTGGGAATGGAAATTTCGTTTTACATTTTTTTTTTAACCCAGGGTTTGGTGTACCATATGACACATTTTAAACAAAACCACATGTATTGTTATTGAAACATAAAATGATTGAGAGGTTAGATAAAATAGAATTGAGTCATGTGTTTTAGTCAAAAGCGTAAAACTGTCATTTCAAATGTTCACTTAATAGAGATTGACGATAATGAGTGCGAGTGTAATTTGGTATTATGCATAGGATGTTTCTCTAATAATGATATTCTCTATGAGGTGTTGCTGTAAATTACCTTTGATTAAATTAATTTTTTAAAGTAGATCACTTTGGTTTTGTAGCATTTTTCCTCAAATAACGGAAAGATCTCTTTTTGCTTGGCTTTTGGAAAGTTTGTAGTTATTCAATGGTTCTGTTTGTTTTCATGTATTTTTTTTTTTTTTATACGATGTGTGTGGGGAGGAAAAGAAAAAAAAAGTCAAACTTTTACAGTGATGCCTATCATATTAGAGTGTTTCTTGATGTCATCAAAGCCATAAAGTAAGAAATTGTAGCTTTCTTTGGTTAATTTCTTTCATATTCCCAAACGTTACTTAAGAGAAGCATAAGAAAAAAGTTTCCAATAATAATTTGAAAATATATATTTTTAAATTTTAAGTACATAGATGAAACAATAGGATTTGTTGTCATTTTTGGAAAAAAAGTAACTTTATTTTAAAAAGACAAAAAAAAATTACAATTTCTTTTTCACTAATCTTGATTACAGTGAGATTTTTCAATTGTCTTACATCTTAAATATACGTTATTTTAAAAAGGTAAAAAAATAAAAATAAAAAGAATATCTGATCCAATATAGTCAGTCCATATTGATATCAATATCGGAATCATTGACATAATTGTTGATTCAGTGAACTAAATCCCTGCCCTCCCCATGTATAGAAACTAAAAACTAATTGTTATCCAGAAAACATAATAAGTGGAAAGAAGAAAGAATTGCGTATAATTGCATTACAATAATTTATGTGGTTTGATAAGATGCTTACATCTATGCACCAACAATGGAAAAAGGGTTACATCCTCTCTTTCTCATGCCTAATAACCCTAATCACAACAATTTATAGAAAAATGAAGAGATGCAAAGTTTCTGATTTACTCTATGTAGATTTTCTCCAGGGATCCACAATGTACTCTTTTTACAAGCCATTGGAGGTATTGTGAAAAGTGACTTTGAATTACTGTCTTCAATTTTCATCTATAAAAAAGAGACAAAAGTGACAGTAAAGATTATGACAAAATTAAAGTGGTGGTCCAATTTGATAGCAAAAAGTCAAGACTGTTTCAACAAATTGAGCTTTCAAAGGACTGCCAATAAAGGGGGAAATTTTATTGAGCTCAAAGAACCTTTGCATAGCAAAGCTCAAGCCTGATATGCATTCACAGTAGATAAATCAGGCAAGCCATTTGATGGGAAATGTTCCATCTGGAATTACCCAGTTGCCTGTCTCTCAAGCTAATCATGCGGAGATCTTATTAGAATTAATTTATAGGATCAATATGATGAATCATTAAACAGAAGACATAATCACACAATATTTGATTAACAGTCACATGTCCGGATTCATAGCATTTGATGAGGGTTTTCTCACAGTCACTTTCTTTTGTCTTCTTCTTGTCAGTCTTGTTTATTCCCTTGTTTACACAATTACTAGGGTTTCAACTAAAATCCTGAAACAGAAAATAATTAATGCTCTCTCATAATGGACTCTTTACATATACGGGTATAATAAAGTCACTACCCACTAGGGAGACCACCTCTTAGATAAGGATTTATCTAATTATATTAGGAAGTGAGGTCTTGTGATCAAACCTTTGTCATTGCACCCTAACTTTTTGGGGTCACCACATGAGAGTTTCTTTCTCCGATTGACTTAGTCATGTGTAAGCAGTATCACGATGATCCCAAGGATTGATCGGGTCAAAGATCCGAACACCCTGAATATCAAAAGATAAGAAAAAATATCCATTCACTAGTCCATACCGATACAATGACTAGATATTAGCCAAAATCTCCCAAGCCATGTTATAAAATAAGAAAGATTACCCATACATATAATACTTTGAAGTGAAATATGTATTTCCGGTGTGGAGAATTTGAAAATACAGGGGTGGTAAGCGTATGGTCTCTCTTAAAAGATCAATATTTTCTGTAACTCATCATTCCCCAGAAGAGTTAGTTACCTGTCATTGGTCCACTATATCCTCTACCAAAGGAGACATGTTTGTTGGGATCATAAAATTGATAAATATTATAGTAGTAAGAAAAGAGAAAGAGATCCTGTAGCAATTGATGGATTGAGAGATAAGGACACTAAAGGGAGCAGAGGATGGAAATCTCCCATCATTATGAGGGAGAAAGTACCAGAAAGCCAAAGTAAAAGCAATGCAGTCAAACGATACAAGAAACTGGGTCAAGCCCATTATTCCACAGCCTGTGTGAGTTCTAGAAAATCTGGAAGAACCAGACAATCTTAGATAATTCCAAGCAGCCCATGTGGTATTTGATAACCTCTTCTTCTTCTCCAGCTCTTCTCCATGTCTTTCCTGTTATATTTTACTTACTCTGTTCTTCTGGTCAATAATTTGTGCATCATCTATTCTTGAAATTCTCATCTGAAGAAAACCCACAGAGTTTTGACTTTCTGGTTTCCATCATGTGGGAATCAGAGAGTGAGTCTGTTGGAGGAAGAGATTATGGAGATGGAGTCCTCAGTTCAAGTAACCATGGAGTTAAGACTGATGGGTTTGAACGAAGAGATCACTCATGGTAATTCAATACCTTTTTATTTAATGTTTAAGGTTGAATACATTAAATTTGGATTTGTAATCCTCAAGCAAGGTGGGTTTGTCCTGTAAATAGGTATGTTGCTACTGATATTCCAAGTGATATTCTAGTTCAAGTTGGAGATGTTAATTTCCACTTACATAAGGTAACTTCTTTTCTGTTACAGACTTGATTCCATTTTGGGTTTTTAGATTATAAAATTTTGTTTGTTTTTTAATTATTTTTCCTTTGAATTTGTGTACTGGAAGTATCCCTTAATCTCCCGGAGTGGAAAGATGAATAGAATCATATATGAGTCAAGGGATGCAGACTTGAACAAGATAGTATTGGATGATCTTCCAGGTGGAGCTGATGCATTTGAGCTTGCAGCAAAATTCTGCTATGGGATTGCAATTGATCTGAAAGCTTCAAATATCTCAGGGCTTAGATGTGCTGCGGAGTATCTTGAGATGACAGAGGACTTGGAAGAAGGCAATCTCATATTCAAAACTGAAGCTTTTCTGAGTTATGTGGTTTTGTCCTCATGGAGAGACTCAATTCTAGTATTGAAGAGTTGTGAGCAGCTCTCCCCATGGGCAGAAACTCTCCAGATAGTACGTAGGTGCAGTGAATCCATTGCTTGGAAGGCCTGTGCAAACCCAAGAGGTATCAGGTGGGCTTATACAGGAAGACCCACAAACTGGAATGAGATGAAAGAATTAAGTCCCAGTAGGAATCATCAGGTACCTCCAGATTGGTGGTTTGAAGATGTCTCAATTCTTAGGATTGATCACTTTGTCAGGGTTGTTACAGCAATCAAGGTGAAGGGCATGAGATTTGAGTTGATTGGAGCAGCAATTATGCATTATGCATCCAAATGGCTTCCAGGATTGATGGAAGAAGGTAAGGCAGATGAAGGAAGTAATAGTAACTGGAGAGGTGGTCTACACATGATTGTTTCAGTTACTAAAGAGGATCCATCAGGTGTTCAGATGAGAGAACAAAGGATGATCATTGAGAGTCTCATTAGTATAATCCCAGCACAGAAGGATAGTGTTACCTGCAGTTTCCTTCTTCGGCTTTTGAGAATGGCAAACACGTTGAAGGTTGCACCTGCTCTGGTCACTGAATTGGAGAAACGTGTGGGAATGCAGTTTGAACAGGCTACTTTGCCTGATCTGCTTATTCCTTCATATAATAAGAGTGAAACCTTATATGATGTGGATCTTGTTCACAGGCTTTTAGAACATTTTTTGGTTCAGGAACAGACAGAACCTTTGAGTCCAAGCAGACAGTCTTTCTCCGAGAAGCGCACATATGAAGGGAATCTAAGTAGTAATGCACCTAATGCAAAGATGATAGTAGCAAGGCTTGTGGACAGTTATCTTACAGAAGTTGCCAGAGACAGAAACCTCTCCTCGACAAAGTTCCAGGTCTTAGCAGAGGCCTTGCCTGAATCTGCAAGAACTTGCGATGATGGACTCTACCGGGCAGTAGATTCATATCTTAAGGTAATTCAATTCTGAAGTCCCTATTCTCGTAAGAAAGTTTTTGCTGTCTGCATAGTTTAATTTTTACTCCTAATTGCAACTTGAGTTGATGCAAGTCTTGATTTCCCAATCTTATATGATAGTTTTGGTCTTCTGCTCCTCTTACCATATCTTATCATCATTTTAAGACTTCCAAGGACATGATAGCTGATTCATATGATAGATGAACATAAGAAATAAATTGACATGATGGAAAACCAATGTAGTGATTTTGATAGGACAGAAGAATGATAAAATAAAAAAATTAACATGATAGAAAAACAACAAATGAATGGAAAAAAAAAATTGACATGATAGAAAACTAATGCCATAATTTGTATAGAACAGTTTGAATAAAAACTTTTATCACTGTAATTCAATGTTGAACAGGGCTCTTGGTAGCAGATACCAAGTCATGAGAAGAACTGATATTCATATGACCACACATACATATATACATAGATAAGTTCACTTGTGGAGCTTGTCATTGCAAAATTGGCAACATCTGTTCGCTAGCAACAATAGTTTCTCCAAGATATGTACATCAACATACATACAGAATAGCAATAATCTACTACGATGAATTGTAGTGCACAGTTAATTAGCAATACAAAATGTACATGTTACACACTGCACATACTTGTTTTCAGGTAAAAAAAAAAAAATACCGAGAATGAGTGATTGTCAGTTTAACAGTCAAGAACTCAGACTACAGTTTTTCAAATGGAAAAGGAATGATATGAACTTGAAGAGGCCATAATTCCTGTCTGCCAGCAATAGCATGAACATGATTAAAATTGAAGCAAAACATTTGTCTCTTCACTATCGAATAATTCTTATTGGTCGCGTAGAAAAGGAAGAATGAACAAGGTACCTCAACAAAAATTCTTAATTTTCATCTCTCTCTCTCTCTCTCTCTCTGTGATTGGATTTTTAATTCTCTTTTACATATTCACAGGCCCATCCAACACTCTCTGAGCATGAGAGAAAGAGGCTATGCCGCGTGATGGACTGTCAGAAGCTGTCCATGGATGCCTGCATGCATGCTGCACAAAATGAAAGGCTTCCACTGAGAGTAGTGGTGCAGGTCCTATTCTCTGAACAGGTAAAGATAAGCAATGCCATAGCAAACAGCTCCCTGAAGGAAACTGCAGAATCTTATTATCAGCCAATTATTTCAACTCGGAAGGCCTTGCTTGAAGGGACTCCACAATCCTTCCAAGAGGGATGGGCAACAGCAAAGAAGGACATCAACACACTTAAGTTCGAGCTTGAGAACACCAAGGCTAAGTACATTGAGCTCCAGCATGACATGGAAAATTTGCAGAGGCAGTTTGATAAGATGTCAAAGCAAAAGCAGTCATCAGCATGGACCAGTGGGTGGAAGAAACTGAGCAAACTCACTAAAACGTCGGCTTTGGAGACTCAGGACATTGGGCCACAGATCCCAACATCTGCAGAAAAGACAAGAAAGACTACCAGAAGGTGGAGGAATTCTATTTCCTGAACAATGAAGTAGACAGGGTTAAGGCTACAGAGAGTGATACTACTTATGTTTGATTCTTTCTATTTTTTTGGTGTGTCCTTTCCTTCCTCGTCGTGGAAAATTCCCTTTTAATAGCCATTACTTCAATTGTGAGATGGTGCAAATTGGAGATGGAAAAGGCTGAATGGCCTGATTTGAAGTGGTGAGAAGGCAAACAGCTGCTATGGATTTAAGAGGAATGGCAGAGTAGAATTCATGTAGCTGACCCCAAGAGTTGAGATAAGGCTTCATTGAGTTAAAGTGAGTCCCATTTCTTCAATTTCAGGTTTGAATTAGAAAAATCTTGTTAGCCACGTCTGTGTTTGTGTCACTATTGAGTTTTTTCTAGAGCTTCTTATGAAATTTGTGTAATATTTTGTTTCAAAAGGGAAAAATTAGAATTGGAATACTTTGAATGAAGCCTGAAGTCCACAGACTCATCAGACAAATCAATACAAATGGGGATGAAAGAGGAGAAAAGGGAAACAAGAAAGGATCTCTTTAACCCATATAGCATCTCTTAAACCCAAGGCACCCTTGTATGAGAAATCTAAACATTAACAGTAATTGGATGCAATATGTTTCACTTTAAGCAGCCAAGACTACATGTGATCATACAGAAGGAAAAACAAAGAAGGCTTCCCACCACAAACCATGTCTTAAAAAATACCAACATATCATTTCATCATAACCACATCAAATGGAATCTGTTGGCAAATAAGTCTTAGGGATGGCACTTTTGCCACATCAATTGCTTCCATAAATAGTATCTGGCCTCTTATGAGCTCCACCAAGTGAAAAGTACCTTTTGATGAGTAGGTATTAATGGGAATAGAGCTAGTTTTCATAAAGAGGAAGAAGATAGGTACCATTTTACATTTCTTGAAAAAAATTTAGTACTGTTGATTCTACATAGATTACCTAATGCTAGTGAGGAAGAAAGGCACTTTTTTCTGAAAATTTTATGTCAATTTTCTTTAGAAGTTTCTACTTCAATGAAATTTAATACCGATGGTGTTATGTTTTGTCTCGAATTCTTGACCCGTTTTTAAAAATTGATCCGCTCTGACAAATTTTGATGGCGATCCGAATGAGATTTTCTTTAAGGTCTGTAATGGTAGCAGAGGGCTTGGGCTGATAGCCCCTGCAGTATGAAACAACCAGATTGGACTCGACCTGATGGATCGACCCGACTGGGAGGAGTATTTATATGTTGTCTTGTTGTTCAAGTAAGATGATGTCTTGTTGTTCAAGTAAGAGAAAAACAAGAGATTTGGGGATTTTTGCATTAGGGTTTTGGGTGAGAGTTTCTTACCACGAGTTTGAGTGTTTTTGAGAAATCTCCATTGTAATTTCTTCTTTTAACATAGTGAATAATCTTCTTCTTTGCCCCAGGACATAGCACACCACATCGGTATGTGAATCTCATTAAATCTCTATGTCATTTTGTGTAAATCTGTTTATTTTCTTTGTTTTCTTTGGTGTATGTTCTAACAGATGGAACTCTTACTCTCCAAATCATGCTATATTTCTGTAGATTCCTTCACCAGTATCTCTCTGGCACATAATTTTATATATATATGTGTATAAAAGCTAGGGTATCTCACAAACATGGAAAAGCATTGTCAAAATCAGATTCATATTGTCCAAATGGATTGGAGAATAGTCAGGTACAATGTTGAATATTTGGCATGAACCTTGGATCCCACAACTCCAGTCATTTAGAATTCCCTCATCTGTTGAATATATATATATATATATATATTGGAACATTCCTCTGCTCAAGCCCTTTTACCTCCTAATATTACCTAGTGTATTACCAGAATCAATCTGGCTAGCATCCTCTTCAAGATCGGTCAAGCTGTTCCATCACAAAAAACTAGTATTTTTCTAAACAAGCCTATTCAAGCTTAATCAGATCTGCTTCACAAACACAGGCATTTCCTCCATTAGTTTTCCTTGGAATAAGCTATGGAAAAATATCTACATCTGAAGTTTCAGATCTTTCTTTGGAAATGTACAATTAACATTGTCCCAACTGAAAAATGTCTAGCAAAATTTGTTCCATGGATCAATGAAGTGTGTCCCATCTGTGGCGAGAGCTATGAAACCCAATAGCACACATTCCTTTCTTGTCTTCTTGTGAAAAGGATTTGAGCTGCGTTTGATTTGGTAATTAGAACTGAATTTATCATAGCTTCATGTTTTATGGAACTTATTAAACTCATATTTAAAGTCATACCTTCATTTAGGGGTGTCAACGGTCCGGGTCGGTGCGGTTTCGGTCCGGTTCCACCGGTTTCGGTGTGAGTTTGGAAGTGACCGAAACCGACCCAATAAGGATTTATCGGTTTCGGTCCAGTGTCGGTTTCGGTGCGGTTTGGGTTCGGGTTGGTACCGGTTTGGATCGGTTTTTTAAACCGGTATGGAGCCATTAGGAAACAACCAAATGATGAATTGTTGAACTTCGATTTCTTAAATCGATTTGTAACCGGGTTGGTTTTGATTTTTGGTCTAGTTTGAATTCGATTTTCCATACAAATGTATACAAAACTATTCAAATTTTAATTTTTTTAATGAATTTTGGAGTGTTTCGGTTTCTTACCGGTTTGGTTTCGGTTTCGGTCCGGGTTTTGAGCCGGTTTCGGTTTGGTTTCGGGTTCATCCGGTTTTCGGTGCGGTTCGGTTTGGTTTTGGGGTTACAATACTTGAAACCGAACCGAACCAATAAGGCTTCGGTTCGGTTCGGTCCGGGTTGTTATCGGTTCGGTCCGGCCGGTTTTACCGGTTCGGTTTAGGAATTGACACCCCTACCTTCATTGCTGAATTAACCTCGCTATCATAACCTTTTTGGCAACCTGGAAAGAATCATTCTTTCAAGAAATGTTCTTAGAATTCAAGTCATATCCTTAGAACATATATTTTTTGAGTTCCAGAACTAAGAGTGTTTGATCACTAACCCAAATAAGGCTGTGCATCCCTGTTCAGATTAAGTATGTGAATTTGAAACCGAAACCATTGAACCACTTATTAAATGGTTCGGTTTTGGTTTTTAAAATTGAGATTGTGATTCAGATTTTGGTTTTAAAATTTAAATCGTTGGTAAACCATTTAAATAAAACATTAGACCGATTAACATATATTAAGTTTACTGGAAGAAGGGGGGATGCATGGCCAATAGCTTCAGCTATTGGTCCTTCTTCTCCATCCATGTCGGCTTTGCAGCCTTCTAGAGAAGATTCTAGTGAGCGCTATGTGATGCAAGGAGGTGTGGCTAGTGGTAGTGAGAAGGAAGGAGTTTCTTTTGTCCTTGCTTTCAGATATTCCTGCTGGGAGAATGGAGAGTCATTTATGGGAAAGATGGATGCTATCAATGGAATTCCTTTTGCTTCTTTATTCCCGCCGAATGCATCGAAGAATAAGGAGGGTTTTCAACTCAAGTTCATTGATCCGGTCATGGTGGGTGATCAAAATGTTGCTAATTGTCTTGTTGAAGCTGTTAGAGGACAAATTAGCAGATGGAAACATGCTTTTGTAGGGCATTTCATAGGGAAGAAACCACCTTTTCATTACACTAAGGAGTTTCTTCTCAAGAAGTGGAAGATTTCAAGTAACGTTGAGATAAATCTACTTGAAAATGGTGTGTTCCTCTTCAGGTTTAACTTGCAAAAAGATAGAGATAAAGTCTTGGAAGGAGGTTTGTGGTATTTTCAGGGTAAGCCTCTTGTTCTTCGCTCTTGGAGCAAAGAGATATCGTTGGGGCAGATTACTTTAACCTCTATCCTGGTGTGGATTATTTTACCCAATCTTCCTTTTCAATTCTGGTCTCCAGAGGCATTAAGTGCTATTGGGAGTGTTATTGGATATCCAATTTCTTTAGATGTGAGGACCAAGACATTGGAGAGATTATCTTTTGCAAACTTGTGTGTTGAAGTTAATGCTTCTAAAGAACTACCTTCTGTTGTAGCTATTAAGGATGAAGAAGGTCACATTTTTAATCAAGAGATTAGATATGATTGGAAGCCTCCTAGATGCAATGTTTGCAATGTTTTTGGCCATTCGGAGGAACATTGTGGTGGAGCTCCGGTGGTTCAACAAAATCAGAAAACAAAACCAGTTTGGAGAAAGAAGAAAGATGGTGGAGAGCCTACACTGTTGGCCAAGAATGGTGGACCCTCTTTGCACAAGAGTAGTGACCTAAGCAAGGAATCCTGCCATACAATTATCCAGAGTTCAAATTCAAGTTTGAATTTTGAAAAAAAGTGGAGTAGATAAGGAAGGATTCATTAATGGAAAATTTAGGGGTAAAAAGATTCCAAATAAAGAGGAATCAGTTACCCATGTTAATGCTTTCTCTCTCCTTGAAGGGTTGACTGAAGAGGTGCCAATTTCAATTTCAAAAGAGTCCTTGGTTGAGGATGAGGAGGATGAGATTTATGAGGAAGAAGATTTGGAAGGTTAGTATATTGCTGAGGTAGATTCGGGTTTCAACTTGGTTTACTCAAATGTTGGCGATTGAGGATGAGAATATTTTGGTGTACAATAAGGATATCTTGCTAGTAAATACGAAGAAGGATTTGGAGGAAGGTGAGTTGGCAATTACTCCATATATTAATGGCATAAATAATGGGGAATTGATGGGGATATTTTCAAATGAGGAGGAATTTCTTCATCATGATAAGTTGGTTATCTCTTTGGAGAAAAATAAGGAGTTTGATGGAGAAAAATTAGGGGCGGAAGCGTAGGATTTGAATTTGGAGGACAAAGTTAGTAAGAATTCAAATTTTAATGAAGAAGTGTCGGAGGTCGTGGAACACACCAAGGGACGAGATATTATTCCCAATTTCAACATTATCTAGGATTCTCTTGACATTGAAGGTCGGTTGGATGATGAGGTGGCAAAGTCAACATAATTTATTAAGCAAAAGGGGGGGTGACTCAGCCAAGAAAATCTCTAATACTAATCTTTTGACCACGATTTTTCTTTCCTCAAAAAATCTGGTGGAGAATATTCCTAAAAAAGACAATGTTGACCTGGCAGATGGAGAGGATAATGGTAGGTTGATTGAAGATTTCACTCCCAAATTTGTAGCAAATACGACTTATTTCAAGGGAGCTGAAAATCTTATAGATTCCATTATTTCTTCAGGGGAAGAGACAAAGTTGAATCATAGTGAGGAGGTGATAGATCAAGTTGAGTTAAACTACAGTGAGGAGATGACCCATCAAGTTGATAATATAGAGGGTATACATTTGGATTTTTTAGAGGAAGCATCAAAGTCATATGAGGAAGATGGCCCTGAAGTCTTTAGAAACTTGACCCATCCAGTACTGAAAAGCTTTCTGAGGAAGAGTCATCGCATGAAAAGTGCTGCATACTTTCTTCACTCCTGTGTTTGGGCTACTTAACTCTTTTATAATATCTTTTCCTAATTGTTAAAGCTTTTCTTTTTTATATTAGATGAACTGTGTTTCAGGGTTTGTCCTGTTTGATTTAGGGACCTCTCAATCTTTCTTTTGGTCTGCCCAAAGAAGGTTATAGGGGTTGCCTTAATCTGTATTTTTATATTTTTCTTTTTCCTTAATACATACAAATTACCTATCGAAAAAAAAAAAAAGGTTTATATATATTTTAATAAAAAAAATTAAGTTTACATTAAACAACTATTAAAAAAATGCATTTAACAATAAACAATTCAATTCAATGTCACAATTTGCATCCATTTTTCATTAAAAAATTTGAAGGTAAAGAAGTTGTTTGGATAAGAAATTAGAAAAAATAAGAAAATTGTTTAAAGCCGTTTAAATCGAAACTATTCATAATGTTTATTATATAAAACTATTTATTAAATGATTCGGTTTGCTTTTACCTAAAAACTCTTGTACCTAACCCAATCGAACCGTCTACATCGGAACATTGAAATTGAACTGATTAACACTATTAGTTCAGATATTCCATACCAGATTATTTACTTAACGAATTACTGAGATCCATTCTGACTCAAACTCCTAATTGTCCTATCATACATGATCAAACTGTTTTTATTACTGATGGCAAATAGAGAAAGTTGGGAAGCCTTATTGTGTTTTTCTTAAACAAAAGAAATTTTAGTTGGTATATTAAAGGAAGATGTGTGTCGTTAGCTTTGGAGGTGTCACAACCCACCTTCGCTTACTTAAAGGCCGGTGACTTGGACATGATCTCATATCCAATAATTCAACTAAGATCTCCGATGCAGTACTTTAAGATCACAAGTTATGATATAAAGTAAAATCCACAAATATATAATAGAAAGTAAAATAATACCATTGGTGAATTTTTTTTATTGATACTTAACATATATCTTACATATTAGAGTATTATATCAGAACCTGTATATACACAAAAAGATCAAAAGATAAGGATGAATCCTATCATCCTCAAGGTGCCCCATACAACTCTCACAAACATAGCCCCGTTCGTGTTCAACTAGTTCTTTGGCCCACAACTCATCTCCATACAAAGCTGGCACTTCTACTATAGCATTCGAAGGGATACCTAGGTCACCATCTAAATGTTAGGAAAAAGACTTTTATATTATTTATTTTCCTATTGATAGGAAAAGAATTTTATATTATTATTTTTTTTAATAATTTTGATCTTATCTTATATGATAAGATTTGTTTTGGTTTAGTTGTTGGCTCTAAATAGGAAACCCATTACTTAGTTGGATATTACTAAAACACTAACTAATAGGGGATTCTGATTGACTAAGAATATATTAGATTGACTAAACCAAAACAAAGTGATACGAGAGAACAATTCTCACGGTTCTCACTCTCCTCTAGAAAATGCCTCTCCCATTTCTCTCTTCCTTTTGGAGTGATCGAGTATGATGATTAGGGTTTTATGAAAACTCGGACTATTGTGGAGGAGTTTGGATTCAAGGGAACGCAAAGTTGTACGTGTGGGAATGACTCACTATGAAAGGGCTAAAATCGCATGGAGGCTCTGCATTTGAGGAGTTTCAGGTAACGATCAAAACCTTTGTATTAATTATTTATTGAATAGTCGACCCCATTGGTAGGATGATCCAAATCGCTTCCGCGGATACTTACCTTCACTAAAACCACATATAAAATGTGGTGAGCTTCCAAGAGGTGGACATGCAAGGAAACACAGACAAATATGAATGCAACAACAATGCTCAACATTATTTAAATGAATACAATGACATGATCCAGATAATCTGGTTGGCCAAAAAATCTCCCATATGGCTTGTGAAGGTCAACTAGTCCCTTACTCACATATTTAAGTTTCAATGCAAATGGAGTTAGCCATGTACAAAATTCAGCTTTGGCAATCCAAGATTACTAAGAGAATGTAAAATAGTGGTTGAAATAATGTCGATATGCATGTACATACATGGAGATGGATGCAAATACACAAAAGAAAATATGGTTGAATTTGGGTACAAAATTTGACAAGTGGACTATTCACACCATCCAGTGTCTAATAGTTGGAATTTTCATACTTATTGACAATGACATGAGCCTAGCTTTATGTTATATTTATGACTTACGTACTTATTAACAAGAACATTAAAAATAGAAATCAATGTCTAATAGATGAAAAATAGTGATATCCTCCTCAATGTAGAGTTTCTTTTTTTGTTAAAGCTCTCCGCGCCTCAGCTGAGTGACAGCATCTCCTTAGCCATTTCCTGCGGCACAAAAATTTAGCATTTGATGATATAATAAATTAGGCCTTCATTTCAACCATTCTAATAAATTCTGATTGTTCTTTCAACCAAAAAAAAAAATCTGATTGCTCCACAATGGGTGGGTTTAATACTTCAATTGCTTGCATTACAAGTTTGAAAAAGGAGACGTATATACATCCAAAGCAAGAACCTGAACCAGCCCTGTCCCCGTTCCCTATGCTCAGATACAACCCCAAGTTTTCAATGAGATAGGGGCAAATTTTCATAGCTCCTCAAAGCAAGGGGTTGCATCCAGGCCTACGGAACAGGGACGGGAAGCATTCTTTTTCCCAAAAATATTTTACAGGAAATTTTAATTTTAAAAATTAGATTGGTGGAAGATTGCATAGATGTCGCACCTGAGAAATAACTTGTTTATGGGCCAATGCATCACCTCCTCTTCAACTCTAAGAAATCACCCCAACTTCAAAGATTTGAGGATGACCTTCATAATGTGGGATATCTTGGGCATTCTTCTATTGTTACAGTTTGCAGTGTTGTTAGTAGTCGAAGATCATCTGGAAAGAAAGTAAGATTTTGACAACTCCAAATGTTTATGGTTCGAAGAGACGTGAGATTGTGGATCCACTTTGGCAAAGATGTCAACTTAGGCAGAGACCACATTACTAGTACTTCAAGGGAAGTGAGGTACCTGAAATCCTCCAATTGGGAGAGTTCCAGCTCTGGACAATTATCAATATACAAATACTGGAGAGCTGTTAAATATCTCATCCCTGACAGAGATGTTATTCTGTCACAATTTTGAATTGATAATGCCTTTAAAGAGCTAAGCCCCTGGAACTGTGTCTCATCCTCCCACAATGATTTCATAGCATGGCACCCAAAGACACGAAGGTCTTTAAGAGAGCTAAAGCCCGATTCCCCAAGCTTAATAGACAATCTTGGCAATGTGATGAGCTCGCGAGAATTATTAAAAGTCAATCTCTGAAGAACAGGGAGGTTCTGATTTTGTAGTAGCCCTTCTGGAACATATTCATTTCTGGTTTCTAGATGTAACCTTTGAAGAGAAGGAACCAATGGGAGAGTTTTCAACTTGTCACAATTTATAATTGTCATTGACAGAAGGCAAGGGAGTACTGCAAACAATCCTTCTAGATTTAGCATGTCATATAATGCTAGTTCTTTCAGCAATGGGAATCCTTTACCCCTGTCATCATCACTGTAGAACTGATCAAAACCTAAGCATTGAATAGAATCCATTCTTCTTAACTCAA
Organism: Macadamia integrifolia; assembly: GCF_013358625.1. NCBI lineage: Eukaryota > Viridiplantae > Streptophyta > Magnoliopsida > Proteales > Proteaceae > Macadamia > Macadamia integrifolia. The sequence goes on along the minus strand of NC_056557.1, from coordinate 29,367,515 downwards.
GAAACTTAAGATATGGCAGATGCGCAAGAGGCGGGAGATGTTCACATCTATCACAGTCTTTGAATACCACACGAACTAAATTTTGAAGCGACAAATCATCCATCCAACTTGGAAATTTCTTGCCCATGTAGCCTTCTATTTCCAATGTTTTTATGCTTGCTGGGGGCTGGAGGCCTTCAAGCACCTCTTCAGTATTTTCTTTGATGGGAATCCCAAGATGTGTGGACCAAGACAGGGTTAAGGAGTGAAGGTTTCTCTTTCTTATCAAATTGGCTTCTTTGGCATCCATTGAATTCTTCACGTTCCCAAGACTATTTATCTGTAGCGATCCTCTCAGGTTCAGTCCTTGTAACTCACTGATATGACATCCATTCTTCTCCCCCACAATGAAGATGCTTAATGTCTGGAGGTGAACCAACTTCCCTATACCGATTGGCATTTGCCTAAGCGAGTTACACTTACGAATATCCAAGTGCCTGAGACTGCTCATGGTACTCATGTGTGTAGGCAACTTTTGAAGCATTGAACAGTTGAACAGATTCAATGTCTGCAAATGTTTTAGGTTGCTCAAGGATTCAGGTAATGTCCTAATTTTCATACCAGACAGGTTCAGGTACCTCAAGTGTATCAAATTGGCTATTGAAGATGGCAGATAAATTGGTTTCTGGCTTATTGTTTTGGACAAAAATAATTTCAGCAGTACACCTCTGGGATCCATATCAAATGCATCAAAAGTCAAATCTAATGCTCGTAGGCATCTATGATTTGAAAAGTTGAAATGAGTGAGAAGTTTCATGTAACTTTCATGAAACTCTGATGACTCGACATCAAGCAGCAGGGTACGTATGGTTTGAGATTTGCGCAAGGAATCATTAGTGGATGGTGCCAACATTTGTGAGTCAGACGATTCGCGGTCAAGCTTCATTGACAAGTGCCGAATCCCTTTGGGAACAACTCTTTCTCTGCTAGTCTGATCTAAGGTCAAACATTCATTATCCATAACAGAACATGCAAGATCATGGACTAGATCATGCATCTTACAACGCACTTCAGTGCCATAATCATTTTTTTCCACATCTTGGAAGAAAGACCTCCGTAGTAACTCATTAAAAATTTCATTCCCAATGTCTTCCAACTCCATTTTACCTTTTGATGGAATAAAACCATTAGCCATCCAGAGTAGGACTAATTGTTCCTTCTGGATCCAATGACCCTTTGGAAATATGGAGCAATAAGAAAAGCATTGCCTCAAATGTGAGGGAAGATGATTGTAGCTGAGTCTCAAGGCTGGCAATATGGTATTTTCTTCATCTTCTGGTAGATCCCAAATTTCACTGTCTCTCACAAACTGCCATTCGGGCTCTGTATATTTGAAGCGCATTAAGCTTCCTAGAGCCTTTGCAGCTAGAGGTACACCTCCACACTTCTTCACAATCTCCTTACCAATCATCACAAAGTTTGCATTCTCCTCTTTGCCATTGCCTAATGCATGTTGCTTGAACAAAGACCAACTATCATTCTTTGAAAGTCCTTTCAAGTGGTGTGGAGGAAATGTGCCCATAATTGATGCTATTTTTTCAGTACGAGTGGTTACAAGAATTGAACATCCTTCAATTCCACATTTCAATGAAGATTTCACCCTATCCCACTTGTCCCGATCTTCATTCCAAACATCATCCAATACAAGCAAAAATCTCCGCCTCAACTTCTCACGAAGGCGGCTTTGCAATGGATCCAAGTCCTTGAGATCACATGCATTTCCATCCATAGATTCTATGATTGCTTTGGTAAGCCCTTTTACATCAAAATCAACAGATACACAAACCCAAATTCTGGCCTCAAAATGATTCTTCACTCGTTCATCATTGTAGACTAGTTGAGCTAGTGTGGTCTTCCCAAGGCCACCGATTCCGATTATTGGATAAACCAGCAAATCTGGGTTACTACTGTTGGCCAACAATAGTTTTACTATCTGTTCTCTATCTTCTTCTCTACCATAAACTGGGTGTTCAGTAGGTAGAATGGAGCTAGTCTCTCGTTCAGTACTGCTCTCATCAACAGTACATTCCATGGTTCCCCGCGGGTTCAAATGAAATTTGGACCTCTCATCAGCAATATCATCAAATCTCTCTCTAATATCTTTAATTTTGTGTCCAATCTTGAGACGGAATGTAAGTTGTTCAAAATTGAAGCAAGATAAGAATGAGTGGCTTACCTGGTTGGTACGGTTGCCGCGGTTTCCCATCTGGGTTTCGAATTGAAGTGCTTTAACCGCACACTCATCTAAGATGTCATCTGCATCATAGGCCACATCCTTCAGTTTCTTTAACCAACTTTTGATGGCCTTATCCTTGAATTGTTTCTCCTCAGCATCTTCCAATACATCTCGAATGGTAGCTAAGGTGTTAGAAAGCCTTCTCATCTCTCGATCGACTCCCCATACCAAAGCAAACTCTTGCTGAAGTAGGGAGTTGATGTTCTGAAGAACAACTCGAAGAACTGCATCAACCATTTTTTTGGCAACCTAATTGTCAAATTGATCAAAGTTATTTAGATCTTTGAATTGGAAGGAAACTTTGAATCTCTCTTATCAGGTATAGTGGAATGGTAGTGAACTTATGATAGGAGAAGCTTTAACTGGACTTTGATGGGATGATCTTCAAGACTTAAGAGTCTGTATTTCCTCTTTCCTTCTTTGTTCACAACAGAGTTAGTAATGTGTGTAGTTAGGAGCTTGACTTGACTTTCCAAGTCATGTTGTTTGCTAGAGACCATAAAAGGATAGGAAATATCTTCAATTATTGAGAAAGAAGCTAACTCCAACCTCCTTCCCTTCTTATCTACCAAACAGAAACCTCATGCCCCTTTCCTCTTGGAGTATTAAGTCCTGCAGAGGAAAGGGGCACGAGGTTTCTGTTTGGTAGATAGGAAGGGAAGGAGGCCGGAGTAAGCTTCTGAACAGCTGTCTCAATGGTCAAGAGTGTATGGATTGGCCCACAAGAGATTGCTCAAAGCCAAAGCAAAAGCAACAACTTAATTTTTGGATTTGCAGTAACATCTCTCTACCACCACCCCCACCCCCCCCCCCCCCCCCAAAAAAAAAAAAGAAAAAAAGTTTAACCACAACTTAGACCCCAGGCTTCCCACAAAGCTCCAACTATATGAACAGAACTGGAAAGCAACATTTACACTATCGTATAAATTAACTCTCATAAATTAACTCTCACGAGTACTTAGGATACTCTCTTTTAAGATCTTGTTCACCCTCAAAAAGAGTTTTCATTCCTAGTGGAGAGTCTCATAACTATTGACAGCATGGAGATGAAAACTTATTTCTTCTGCTAGACATCTAACATTAATTTCATCAGTGATTGCTTCAATCCCAACATATTGGATGTCCCCAGGTTGTGTTTCTCCCCAAGTTCACAAGAGATGTGATTAGTTACAATGGTCTCAACTTGAGTTGGAGACTAATCTGTGAAGTATTTTCCGAGTGATACTTTCTTTGGCGCGAATAAAACTAAGGGTACCTAGGACATGGAAAGAGCCTTCTCAAAATCAGACACATATTGGTCCAATTGGATATGTTGCAGAATAGAGTCTGGTACAAAGGTGAAAAATCTGGTATGATCCTTGGAACCCACTCCTTCATTCATTTAGAATTCTCTCATATGTGAGAAGACAACCAGGGTTTTAGGTGGAAGACTTTATAACAAATGATCTATATTGGAACACTCCTCTGCTACAGAGTTAGGCATCCTCTTCAAGACCAGTTAACATTTCAAAAACTAGTCATTTGTCTTCTAAACAAGCCTATTCAGGCTTAATTAGATATGCTTCACAATCACAGGCCCTTACTTCATATGGAAAGTTCATTAATGTTTGAAGTGTCAGATCTTTTTTTTTTGGTGGAAATGTACAGTTAATTTTAAGCTATACCTGTTCTATGGATCAATGGGGTGTGTCCTATCTATGGAGAGAGCAATGAGACCCTGGGAGGGTGGCAAATTTATCTTGAGTTTGCGCCAAAATGGTACTGGACATAAAAGAGTGGCAAATTTATTTTATGTGAGAAAGAAAGAGATAGACACAGAGGTGCTTGTAGATCCTACACCAACGGCTAAGGGAACCTTCTCCTTATAAAATATATTTATCTAATTCCAATCCTTCGAACTGTTAATAATATATGTACTCAATAAAAACAAAAGCATACATATCATGTGTGCTACCACCCAAAAGAAAGAACACCACGTGAAGATTAGGGTTAAGAATAATACATATTAGGAAATGGTGAAGACCCGTGGGTTGGAAGTTGGAACTGTCCCGGAACCTCCCAAGTAACCCACCATGTTTGAACACTTTCCCCTTTTTCTCTTTTGCTTTTCAATCCAGTCACAGACTCACAGTGTACATAATACACGCAAGGCATCATCAACTCATCAAGTGTGACATGAAACCCCAGAAAATAAGACACCCCACACACATCGCTTTCTCATCCCACAAGCGTGCATGCGACGTAAGAACATAAGCATAAAGACAACCCCCACATCAACACATCACTTACTTTAATCGACCCAAACCAACCCATTTCTCAATCCCCATCACCCCCCCCCCCCTTAAAATGTCCCAAAATCCAATTCACCTTCCCTGCTTACCATCCCAAATCCCATCTCATAACATAAAAAACCCAACAAGAAAATTCCTATTCACTCCCCACGATAAAGTTTTCGTTCGCCACGTGAAGAATTCACCTCATAGATCAAAGGGTCCGAAGACCCAACTCCCGTTCGCCGCGTGAAGAATTCACCGCATAGATCAAAGGGTCCGAAGACCCACTTCCCATTCGCCGCGTGAAGAATTCACCGCATATATCAAAGGGTCTGAAGACCCACCTCCCCACCCCCTTTTCCCCCATCGAGTGGCCTAGATCCCCTACAGTAAACAGAGTGGGTGCAGGGGAACTCCGCACATACAAGCCATCACCATCACCATCACCACCATCAGCATTAACACAAATACACAGTAAAATATCGAAGAGTATCATAATCATAACCCACTGGAATTGAAAGAAAAATTAAAAAGGGAAAGATGCATACAATACTCAGTATAATGGTTGTAATGGCCCCCCCTACAGGACCCACACCAAAGTTTTTTCCGCTTTCTCTTTAAAGCAGAGTAATTTCAGACAAAACCCACATCAAACTCTCAAGCTCAAAGCCTCAAACAGTACAACATGATCCAAAAGAGAACAAAAAGGGAGGTAACGGAGTGCCAAAGAGAATGGGACCCAATCCACCAAACGCGCATGCACGCTTCTTATCCCGTGACCCACACCCACCAACACAAAGCCAAACTCCTCATGGGTCATCGGCTCGTCACCCACAGCTCCCACCCCACATCACACTCCAACCCTACACCTTACACCTCTGGCCTCGCTTTCTCACAACCCTAGAGAGCCACAACTCGTAATAATCATTTCTGGGTCAACAGACAAAAACACCATTTTCCCTTCCCAATACGTGTGAACTTATGAACACTTCAACTCCTTATTAAGGTATCATCCTTTCTAGCTTTGGGGAAAGAGAGAGATGCAGACTCCAATTGCAGAAACTAGTACTGATTCCCAGCTTCAATCATTTCAAATCTAGAATAGTAGTAGAAGACTCAGAGTGCAGCTTTCTTAGGTCTTTCACTTCCCCACCCTTCCTCTTTCTCTGGTTTTGGATTTCAGACATTTGGTAAATTCAATCCAGGAGAGCAAATCCACTTAATAGTACTACTATACTAACACTGCACTAAGATCATATGACACAACCACCACTAACTAGTGTACTAGTACTGGTAAAGCTCCCCTTTACTTGAGAGTAGTAGAGGTCCCAAGAGATTTGGCTTTAACCTTTAGTGATCTCAGGTATTGGATTGCTTCATCAAGGACCAATGCAGCATCCTTACCCTTCCCACCCGGAATTATGCTCTGCAGAATGCTCACTGTCTCCCGTATCTTCTCCTTCCTCGACCGCTTCAGTGAACCCATCTCTCTTCCTCCTGCCCTGCCTTTGATGCAGCTTGATTGGGCGTCGTCCTCGTAATATGACGTCGTCAAGCCATTGGGTTTTGCTGAACTTGCAGTATCCATGATTGAAGATGTTGCTTCATGTTCTCCATTTAGCAGTTTCCTCCTCTTAGTTGGGCTACCTGAACTTGCAACTTCTTCTTCTGCTTCATCTTCTTGATTTTCGTGGCCTGTCATTTCAATAGGGGAATGACCCGTGCTAGCTACCTCATCATCTTCTTCACCACCATCAGTATCTTCAAATTCATCATCAGAATAAAGTAGAGCATTTAGTTCTTCTGTGTCTTCATGCATTTCACTTCCATCATCACTTTCATGATTCTCATCCAATGCACCAGAGACAACAGGCCCAGATTGATAAATTGGATCTCTACTAGTTGCCAGCTCAGTATCAAATGGATTCTGAATCTTATAACTTGGGTGTTGGACTTGAACAGAAGGAGCAATCACTGAACTAATAAAGAAGCTTGTTTGATTCCCGGATTGATCGAAGACGAGGAATTGCTTCTCAACAGAACCTGGTTCTGCATTGGATGCGGCTGCCCCCTGGCCGTAACATCCATGAGGGAATGCAGAAAACTTTTCTGTCCCAATGCAATTGGGTGGAGCAAAGGCTGCCTGCCGGTGGCGTGGTAAACAATAAAACCACCCATGAGGTTCAGCTGCTTGGGACATTTTCAACTGACCGAGCTCAGGAAAAGCAAACCCCGGTACAGGCAATGTGCCATCACCAGAAGCCATTCGAGACTGAGGGTTTGCATAAGCAGGGAAAGTATTATCCAGGCCCAGATCCGGCATAGGGCTCGTGCAATTCATATTGAATTGTTGCAAAGCAGAATGCTGCTGATGAATCCAAGAACCACAGTTCTTTCCCATTAAACTAACACAATCACCTGATTAAAAAAAAGAAATACAAGATATTAACACTGGTTGATCATCAAAGAAGCCACAAGAAGTACATCAAATACAAGCAGCAAGGTCTTAGAAACATACCAGTGAGTAATAGGTAAGAAATATTTTGTTTGTTGCCTCACTCAGGATCAAAGAAAACTATAATCTCCAGCTTAATTCGAAGAATATTAACAACGACGATCAATCTACTAATCTACGTTACGGGCTTCAGCAAATGACGAAAGTACTCAGCCTGGCATCATAGAGAAAGATCAGTTTGGTGCATTTTTAAGTTCCCATTGCAGAGAAGTATTAAATTAAAAAGGTTATTTGCAAGAAAAGCTTCATCTGGGTCACAAATCCCTTACAGATTCCAGATACAGATACAGATACAGGACAAAATTAAGAAATATGTCTTCACTCACCTGGCAATCCTGCAATTGATGAAAGCATGCTATAACTCTAACTATAATGGTCGCGCTCCCTGCAATCCCATTCTCATGTTTCAATGCCCGGAATCTTGTCTGGCTCGCTGCTTGGCACACCATAACTACTTTTTCACCCTTGTAAAAAGAAACCCACAATCTATCCGAAAACCAATTGACACTCGAAAGGAAGAATCAAACTAAAAGATGGACAAAGGAAAAAACCAGATAAAGGGTTAAACTGCAAACCCAGATCAGATTACAAGTTTATAACAGAAAAAGATTAAGCCCTAACAAGAGGGTTAGTTTGATTTGTCTTTAATTCTCAGATAATCTGAAGCACGTAGCGAGGAATAAAAACGAAGAGGTTGGATCCCATGGACAGATTAGCAAAAAAGAAGACGAGTGAATTGGGGTTTAATCCAAGCAGGGAGATTTACAGAATAACTCGACAATACAGATTCAAAGAAGTAAAACTTCGGAACACATCAACAGACAGACTCAACCACCGCATGCTGTCTCTTTCCAAACAGAAGTAGCCACGACTATTTCTTCTGCTACAACTCAACTACCCTGCAACAATTTCAAACAAGAATCAGATCTTGAGCTAGGTTTTGGTAACTAAGACCGGATTCATTTATAACAACCCATACGTTCTACTTAGTTTTGTCCAAAGGATCCGGGAAAAAAGGAAACAAGAAACTAAAACAAGGATTCTGAAAGTCCAACAGGTGAGTAAAGAATCTCTGATCTTGCATTTTGTATTCAGGAACACATTATTAAAGGAAAAATTCAAAGAATCCTCGAAATCTTCCGCAAAAACTTATCTTTCCTAAAGAAAAGTAAAAAAAATTCAAAAGTTTTCCCTCACTATATACCCTAAAATAGTGGGAAAAACCATTGCTTTCACTCAGAACTTCAACAGAAAGCGAGAAAACATAAAGACAGTACCTCAAAAAGAAAGAAGAAAGCATCAAAATTAGAACCATTTCAAAGCATACAAGAAGTATTAGAATCAAAAGTATCAAACAATCAACAACTTACAGAGAATAAACAAGTTGAAACCGTGATTAAAGCTTCAGATCTCAGTTACCCAGTTGGATGGAGAAGCCTAAAAAGCGGAATCAGAAGAACCCAGAAAGGAAAGGGAAAGTAGACAAGAAGACGGACATGAACTTGGAGAGAATTCTCAGAAGAGCACTCACACGCTATAGTCAAAAGCAATGGACAGAGAACAAAGGGATCTTAACATTATATAGAGAACGAAATGACGGCACTACCCTTGGTTTGGGGAGCAATTCTTTCTATAATAAATAACAAAATAAAATTAATGAGTTTATTAATACAGTCAAATCACTGGAAGATAGCCTCAGTAAATGGTTAAATAATGATCTTTGGGATACTCTGGTCAATCACCTGTTGACCCTTTTTCCATTAAAGCTAATGTTTATGGTTCTAACCTTAACCCATGAGTTAGTTGGTGGGTGGAAGGGTAAATTTGGAATCTTAGTGAATCTTTTCCCATAGAATATAATCATGCCAGTATCATTTCCTTTCTCAATTATACCCTTATACTTTTCCTAAAACTACTTCTCCCAAATTTATATTTTCCCTAACACTACTTTTTTTATGTCTCAACCTGAATAATGCCATTACTGCATCACCTATTGGTGATGGGACCTAGCTTATGTGGCATAGTGTGAGTTTCCATTATTATTGTCAGCATTATTAAAGCTAAACAGCAATGTAAGAAGAGGTTACTTGGGGAAGAGAAAGAGAAGGCACACGCACTGCTATGGTTGGGTCATTCATCATTGATCCTTATCTAGGTAGTATCAAGCTGAAAATCTTGTTGTAGCCGATCTTGGTAACAATAACATTATTTTAATTTTTACCCTATTAAATTGGGTAAAAGAACATTACCTTCCGAGTAGATACATGTCAACAAATGCGACCAGTGGAAGGTGAGCATGGTCTTTTTGCATCTGTTGTGTCTAATTAAAGATTCTTCAATGATCTATTTTCCAAATAGCCAATTGGATTTGGGTTAAAACTTAATTTATGCAGGAACTGTGGGGTTTACATGCGTACAAAGTTTCAGCCCAATTCAGCATATCATGTGGCAAAAGTAAGTACTTGACCTAATTTGATTATGTGGCCCATTATATGAGAAACCCTTCCCCAAAAAGTGAGTAATAAAAGAAATGAGAAAATTTTCCTCTACCGAATGGGAGGATTCACCATATCATCTTAGGGTTCATAAATACCTATTGGATTTTAGTATAATCCTCAAAATATCCTTTCGTGTGCATGTGAAGTCATGCAATCAAGGGATTCTCCTTCTTCATAAGAATTAATAATACAATAAATGTCCGTATCTATACTAACAATGTTGTTACATAAATACGGATAAATTGAAACATTTGTGTATAGATGAAAAGCATTGTACTCAAATACAATATCATGCTTCCTTTAGGATGCTTGAACTCTCATTGGTTAGGAGAATTTTTACATTTTTCTTTTTTAACTTTTTGGTTGAAGCTTAGGGGCATTTTCTCATTCACTCTACATAACTAATATCAAACTGAATATACTCTCAAACGCATAAGAAATATGTGTTTTTGACATTAATGAGTTATTAATGTCATAACTCATTAATAAGTTGCAAGCAGACTTCTGACCTGCCATGTTTGCTCAAGAAAAATGTTTTTCTGATATGACAATACGAATCACTAAAAGCCATGATATTCATCTTAGGTGCAGCCTTAAATTACATGGGGGTACAATGTACCACATGAATTTATAGAAACACACTATAAATGTTATCCATCAAGGGTTCTTGGAAAAGTAGATGGTTCAACAGTCAAACTATCGAAGAAAAATATATAAAAAAGAAAAAAAATAAAGAAAAACTATACAAATATTTATATGTGATATATATGGGAGGAAGAACCTTGTTAGTATGGTGTTGACTATTGCCTACGCTTATACATATGCTGGCACGAAAAGACCACGATACTTTCTGTTAGAGCAAACACCAAAAAATACGAAAATAAATTGACAATAAATTTGCACAACACAGAGATTTAACGAGGTTCACACACCGGTGTGGTGTGCTACGTCCCCGGGCGAAGAAGAAGATGTATACTATGTAAAGGAGAGATTACATCCAAGTAGCAGCGAGAAAACTCGCCCGGATACCCTAGCTCGAAAAACCCCCCAAAATACAATGACTTTCTCAATAAGACAACAGTACATTATATACTCCAAGTAGCGGGTTGACCCATTGGGTCGCGATCGATCCGGTCAAACTCCCGCACCCCGATACGAGATCAACACTGGGCTCTGGGCTTGGGCCTATTGGCCCAACCCCTCTGCTTCCATCATAGATCTCAAAAAACTTCCCATTTTAGTCGCCACCAAAATATTTCAGAGTGGGTCAATCTTCAAAACGGATCAAGAATTCGAGACAAACTTAACACCTCCCATCCGAATTTTTGAAGATGCTTCCATGTGCTTTCTCATTAGCCTCGTGCGCTGGTATTGCCTACACCAAGTTCTTTCTTCCTATATAGCTGCATGGATAATGGTATCATTCACATTGGGTCCAACTAATCATGCCAAGAGAAATAATAATAAAAATATCTCGTGCGTGTGGGCAATTGTACACTGCCATCTTGGGAAAGTTTTTCATATATGTATAAGGTCCTTCTAGACGTCAATATGCCTAATGAATACAATATTTTACTGTTCGCCACTTGACAATACATGAATTAGTTCATGTGATAGATGACCACATACGCATCTCAATGGCCAAATTTTAGTCCAAAGTAAGTGAGGAAAATTGTTCAATCACTGATTCAAAATTTTACTAAAATTACAAAAATACCCATTAAAGGGAGATGAATATAAAATAAAAATAGTGAATAATGAAGTATCTTATTTCACTAGACATAGTGACTGAAAAGAAAAGTGAGATATATAAAAAGAATTTTCATTATGCCTTTATTTGTTTTAGAAAAAAAATCCATGTAAAAAGAAAAACTTTGATGCAAAATCATATTTTTATCTGATATTTGTACACAAACTAATTTTTTCATTATGGGTAACACATACACATACATGTACTAATTTTAATTTAATATTTTACTTTTATATGTCTTTTTACCTCAAATTAATGTTTTTTTGATAAATCCTAAAATTAAATAGACCTCCACAAAACTCCATCTAACAAATATAACCAATTTCATTAATATGTTAGGTGGGTCAATGGTTTAATATAAGGATGACTAAAACTTTCTATTGAATTGTTCAAACCATGGTAGAAACTTTCTATTGAATTGTTCAAACCATCACTTATTCCAAACTTTAAAACATTTCATTGAAAACAATTGAGTAATTAACCAAGATATATGAATTTTCTAATGTACCATTCTACGACATTTAAACCATCCACCTGTTAAATCTCATACTAATAATATTCTGCTTATTAATAAAAAAAAGTAATTTGGGATAAAATTCTGGTTATTAATAAAAAAAAAAAAGAACCATTGAGCATAGTGAGTCTTTTTCTCATGAAACTCCTTGGAGACAATAGTTGCATTACAATTCATGAAGATGTTAAAAGCGAAATACTAACAATGGTGTTTTTATAAATATTAAATAAATTAAAATATATGCTAAAGGAGGGAAAACATCACAGTCACATACAACATCTTGTTTTATTTAGAACGCTTGAGCTCTCATTATTAATGGACATTTTCTCATGTAGTCTACACAACTAACATCACAATGAATAAACTCATGCGCATAAGAAATAAATATTAATGAAATTGTCATAATGTTTGCATTTGAAATAGTAGCTTCTTAACAATAAATTTTAAGCATACTTCTGAGCTACATGTTTGACCAAAAAAAATGATATTAGATATGACCATACCAAACACTAAAAGCAAGGGTTTTTGGTGCAATTTTAAATTACATGTGGGACATTATGTCATATGAATTCATAGAAACCTGCAGTTATGTATGCTATCATTCAATGCTTCTTGGAAGTGGTTGGTTTAATTGTCCAATTATCAAAGTTTTTTACCAAAAAGAAACTTTCTTATTTTGTCAATTAGAGAAATTTTAGCTAAAATCTATTAAGGAAGTATATCCTGTGGAGGAGTGTGGTTCTTACATACGTGTAAGGGTTAATGAGAACGTATGAAGAAATATTCATAGAGAAGTTATTTTAACTTTCAGAGATGCAAGCCGATCATTTCGCCCCGCCATCCACACTCCCCCACAGAAAACATTTTTCCAATTTAATAATCAAATTTGAAGAATAAACCCCTCCAAAGTGAGTATATCAATTTTAAAGATATCATCACTACAGGATTTAGGGAAAGGAACACTATCCGTTCACGCACTCCTGCACCCAGACACATGGTGGTGAAAATGATCATCCAACGCCCCTTGGCCCCCCGCATAGGCAATGTGGCCACATGACCAAGTAACGTTCTCTCTCCTATATATTTTCACTATAATTATGAAGAATTTATTTTCATCATCACTTTATTTGTTTATGGGTAAAATTTATGTTTTCTACCCAAAAAAAAAAAAAAAAAAAAAGTTTTTTAAAAAATAATCTTCCAGGTGAAATCATTATTTTATCCAACAATAAAACAAATACTGAATTTAATTGTATATTTTACTTTAATGTGTTTTACCTAAAATTAAATAGACCTCTACAAAACTCCCTCTAACAAATATCTCCAATACTTCATTAATATGTTGGGTGAGTCAATGTTCAAAGCGTATGGTGGTTTGATGTAAATATGACAAAAAATGTCTATTGAATTGGTCAAACCATTGTCTGTATCAAGTTTTTTTAAAGCATTACATTGGAGAAAAGTGAGGAACAAGTTAAATCACCTTTTCTCCCTCGCTCTACCCACAACATTTAAAGCATCTACTACCACTTTAATTAACAATATTTTTTGGTAGAAATTTTAATTAAAAATCTCATCTTAATAATATTAATTGTTGAATTAGGGTTGATGTAGAAAATTCATTTAAAATTCTGGCAAAAACATTAATACAGTACACCCTGGATTTTGTTCTAACTCCTACATTTCACTATTTTTTGTTGAAAACTATTCTTCCATCTCAAAAAAAAAAAAAAAAAAAAAAAAAGAGGCTCGAGACTCCCACTATTTTGCGATCTAGAGAGAATCATAACGTGTGTAGTCTTACCCCTATTTCACTGAGAGATTGTTTCCTGATTTGAACCTAATCGTGTGTGATAATCTTATGTGTTTAGGATGTTATTATTAAATAAGTGAATCATGGGAACTTCTTTCATTATACAATTAATAATATCTTTTCTACTCTTAGGCCTCTCCATCATTTCTCATTCGGTTCCCTTCAAATACATGCCAGACTCTATTTCTCACTCCTAGTCCATGTAACCATTATTAGTCTCTACTGCTCTAAGGAACTCAGAATACTTTGTTGGAGAGAAAGGTTCAGACAAATGATGGTCTTCAAAGTTCAAAGGTTTCCCCACCCGTGCATTACACCTTAGAAGCTAACAAGTTGGTTGAGAAGAATGAATGAAAATTAAATGAAGAAGAGGGATCTTTCACCTGCATAGATAGGTATCCAATGCAGTTAACTCGAATGACAATTATTCTAACTTTGACTAGTCAAAGCAAAAATTGTATACACATGGAGCATGGGACCCTTAACATTTACTAGAGCACACGAGTGATGGGCCATGGCTGGAGCTTGAATTGATGCTATGTGCTCATGACAGATCTGATGACTGAGACCTGGCCCACAAAAGGACTTTTGGTTACTGGAATGACTGTGATTGGTTGGCTATGTAATAACCCATTTAAGGGTGGTCGATGTCAAAGAACCAAGTAATTTGTAACAACAAAATTGGAGTCCCGACTCCCGACCAGCTCCCCAAGCGGGAAGAAGAGTTACCCCCTCCATATAGGTGAGGGGATCCTACCGTGTATGAGTTATTTTGATCACGAGTCATAGCAATTAATGTACCATTAATTCGTGATTTGATACCTTATGAATGATAAGATCTCATATGGGGAGGTCACTATATGGGGGGGAGATGATTTGAATTTTTTCACCATTCATTGTGAATGGAGAATCTCTTATCTGAAAGTTTAGTTGTTTTACGATGAATATCAAAAATAATAGGAGAGCATTTTCATTTCCTTATAATAGAGCACAAAGTAATAATGACCTTAGATGGGTGGATAAACCCTAATATACTGATCGAGAAAAACTTTCTCTACAAGCGAAATCTTATCTTATTAGGCAAAAGTTTTTCTTTAACAATGGAGTGAGAAGAATTCTTTCACCAGTGGTGATGTGACCATGCAATGAGACTCTTAACTCCTATTAATTTTTGAGGTAGGTAATACTTTCTCATTCGGCATCCAATGGAACTAATGCCAATGTTGAATGAATTCTAGAAGAGAAACCATATGATGTCACCATATGAATGAATTTTTGGCAGGTGAGTTTCATCTTCAACTTCCACCCCCCTTGTAAGTCAAAACTACATTCCCCAATTAATCAACTCTAAGGATCATATATCATGAATTAAGAGATTCTCTCTTCATCCTAGATAGGTGGAAGAAAAGTCCATTTACACCACCGTCGATTTTACTTTAAAATAATATCAATAACTCAGAAGATTTGTCTCTTTCTACCGGGGGTCAATTGGTTCATCTATCCATTTCACTACGTTCGATCATGAGTAACATGATCAACCGGTTTTTAATTTTTTTGCGGACTTACACTTTGATTGAATCAACCTAACCATAACCAATGACTTTAGCATAAACTACACATTGTGTCATCTCTTTAGTATTTATCTATTCATATCTAGTCCTGACCAAAAAATGTAAAAAAAGGAGAGAGAGAATATACAATAACACAAAATGTTAAAAAGGAAAAGAGAAGGGAGGGGAAAAAAAAAATAAGAGCGCATGATTCCATAACCTGCAAGATCTTATGCACAGAAGGAAAATCTATAGTGACAATAATTTATGTATTATGGTATAAACAAATGAAAATTATATTGGTGGTGTCATGCTCTCTTGTTTAGAGTGGAGGGAACAGAGAAAAGCCCCAATCAAGTTCAGCTCTTTCCTGAGGTCCACGCTTTTGGTGGCTCTAAAGCCTTCTCCAAATTTTGTTGAGATGTAAACAATAAATTCGCCTCAAACTTATGTTATTTCATATCACCCACTTTTTTTTTTTTTTAATCTCATTATTTAAAATATCATTAGTCCATGCTTGATGATCTCATACACAACAGTATATAAAAAAAATTAGAGAAAGCTAGTAGTTGAGTATTTTTTTTGGGTAGAAAAGGTGGTTGGGTATTAGCCACTTATAAAGGATCCTTTTGGAAGGTCTACCATTACAAATTATTTGTAGAAAAAAGAAACTTAAAACGATACGAAAAGTAATGAAAATTACATATAACGATCATACTATGTAAGGATTAATGTGATTTTAAATTTTTACTAAAAAGCAAGATGCCTACGTCCATTGCGAGATGAGCTCTGCTTCACTATCAAACAAAGAATAGGATTACACCCGTTTTCCTCACTCCTCTTTTAGGTTACAGAGAATAAACCATTGCTACAAATTTATATCAAAACCTACATAGCCACATATTACCGAAATACCCATATATCCCTTTACTTAGGCTTTATGACCTTTTAATAGCCCTTCGAGTTGGTATATAAATGCAAATGTTGGAATACAAGACATCGTACCCCATGCCCATCCCATAAATGAATGTGGGGCTCACCACAACATTACCCTTAATTTAGTGTCTTTCCATTGTTCTGAGAATTCAATTCAGTGTTCTGTATGATTAAGATGACTAATGTAATTGGATCATTTGGCATAGTTGCCACGTGTGGTCTTGTGACACTTTGCACGCTTAGATTAGTGGAGATTAATTAGAATTCAATTTTAAAAAAAAATCCAGATGGATTAGTGGGACATGAGACAATGGAGCCATTTGGTTGTGGATTCTCCAACAAAAACACCCACGCTTGGAAAGCCAAACAATACCCTCTCCACCATGCCGCACTAAAAGATTACATCTTCATGCTTTGCCCTTAAAAAACCAAAAAGAAATACAAAGGAAGGAATCCATGCTCACATATTGTTTATGTGTTACATATACCACCCACTTCCTTAGACTTTTATCCCATTTCTCACTTTTATATTTAAGTATATAGTTTTATTATATAATGTGAACCTGAATAAGTAACACAAAAGGCTCATTAGAAAGTGTCAAAACCCCTCACACTTAAACTTTTTCTTTTTGGGCCGTTGTGGGGTTAGTTTAGTGGGCTCAAGGCTGAGGTGGAAATTGATGAACTAGGTCAACTGTGATTGAAACTATATCATCAAACACGTGTGAGAAGCACGCTTATGATGTATACCCACTTGGCAAAGGCCCCAAAGCATATCATTTGGAGCTCACTTGTCATTGAAGGAGAGCTACTATTTGTATTTAGTACTAATTACATGGAATGTGGAAAGCAATCAACTATTTTGTTAATCTTTTCAGAGCTTCTTTTGGCATTCCGTGTTTGATGGAGCATCATTTAAGACTTGGTTGTGGCACGCTTATATGTGCCTTGGATGGCAAGAAAAATAAACTATTATGGTCATATGGAGATGTGACTTTGAAGGTAACTTCAATCCTTCCTTCCATCTTTTTTTACTACAAGAGAGAAGAAGAATTGTAAAGGATGAGACAGCAATAACCCCTTTCATTATGCTTTGTTCTAATAAAGCTAAGTATGGTTCTCCATACAGATGCTGAAATACTCGTAAAAGAATTATATTACATGGAATATGATGCATAGCCCTCAAAGCAAGCAAGCTTATAAGGATCCAAATCTTGGTTCAAATGCTTGAGGTGTCCTCCTCCACTCTCTTCAATAGAATTATCTTGGTTGTTAATCTAAAGATCAACGTTATGGCCTATTGGTTGAATAAAACACAGGTATGTTATTTCATAGGAGGGAGGAGAGAGATAGACAGAGGGAGGCATTATCATATGCTACACTGCCTGGCATCGTTCTTTTTCAAAAAATTTAAAATTTAGTTAAATGCAATTTGTATTCAATATTTTTCACAAATAACTATGTAAAATTATGATATACAATATTATTGGGTATATATTTTGATGTGCCTCAGCTCCTTTTGGAACTAATCGGGAAATTCCCCCAAACAACATATTGTGCAATTCATAAAAGAAGAAAAGCATGCATGTTGTGGCATGTATGAAAAAGGATAAATTGAGAACAATTGCCTAGTATAGTTGGTAGAATGTGGAGTGTAAAAACCCCCCTGCCACGAGGTCTCAGGTTTGAACCCCTTGGTTCTCAACTTCCCTACAATAGCACCCCACCCCACCCCACCCGGCAAAATAAATAAATATAAAAGTTAAACCTAAGGATATATAAGTTATATGAAAATTAAAAAATGATGGGAAAGAAAATAAAAAAAGGTTCTTACACACCAGTGTGGGGACCTTTCCTACATGCCTTGCCACGTGGACTACTAATGCGGCTTTTTAATTGTTAGATAGAGAGATCATGTCTACATTAGTAACAACCCAAGGGGGTAGCACAGTTGGTGGGCAACGAACTTGGTACGAATCATAAACTCGGACGTCCTAAGCTCGACTCCCACTAGGCACACCTTGGGCCACTGACACGGGAGCATTTTAATGCTCTTCATTGTTTTCAGTGAAAGTTGAATAGTTCTCATTCAATCCTGTGATGACCTGATCCATGCGGTTGTAGGGTTAGTATGGACTCGCAGGACTAGTCAGGCCGAAGGCCCAGATACCCGTCGTTAGCAAAAAAAAAATGTCTACATTAGCAATATGTCAATTTCAAGGTCTGATTAAGTCATGTATTCCCATATATCATCATGCACAATGTAAGTTATTGCACACCTACGATACTCCAGCAACTTCCGTGCACTCTCCTACACTCACTTACAATACTCAAACAACCATTGTGTATTATCTTGTAGTCTTGAATTTTCAAAGCTATGTTTTCACACGTGAATAGTATGATAAAATTAAAATTTGACATATGAATACGAGACCTATGGGTTTGCTTGTACATGAAATTTGTACCCCATATGATTTGTCATGACACGATTAATTATTGTCTTTTAAAGTGTGTATGAAAGGTTACTAAAAAAACTAAGGCTGAGTTTGGTAGTAATTCAATTCCAAAAATGACGTTTCATGTCAAAAATAGAATTTTTAGTTTTTTTGTCAAAATGCTGTTTAAAAACAACAAAAAAAGTGTTTGATGAACTTGTTTCAAGAACAATTACCCTAGTTGTTAATTTTTTATGTATTTAAACAAGGTTTTGTCATTCCATTGTTTTGCATTTTTACATTTTTTATTTTTTCCTCCTTTCATTCCGATAAAATCGAAAAACACAAAGTTGACACCAAACACTTTATTTTGTTTTTTTATTCCCATAGAACGGAAATTCTGGATAACTATCAAACACAACTTAAGCATCAACAATGTGAATATTGTTTTAGTAGCATTTAGTATTGCTCTGTGGACATGCATGCATACTTGATGGGAAACTTGATGAATGTGGATAAATCTATATGATAAAAAACATGAAAAAACTTATCATTAATCAAATATAATCCTAAAACAAGATTGGAAACAGCTAAAGCATAAAAAGTGAGCTTACAGTTTTATAAATAATGAACATAATAACAATATTGTCATTTCATAATGGCACTTCGATAGTTTTGTCACTTTAAACTCAATTTCTTCTTTTTTTTTTCCTTCCTTTTGAAGGGGGCTGAGACTTGATCAAATAGGGGACTTTGGGGTCCTAAGTCCCACGAAATGGCACCTCACTGTGTACACAGATGTTACTAAAAGTTAGGAAAATTTACTGTGCCACCCCATGGAGAATGCTATAATGATAAGACCACCCCCTCTGTTTCATCAAATTATTTTCAGATCCCCTATCATCAGTCAATGTTAAGTGTTGAGTTAAAATGACCATTATACCCTTACCATAAAAAACTCTTGTTTTAACCAATATACCAAAAAACCTATTGATTCGATTTTTAACCCATTATACATATCTTCACCAAGAGACAATGACCTTCCCATCGCTGATGAAGGACTGAGAAAGGCGTTCGTTCATCACCGGCGAGCTATCTCTCTTTTTCTCTCACTCTTATTCTCTATCTGGATTTACAGTAACTAATCGGCCTTTCTCTCACCTAGGTTAATAATATTAGAGTACAAATAGGGTCACCAGCAGATGCTTTCCAAGTGCCCAATCCAACGGAGGGCATCAAGGCTCCTGTGTTTAGTTTCAAATATTGCTGGAATTCTGTATTATTATCGAAGAACCATAAAACAAGGGAGTAAAATTCTGAGAACACAGGTCAATGTACAGAAAAGAGAGAAGGGGAGGTGGTAGAGAGAGAAAGTGATGTGGGAAACGGGCAAATGGGCATAGCTATTAATGGGTGAGAGGGGGAGGGAGGCACTAGGCTCCAGCAAGAACCCATGAGTGGTGACCTCAGCCTTTGAGACCCTTACATTTGTAAACACTGAAGTAGCAACAGCATCAGCCATGATTCCCTGAATCAATGACTCAATAATACTATTATGTGTAAGATCAGAAAGAAACGTGTCCCAGAGTAGAGAAATGCAATAAAAATAGAGAGAAGAGTATCATCTAAGTCATGAGCTTCCCTATGTCGAAGGCAATCAATTAGGGTGGAGGGGTTGCCTGTGCTTTGAATTATATGGACAAAACACACACAGTCACATCTCCACAAAGCCCAACAGGTCGCCGCGAGGCCCCTTTAATTGCCGTAAGGTTGCCGCCAGTAGCTAATGGTGCTGCCGCTGCTATGAATGACCGTCGGTGGCCCTACAACGGGGATTTGAGAGAAAGATGAAATAAGTCTTGGAATGGGCTATCGATTTGTGTAAAGAAATAACCTAGGGTAAGGGTATTTTTGGTAATTCTAATTTTAAAAGGGCATTTTGGTATTTAAAATAAAATGTAGTTGCTGACATTAGCAACTATAATATATTCCTTAACAGTGATTGATGATGGGGGGCAAGGATTAAAGTATCGGTATCGATCGTCATATCGGTCGGTCAAAATTAAGATACGTATCGGAAGGTATCGTATCGGAGATACGCTAAGATACGCACATAAATGGATAGGGAACACATTTTTATACACTTTTGCATAAAAAAAATAGTTAAAATAAGCTATATATAACATGTAGAATGCATAAATACTTAAGTAGAGGGTATCGTATTGATAGACAAATATATTGAGTTGAAAATGTTCAAAATGATGAGGTTTGAGTTTCTTACAGTTTTTTCTTTCCTCATTGCCATTGCCACTGTGATGAGTGCCGTGAAGAGTGTCGTGGTGGTTCAAATCCTTGGTTAGGACCTTCTTCTTCAATAGGAGCAACTACGATGATATTCTGCACTTGTCGAATATAGGCACAATATTTACCCCAGTCGAAATATTTATGGTAGTGGATCTCCCATTCATTGTAGAAAAATTAAAATTTTTTTATAGAAGTTATAGATTAAATGTTTTTAAAGAACATATAAAAAATCAACAAAGTGTGGACCAATATAGTTGAGTAGATCTGAGAAATAAAAAAAAAATACTTTTTTGGGGAAAAAATGTGGGTTACATTTGAAATCATGTATTTAG